>NW_026057584.1:27461496-27540378 GCF_023721935.1 Panthera uncia
CTGGGTTGTAAAGCTGGCTGATTGAGTCTTTAAGATGACTTCTATACCTTTCAAGAAAACATTACAAGTTTTCTAAAATAAACAAAGGGGGATAGCTCTTTTTTTTTTTTTTTTTTTTTGACCAGGAGAATTAAGCCTCTTATTTTTAATTTGTGTTTGTTTATATAGTAACCTCTATCAGTTTTTTTTTTCACTCTCAACTTCTCCAGCTTTATTCACTCTTCTTCCTCAACGTACAAGTATGCTTAAGTTCCATCATCCTAAAAGAAACACACACACACACACACACACACACATGAGCCATCTGCCTCAGTCCACCCCTAAACCAGCCACTCCCTCTTTCACCAAAGACGTTTAGTTTAGAATAGTTGTGAAATTTCATGGTCTAAATGCATAATCATTACTCTGTAGAGTTGAAAAGTAATTTTTCTAAAATAAGGTTTACAGAGAAATAACTTACTAAAATTCATAAAACTCATAGTAGTAATTTTTCTAAAGTCAGGTTTGTAGAGAAAAAATTTACTAAGATTCATAAATGCCACAACTAATTTCGCACTCTTTAGTTGTAGCATTTATTAATTTTAGTAAATGCACATAGTCGTGTAACCATCATCAAAATCAATATACAAGGGGCGCCTGGGTGGCTCAGTCGGTTGAGCGGCTGTCTTCGGCTCAGGTCACTATCTCGCGGTCTGTGAGTTCGAGCCCCGCGTAGGGCTCTGGGCTGATGGCTCAGAGCCTGGAGCCTGCTTCCGATTCTGTGTCTCCCTCTCTCTCTGCCCCTCCCCTGCTTGCTCTCTGTCTCTGTCTCTCTCTCAAAAATAATAAACATTAAAAAAATTAAAAAAAAATCAAGATACAAAACACTTTCATCACCGTAATAAGTTCCCTTTCCGCTTAATTTAGGCAATACTTCCTACCTCTCTCCCAGTGTTTTCAGGCTTTTACTCTCTAAGAGAGAAAAGAGGGAAAGGATGGGTTGGTGCCCCCCCCCCCCCGCCCTCCTCAGTCCTCAGTCCTCCTGTTCTTTTCCAGTCTTACCTGTTAGCACCTGTGGACTATGCACAATGGTACTTAAGTGAGTGAGATTTCCTACTCCTGTTTTTTGGACCTCTCATGGGTCCTGTTCTATTCTGGTAAAGTAGCCCACACTTGGCCTTTCGCCATATACGTTTCCTGCTTCTCCATTATTACGCTTGCTAGAACCTCTTTCTCCACGCTCTGCCACAGGGCAGAGAATTTGCTTAGCTCCTCAGCCATTCCAGACACCTCACCTCAGCATCAGCTTTAAATACTCTGTTCACACATCCATCCATTGAAACATCACCTAAGCATTTATAAGTGTTTATTGTATGTCAAATGTTCTAGACCGCAAAGACACAGATGTACAAAGTAGGCATTTTTCCAGTTCGCATGAAGTTGGTAGTCTTGTGGTTGAAGAAAAATTAATAAATAAGTTTCTAGCAGCAATAAGTGCATTGAAGAAAGTGAACCAGAATAATAATCGGTAATATAGAGAGTGACAAGAGGAGCGTGTGTATTTCTATATAATATATTGATGAGAATAGGCCTACCAGAGGTTCATTTGTTTTCGAGGTATTTTAGGCTTCCTTTTGCTTAGCATCAATTTATGCTGTTTTCTGAGCAGGCTATAAACTTTTCTCATCTGAGGGCTCTTATCTTCTTTTCGTTCTATAATTCCTTGATAGGCAATTCCTTCTGTGATGTGTTTTTTAAACACATAGTTTCATGTAACAAATGTTGTCTGATTTAGTGATATTTTAAATGATATTTTTATTTAATAAAATGGACAGTTTTATGACAATTAAGAGAGCGCCTTAATAAAAATTGGTCTTCTTTATACACTACCATAATGTCACTCATCCTCTTATATTTCTATTCACAAAATTAGAATAAGAGGCAACCATGGAGAAATAAAAATTAGAAAAGAGCTTTGGGGCTCTTGTGGGATTTTGACTCATTAGTTTTTTTTTTTTCGTTTTGACATAAATGATCTACTGGGCACGTGGTGTGGTAAATCTCTGCCAGATGTTTAACATTGCTTCTTTGGCAGTGGAATGTTTTGAAAGAAATATTAATATAAATCAGATCATGTCACTCTTCTAAATATTTCAATCTCTTCCTGCCCAATTCAGAAGAAAACTTACTCTGCCCTATTTTATTTGGTGGGGGCATAGTCAGGAACTGGATTTACAGTTCATCTTCAACTTATGATGGGGTTATGTTCCAATAAATCCACCGTAAGTTGAAAATAATGTAGGTTGAAAATGCATCTAATACATCTGACTTACTGAGTATTATAGCTTATCCTGGCCTTCTGTGCTCAGAACACTTACATCAGCCTACAGTTGAGCAAAACCATCTAACACCAAGCCTATTTGATAATCAAGTATTGAATATGTCTGTAGTTCATTGAACGCTGCACTGAAAGTGAAAAATACAATCAATGGTTGTGGGGATAGTAATGGTTGCGAGGGTATCGTTTACCTTGTGATCACGTCGCCTACTGGGAGCTATGGCTCACTGCTGCTACCTGGCTTCTCAAGAGAGGATCGCATTGCATAGCACCAGCCTGGGAAAAGGTGGAAATTCAAAATTTGGAGTACCGTTTCCGCTGAGTGTGTGACGCTTTCACACCCTTATAACGTCAAAAACTAGTGAGTCAGACTACCACAAGTCGGAGACCATCTGTATTTTATTTTGGATTTTGCTGATAAAGTGTACATATGTTACTGTTTACACGGCTCTCTTTCAAATTCCACTCATTTGACACCTCACACAATTCAAAATTCTGTAGTCTGAAAGCTGCCGATGACTTTCACAGATGTAGTTGGACCTGTAGTTTTGCCTTAAAAAAAAAAAAAAAACTGAGAGGGAACTAGCTTTCAGCTTTCTATATAGCATTGCTAAATGTTTTCCCAGTCTGTGGTTTATCCTTTTATTCTCTCTCTCTCTCTCTCTCTTTTTTAGGTTTATTTATTTATTTATTTAGAGAGAATGGGGAAGGGGCAGAGAGAGGGAGAGAGAAGCCTCAAACAGGCTCTGGACTGTCAAGACAGAAGAACCCAATGCAGGGCCCGAACTCACAAACCATGAGATCATGACCTGAGCCAAAGTCGGATGCTCAACCGGCTGAGTCACCCAGGTGTGCTGAATTTGAAACTTTTACATGTAACACCAAATCCGTTTTCATGTTTTAAAAGATAGTTAACTTTGACCCTCTTCCAAGAACAATTATTTGAAGTGTTAGAATTGTATAATCGAATCTCGGTAATTTGAAAGATAATATCAGTGTGTCAAAATGTTAACAGACCAATTTATAGGTCGACCGTATTCCTCCTAAAGAAGGACTTAGCTAAGGTATTACAAAAATGTCAAAAAGTGAGAAGCAGAGATGAAAGCCAAGAGTTTTGTAGCTAGTGAATCAATGTTCAATTTATAATCACACAATATAAGCCACCTTCCACCTTCCTTAGAACAGAAAGTCTTTCCAGGAAAGTGTAGCACATGTTCTGCATAGCTGTCATAACAGTGTCATTTATCTTACTTGCATGGTCTTGAATAATGCAAACACAGGTGCCTATATATAACTCTAAGCAATGTATCATAATGAGCAACTTTCCAGTTTCCATGATTTTTGCTTTCATGTTCATGGACTTGGCAAAGTCAGGTATTTAAAATGTGAACTTTATATGGTCTTGACAAAACTTCAGCATAGGGGACTGTTTAATATAACTTTGGTGTAGTCTCCATGGTATGTTATGCATCTAGATGTTTAATGTACAAATATGCAGAAATTCAGAATGGAATGTTAAATGAGAAAAAAAAAACCAAGTTGCCAAACAGTGTACATGGAGGAAAAGGATGATTATAAATCTGTAGTTTTACTTGTTTATTAACAGCACGAAGAAATGCCAGAGGATATATGAAGAACTAATCAATAAATGTATAGGTATGTGAAGTAAAAGACATACAGGTGCAGGAACACAGGGAGACAGAAACTTCTCAAAGTATGACTTTTTAAAATTTTTTTTTATTTTTAAAACATATAAGGATCACTGATTTAAAATTCAAAGTATATTTTAAAATAGTTATTTGATACTCTTTGGTATTTTGGACCCAATTCTACTGAGGGGAGGGGGTTTTCCCCACACACGACCAAGCAATTCTTGGACACCAACTGGGTGTCCTACAATTCAACTCAGTTCTGACACAACCCAGAGACAGCATCAGATTCCACCGGTCAAGGGTTTAGTCCTGCAAGATTGCCCTCACACACTTCAGAGGCCAGTGTTAAGCCTTCTGGCTGACTGGCTATCAATCAGAGGTTCATACCAGTCCTTCTCGGCTTCTGCTAATTTGCTAGAGTCGCTCACAAAACCCAGAGGAACATGTCACTTACTAGATTACCAGTTGACTATAAAAAGAGCTCAGGAGCAGCCAGATGGAAGCTACGCGTTGGGCAAGGTATGAGGGAGGGGAGCAGAGTTTCCATGCTCTCTCTGAAGTGTGCCACTCTCCCCAAATCTCTGTGTGTTTACAGATCCAGAAGCTCTCCAAACCACGTCATTCTGGATTTGTATGGAGGCTTCATTATGTAGGTAGGGTTGACGAAATCATTGGCCGTTAGAAATTTATTTCAACCTCCAGCCCCTGTCCCTTCCCCAAAAGTCAGAGGCAGGACTGACAGTTCCAATCCTCCAGTGTCAAGGTTGACTCCCCTGACAACAAGCCCCATCCTCAAGTGTAGTTCAAAAGTCACCTCCTTCACATAACAAAAGACACTTTTATAGCTGTCAGCACTTAGCAAATTCTAAGGGATTTATGAGCTCTGTCCAGAAACAGGGAAGGATACCCAATATATATATATATATATATATTCCTTATTATAAATCACAAAATCTCAGGTACTTATTAAAAATATGTGACGTCTCAAGAAAAAGATGAAATACCCTTTTATCATTATTAATGGTGAGTCCATTTGGTTAGACATATCAAGAATTGAAAGGAGACGGAAAAGACTAATTATCTCTCTAAATTTTTTTTTAATTTCTTTACTTTTACAACTTTACCATTATCGACACTGGACTGATTTACCAAGACAAAACAAAATGAAACAAAACAAAACAAAAAAACAGAAAAAGAACAAAAAACCTTAAATGCTTTTGTACATATATATTTTGACATATATATTATACACATACATGCATACATATATATAATCTCTTAAGAAAGAGAATTCATTTTTCAAGATAAACCAAATATCTACGTACGGATATCAACTCCATGCTATTTATTACAGTTGCAACCTTAGCAATAACAGCTTAGATTGCTGTTATTTTGAATTCAATTCAATCTAGCAAATATTTTTAGGACCTCTACTATATGCCAATGAATAAAACATGTCAATATCCCTACTCTTGTGTAGATGACATACTATGTGTCTGAGAAGGATGAGGAGACAGACCATAAATGAGAAATATACCTTAATAAGTTTTATTATATTTATTATTAAGTCCTATGAGAAAAATGAAAAAAGAGTTATATAAGCAGGATCCAGAGTACCAGAGACAAGGCTAGGGTTTAGTTTTAAATAAGAGAGTCATGGTTTACCTAATTAGGACAGTTGAAAAACTGTTACCTAGTAACAATCGAAAAAAGGCAGGAAGGATGTGTATTAGCCATGTAGATATCTGAGGGCAAGGATTCTAGGAGGGTGAAGTGTCTAAGGCAAAGGATCAAAAGCAACAGCATGCCTAAACTACTTCAGGAATAGTAAGAAGGCCACTGTAGAATAGAACAGAAGAAATTAAATCAAAGAAATAAGGAAATAAAATGGACTAGAACATATATGTCATGTAGGCTTGGTTTTTATTCTCGGTGATGATGGAAACCATTGTAGAGTTCTGAGCAAAGGAATTGTATCATTTAGCTTAATGGTTAAACTAATCAATTGTCAGGGGCCAAGGTAGCAGCATAAAGAACATATATTCTTGAGGTTATTAAAGTAATCCAGGCTAGACATGTAGTGACTTGGGCCTGAATTGTAGGTGGAAGTGGTAGGAAGTGTTCAGATTCTGGAATTATTATCAAGGTACAGCCAGCATGATTTGCTGTGGGAAGAAAGAAGTCAAACTTGACTTCATGTCTTTGGCTTCAGTAACACAAAGAATGAAGTTTCCTTCAACCAAGACTGGGAAGTGTTATGGGGGAGAGCCACAGGCACACATCAGTAGGAACACAAGAGAAGAAAAAAAAAAAAAAAAACCCAAGGTTGACAAGGAAAAACTTCCAACTGAAGTAGGAGGGTACAGACCAGAGTAAAGTAGTTGTCCAGCTATCTGTTATGGTACTATGATCAGTCTCGTTGTGATCGTCTCGTTGCTTCCACCCTACTCACCAAATCTCTTGGAAAACAATGACTTCTTCTACTACTTGTTTTGGAAACCGAGCTTCCAAGCACAGCTTTGTCCCAAACAGGAGTCAGGACTGTTACCCTGTTCCACTAAACTAAAGGTAACAACTATAATGTAAGCCTGTAATGCAGTTAGCCCTCTAGCGTCTATAATAAAGATAATAATCAAAAGGAAATGAATGGCCTTAATGTCTTTTGAATTGAGCTTGTAGTACCATGGGTAAGTTTGTGGAGCAGATTAACTTCTCTAGCTGTTTTTCAAAATTAATGTCTAAGGAACTTGACTTCATGTAATTAAGTTAATCATTGTCTGGGATGGTGAACTCCATTAACTCTGAGTAGATCTGAAATAGCCATTAGGTCTATAGTTGTAAAAGTTGAGAATGGAATATCTCTAATAACAAAAGTATTCAAGTATATGAGACCGATAGTCTTTTTATTGGGGAAATACCCAATTGTAGAAACAGGCTTTTAATTATGCTATTCTTATTTTGGTAAAAATCTGTCTTTGTTGTCAATCTGTGATCTGTATATGACAATGACGATACAATTTTATTTAAACATAACAATATAATAAAGACATATTGAGAAGGCATTTAAGATTTCTTCCACTGAAGGCAGTTTATTGATTTTTTAAAAGTGTATTACCATGTCTAGGCATGCCATCTGGGTGCCCTCTGTGGTATACTAGAGTTCGGGACCGGTTGTACAACATTAATATGGGCTACAGAATAGGCTTTTTCACACCAAAGTAAACTCTTAAGACCAGGATCAGCCATAAGAGGAGTGAAGGCATCTTCACTCTTCCCTATCATCCCACACGGACACGTGTCAGAGACAGAGCAATGCTAGCGTCACATTTCAGTTGAAGGGAATGCCTCCATCCTGTGGGTCTCCAGCTCTAAAGGTCATGTCTATAAAGGCAGCCATGGGAAAGTAGCTTTGTCAGTGAGCAAATATCCATACTGCTTGGTGCCAGTCTAGATTCGGGGCACTAACTTTTAACAAGAGGTGCCTTGGAATCAAGATATCCAGGGGCGCCTGGGTGGCGCAGTCGGTTAAGCGTCCGACTTCAGCCAGGTCACGATCTCGCGGTCCATGAGTTCGAGCCCCGCGTCAGGCTCTGGGCTGATGGCTCGGAGCCTGGAGCCTGTTTCCGATTCTGTGTCTCCCTCTCTCTCTGCCCCTCCCCTGTTCATGCTCTGTTTCTCTCTGTCCCAAAAATAAATAAAAAACGTTGAAAAAAAAAATTAAAAAAAAAAAAAAAAAAGATATCCAGCTCCTGGAGATACTGAAGCCATCCTGCCAAAGTCTCAGGTCTCTGATATTGGTTCTAGTCCCTCCTGGTTTGTTGTCCCTCCTGGTTCGTTGTTCAGACAATCCAGAGTAGGCTCCTACAATCCAGAGTAGGCTCCTGGGGTCACTTAGCTTGGCTTGCTGTATCACATCAACTTCCCACGTGTGTCCCTATGAAGGCTAAGTAAAATATTTTGTTTTACTAAATGCAGGATGTTTCCATACATTTCTGTGACAATGATACTGAAATGGTTTTAGGCTGACAGTACAACTTTAATTTTATTCATGACTGAGTCTGTGACATTTCATATAAACTTCTGAGACAAATTTAAGCTTCTTGAAGGTGGAAGGGCCTTTACTTACCAAAAATTTTTATGGTGTTGTTCATTCCAGTGATAATAAACAGGTTTACAACTGCAGTGGGTGTAGATTCTTTATAATTTCCCTGTAGCTCTGAGAACTTTGTTTTAACTCTTGTCAATGTAAAAATCACCTCATCAATAATTAAAACAATGTACTGGTTCCCGAGAACTAGCGAAAAGAATAAAAACCAGGCCCTATTACACTGTTTTATGAGCTGGAATGTTTTAAGGCAAGCTTTTTCCTATTTGTTCCTAATTAGCAGCCTGGGAACAGTTGCATAGGTTATTTTAGGAAGTCTTAAAATGCTACCTAATATTTATTGCTTATTTGTAATCGCAAAATTCCTCTATCATGTTATAGATGCTGGGAAGTTAGTGCTCAAGACAAATCCCACTACCCTCAGCTTCTAATAACTACTAAAAACTGAGAGAAATATTTCTTCTACTTCCCCCAAATTGTGAAGTTCTCATGCATACAAAAACATCTGAAGAGAAGAATCCAGAAAGTGCTAATGAAAGGAGCCAACAGAGAAAAGCCGTGCAGAAACTACCCACCCACCCTTTAATCTGCTAGCACTTGGAACCAATTCCAGGGATTTTAAACTCTATGAACATGTATAGAATATATAGCAGGGAGCGGACCACGGCAGCCATGAAAATGCACCGCTCAGATCTCTTGCTGCTTCTCCTTTGCAAATACCGTTTTCTCAGAGGCCGTGCTTTCTGCACACCGCCTCCAGCCATTGACTGAACACAGCGAGTGTTAACTCAGGTCTGTTCTCTTGAATCATGGGACTTCCTTGGTGGGTAACTTCCTTGAAAGTCCACCCCTGGACTTTCAGTGTGTAAGTTCCCCCGACAAACTTAAGTCTCGATTGCTGTCTCTGGGCCTTTTCTTTGGTCTCACTGGATCAGCACCCACCTTGGGCTTAGAGCCTTCTGGGGTGCGGCTGCACACCATTTTGGTATATGCTTCCTGGAAGATCCAATGTAATGCATGCTTCCTCCTCCATCCTCATGTTATAGTACTCCTCTCATTTACTCTGCCCCACCAGGCACAGTGATCCCCACTGATGTCTTAAAGTGTGATAAGTTGTTTCTATCTCAGAGCCTTTGCACAACAGGCTAGTCTGGCACGCAGCTCTCCTTCATCACCACCTAGCTGACTTTTCTTCTTTCGGGTCTCAGGCTAAAGGGAACATCATCAGACGGACTTTATATAACCACTCCATCCAAAGAATACCACCTTAGGTCAGACCACTGGTTATTTCTTTCAGAAATAAATAATCTTTACATATATATATATATATAAAACCTTTATATATTTGGGTGTTTTGTGTAGATTAAAAAAATTGTTTTCCAGCTAAATTTAGACTAAATTCCATTCATAGGCATCGAGTTATTAAAGCCTTTTTGGTATCTTTATCTTATGGTAGTTTTATGGAATAGCTACGGATGTGTGGAGACTACAATGTATTGAAATGTATTGCATTGCTTTTGACAAAATATTATAAAAACTAAAATATTTAGAGGTGGTTCTCAAGATGAATACTCATAGAGGGGGAAATACAGTCGACCCTTGAACAACACAGGTTCGAACTATGTGTGTCCACTTACATGCAGATTTTTTTATAGTACAGTACTATAAATGCATTTTCTCTTCCTTAATAATGTTTCTTTTCTTAATAACATTTTCTTTTCTTTAGCTTTCTTATTGTAAGGATACAGTATAGGGGCACCTGAATGGCTCAGTCAGTTGAGTGTCTGACTCAATTTTGGTTCAGGTCATGATCTCAGGGTTGTGGGATCAAGCCCTGTGATGGGCTCCATGCTGAACTTGGGGCCTGCTTGAGATTATGTCTCTCTCCCTCTGCCCCTCTCTCTCTCTGCTCTCCCTCTCTCCCTCTCTCTCTCTCTTTCTCGAAAAAAAGAAGAAAGAATGCAGTATATAACATATGAAATACATGTTAATTATCGGTAGCTATTGGTAAGGTTTTTGATCAACTGTAGAGTACTAGTAGTTTAGTTTTGGGGAAGTCAAAAGTTATACAAGCATTTTCCATCGTGCAAGGATCAGCACCTCTAACCTTTATGGTGGTCCAGGATCAGTTGTATTGCAAATGTGTGGAAAGAGAAGAAAAAAAAACCTATAAAAAAGAAAATATTTTCAATGAATGTCTTAATTTACTAAAACAGTGTTTATCAGATTCTAATCGAATCTAGCTATTGGATATCTTCTTGTCTACATTACCCACTTGGCTGATTCTTCTTCAGGGTGAGGCCTGGGAAACACCCTCTCCCAGAAAACTTCAGTGCCCTTCTTTCTACTCATGTGGACTAGAGGCACCTCTCTTGAGCTCCTATAGAACCTGACATCTCACAGCACTTATATCATGAAATTCATCCCTCAGCCTAAAAATTGCCTGGTTCTATATTGCTCCCTTGTGAGCAAAATGCAAAAAGCAAAAGTTTAACCCTAGTCTCAGTATCCTCCAACATTGTGACAGTACCTGCCATGGAGTAAAGCTCAATAAATGTCATCAAAGAATAAAAGCTTTGCATGGCACACAGAGTTGGATACATTAAATTACCAGATAAGGAGTATCATGCCAAATAGGTTATTAAAGGAGATTCAAAATACCTTGTTTCTCTTTTTATGAAAAGTATGTGTGCATATGAGGAGACATCTCGAAGACGGTGTATCTAGAGAGTCTATCCAATTGACGCGTTGCTCTGAAGGGCTCTCACAGTATAAAGCAATTAGATCTTGTGTAAAATATGCCTTCCACCGTACTACTGAGCTCATAAGGCCACAGCACCCAACAAACATCTCAGGTGAGAGTGGTGGGGGGATGGCCAGGGAAGAGGAAATGATAAACAAACCGAAAGTAAAGTTGTTATGGGGGCAAAAAGCACTATCAGTGTTTTAAGCACTCCAGATGTTAAGTGTAGGATTAACATCTAGGTGGTGAGCTCAGTCCGAAACTCCCAAATTAAACTGGGACCAAGGAAGGAGTTAGCGCCCTTCGTGACTGGTGCCAGAATCCCCCCCAGGATAGCAGAAACTATCTCCACATTAGACTTCCATGATTTCCACTGTTCAAGGTCAGCCAAATCTGAATATGAAGATCACTGGATCCACAAGGAAACAAGACATCATAAATCAAAACATCAAAAGAGACTTATATCCTTCAGGACTTTAGATATTGAATAAATAGAACCATACTATAAAATGAGTATATAGGATACTTTAAAAATAACAAAAGATAACCTGTAATAACATCTTATTTCAGAATGACTAGATCGGATTTTAAAAAGGAATAGAACTTTTAGAAATGAATTCAAAGTTCTAAGTGCTTTAGGATCATCCATATCAAACCTTCATTTTACTGTAGAAGAGAGGCTGCAGTGGGTCCATGCTGACCAGAAGTGAGTTCACCACCCAGCTGCGCACTCTGAGCTCAGTGCTCCTTCCCTGGGCTGTGCTGCCCTGAGCCAGCAAGGTGAAGCCAGGGAGTTGTGGTCACGGTCATGGAAACAAACACTGTGACTTTGCTTACCATGTGTCAGGTATCACTGTAAGCCCCAGACTCATTGAATTCTTACAATAATTCTACGAGGTTAGTACTATTACCGTCATCATTATACAACTGAGGGGAAAAGAGTTTATTTATTTATTTTGAGAGAGACAGAGACAGCATGAGCAAGGAAGGGGCAGAAAGAGAGAGAGAGAGGGAGACAGAGAATCTCAGGCAGACTCCTCACTGCCAGCCCAGAGCCTGATGTGGGGCTCTATCCCATGAACTGTGAGATCATGACCTGAGCTGAAACCAAGAGTCAGGCGCTTAACCATCTGAGCCACCCAGGCACCCCAATGGGAAGAGAGTTTAAATAATTTACCCAAGGCGCTACAGCTAGAAAAATGGTGAAGCAGGGATTCCAATCCAGGCAATTTCTCTCTAGAGTCCTTGGTCTGTAGTGTTTATAATAGAAGCCAAAGTTCTTGATGATCCTCAGAAGGTCCCATCCACTCATCACTCATCTCAGGAACTATCATCAAGAAGCCATGGCCTTTTTGAATGTCTCCAAGCTGACCGGATGGCTCAAGCCATTCCACTTATTTCTTCCTCCCCCTGGGAAGATTGAGAGACTCTTCTTTTTACTCCTCGAATTAAATACATCTTGGGAACAAAGAAGAGATGAAATAAAAGCATATCCAAATACAAATATTTCAAATTTTTTCAGGGGACATATAACTTCTTAGTCTCTTTCTCTGGGCCTGTTCATTGTGTACAGAGGGAAATGGAAACCTACACAAAGATCATCCAGCTTGTGTGAAAAAAACAGAGACAATAAAATCTGTTTTCATTTTTAATGTGGTCTCTTTTCACTTGAATATAAAATGTGTCGAACTGTTCCTTGAATGTAAGAAAAGATGTATTTGGCAACTCTTGTATCTTTCTGTATAGTTTAGCCTTCAGATAAAAAAGAACTCTAGTTTTCTTTTGCCCTTTCTCCTTTATTCTTCACCACCTCCATCCTCTCATTTTTCCTCCTGTCCTCCTCTGTTCCCTCCTCCTCAATCCTTCATTGGATGGAGAACAAGTGGAACTCTCATATAGCACCAGTGAGAATGTAAAATGGTGTGGCCACTTTGGAAAACAAGGTGACAGTCTCTTTCTTAAGAAGTTCAACGTGAACCTACGATGACCAGCCTTTCCAAATGCCAGAAAGCAATATAATCACCAGAAGAAAATGATCAACAAATTACCATTTCATTGATTCAGTATGGATTCTCCAGTGAGCTAGACTTGCCCACATGGGAAACTCCTGTTATTTATGTCACAATTGGTCCGGAGCCTACAACTGAAAATATCAAGTGTCTACTCTTTCCACTTCACCTTACTTTATTCAAAACTGACCTTGAAAAGCAAAGAAAGACCATACCAAGCATTCTAACCAGTAAAGAAAAGGAAACAATTTGGTCAAGAGATTTCCTGAGGTTTTTAGGGAGTGGAAAGATAGAAATAGGCAGTTTCCAAGTAAGAGCTGCCCCCCAGTCACTTGACCTAGCACCGTGACAAAGAGACCACCTGAAGACACAATAGGAAACAAAAGAAGAGAGGTTTCAGGTTTTTGTCGAGTCCAAATGGCTCCTCTTGCCTTCTACAGTTTTTGTTATTGGTGGTTTGCTTTTTCACAGAAAAGAGAAATCACCTATTTCTTCGGCCAGAAACATGTTCCCATATAGTGTATCCAAATTTAAAGAATCCATACGTAGACATGCCTCTTCACTAAGTTGGGCAAATACCTGGTGGCAGTTGGAGAAAATGAGCTTCTCTGGGGCATCATTTGTAAAAAGTTAATAAAGCAAGAACAGATTCTATCGATGGTCATTTTAGTATGGCATCGTAAAACCCAAGGAGGTACATGTTATTAGCAGTGCTGTTGGGAGTTTGGGGGCCTTTTAAATAGATGCTTTTTTAATCCCAAGTTAACTTTTTTCTGCTTCAATCATAGTGTTATTTTACCATGGCAAAGGTTAAAGAAACTGTTATGATAGAATTTTTAAAGACGAATTCAGTCCTAATTAATATGGATTGTGATTTACCACATGGGCTAAGCGGGGTCTAGCCCTCACCTAAGCTTTTAGGAAGAACAGAAACATTTCCCACAACAACTGAAAAGCAGGAGCCATGTGCTTCGACACAGGAACCAATAGAAGAGCTGTCTCAAGGGATATTTGATCCAAAGTAGATCAAAGAGATGATATTTAAAAACCCTAAAAGGCATATGGAAAACCTGACACCAACATGTTGAAAGTACATCATGTTGCTGGAAGAGATGAGTCCTAGGTTATTTCCTTTCATCAAATAATTCGAAGGTAAAAAATAAAATGACAGCTGTGCAACTTTCAGTATTTACTCCACACGTAAAAATCAAGTGTTAGTTTAGCACATACTATATGCTCGGGATTTAGCCAAAGCACAAGGCACACACAGAAGAATGTGTATGTTCCTCAAAGAGCTGGCAATCCACTGGAAAAAAATGAAGACCAAATCATTAAAATTATTAGAGAATAATGAAGATAGGAATAACCCAGTGTGTGATGGGTTTCAAACTTCAGGGTGCTTTTGAATAATCTGGATTTCTTGGGTCCCAACTGCAAACATTCTAAATCAGTAATTCTCTGGTGAAATCTGAGAATGTATATTTTAAACAGTTACCCAGCTTCTTACTATATACGTTGTCCAAAGTCTTGCATTTTGAAAGAGTAACAGAGAAAAATCTAATGGAAAGATTTTTGAGCTTATAGCAGTTAGTAAAGTTGTTTTTTCTGAAGAGAACATGATGTAAGACGATCATTGTACAACATGTTGCATTTGATTTTATTTTATTTATTTTATTTTTTATTTTTTATTTTTTTATTTTTTTTATTTTTAGGACAGAGAGAGACAGAGCATGAACGGGGGAGGGACAGAGAGAGAGGGAGACACAGAATCGGAAGCAGGCTCCAGGCTCCGAGCCATCAGCCCAGAGCCTGACGCAGGGCTCGAACTCACGGACAGCGAGATCGTGACCTGGCTGAAGTCGGACGCTTAACCGACTGCGCCACCCAGGCGCCCCGCATTTGATTTTAGATTCAGTTTGCATTCCATAAAATTTTGCTAAAGAAAGTTAATAAACAGTAGTCACAAATTTCGTTTTATCTAGAAACACTCACTGCCAGAAAATTCCGGTATGTAAGAATCCACCCACTTTGTAATGGTTAATACTATCCTTATTAGGTGGTGTGGTATGTACGTGAAAAGACTGCCTCTGATCCACATGTGACCATGATAATATTTTGCAGCCATCATTTTACACAATGAAATCAACAAGGTTGAGTTCTGTAATCAATAATGTATTTTTGGGGAATGCAAGCTGGTGCAGCCACTCTGGAAAACAGCATGAAGTTTCCTTAAAAAACTAAAAATAGAACTACCCTATGACCCAGCAGTAACACTACTAGGCATTTATCCATGGGATACAGGTGTGCTGTTTCAAAGGGACACATGCACCCCCATGTTTATAGCAGCACTATCAACAATAGCCAAAGTATGGAAGGAGCCCAAATGTCCATCGATGGATGAATGGCTAAAGAAGATGTGGTATATATATATATATATATATATACACACAAGGGAGTATTACTCAGCAATCAAAAAGAATGAAATCTTGCCATTTGCAACTATGTGGATGGAACTGGAGGGTATTATGCTAAGTGGAATTAGTCAGAGAAAGACAAAAATCATATGACTTCCCTCATATGAGGACTTTAAGAGACAAAACAGATGAACACAAGGGAAGGGAAACAAAAATAATATCAAAACAGGGAGGGGGACAAAACAGAAGAGACTCATAAGTATGGAGAACAAACTGAGGATTACTGGAGGGGTTGTGGGAGGGGGGATGGGCTAAATGGGTAAGGGGCACTAAGGAATCTACTCCTGAAATCATTGTTGCACTATATGCTAACTAATTTGGATGTAAATTTTAAAAAATAAAAAATAAAATTATAAAATATATACATATATATTTTAACATCTAAATAATGACCTAGAAAAATAAATAGGAGGTCAATGAGGCATGGAATTATAACTCAAGAAATAAATTAAAAATGTTATGTCTGAGCCACTAGTTTCCACACTAATCACTCACACACCCTTCAGTGAGGGATACTGTTCAAGATCAAGCATGGTATCCATGAGTAATATGGAAAGAATATGCAATAGCTCTAATAGCAAATGAGAAAATAATTCCCAATTTGCAAGACACAATGTAAATGTAAAAAAAGTATAAAGCATCTTACATATTTTTCTCTCACTTCATGTTTATTTATGTGTATTTATGTGTGTATAATAAGTTAAAGTTCAAAGATTTAGACAAATTCCTCAAATTATCTGTCATTAAAAAATTAATTGAGGAGCACCTGGGTGGCTCAGTTGGTTAAGCAACCGATTTCAGCTTAGGTCATGATCTTGTGAGTTCGAGCCCCACGTCGGGCTCTGTGCTAACAGCTCAGAGCCTGGAGCCTGCTTCAAATTCTAGGTCTCCCTGGCTCTCTGTCCCTCCCCCACTTGCGCTCTGTCTCTCTCTCTCTCAAAAATAAACATTAAAAATTTTTTAAAGAAATTAATTGAAACTTAGTAGTACATTAAATTCAAAATCAAGCAAAGGAAATTTTATAAACACAGGGATATATTTGACTGCTTTTACTTAACAAATGTTACATCCAATGAGACTATTAGTGTCTAAGTTGTTATATATATTTAAAACATCTAACCTATCAAAAGAAGTCACATTTAACATATACAAGGGTTTATGTTGGAAAATGATATGTCATGATGTAAGTGTGCATTATATTGGAATGATAACTTGTTCAGTAATGTCACTAAAGTAAGAAAGAATAGAGATGTTCAGTACTGGTACGTACCAGGGCACGTACACACACACACACACACACACACCCCATTAAGAATCCATAGACTATTGGACTGTTAAAAAAGAAATGAGTTTCTCCTGAAAAAAAAAAGAGATGAGTTTAGCAAAAACATTTCAAAATAATGAGAACCTAATGGACTAGTCAGTTGCTTCTTTTTATGTTATTTCTATTTAAGAAAATGAAGAGAATTTGGTGAAGGGTTCAGAATTGAATGGGGGAGAAATGTATTTTCAAATATAAGGGATGCAGCCATTACAGTCTACTTCCAAAATTCCCTGCGTTGGCACCTTTATATTGAGAGAGAAACAAGGTTCGTGGTATTAAAATTGGGGATTACGACGTCTGGTCCAGCATGTCAGGAGCTTGGAAGTCACCACTCCATCCTAACAAAGTAAAAAGCTGAACAAACTGGAAAATCAACAACTTCTTAGATTCATAAGAAAAGTGAGGCAGTGGTGTGCCTGGGTGGCTCAGTTGGTTAAGCATCCGGCTTTGACTTCGGATCAGGTCATGATCTCGTGGTTCCTGGGTTTGGGCCCGTGTCTTGCTCTGAACAGACAGCTAGGAGCCTGGAGCCTGCTTGGGATTCTATGTCTCCCTCTCTCTCTGCCTCTTCCCTACTCGTGCTGTCTCTCTCTCAAAAATAAAGAAACGTTAAAAAAGAAAAAAAGAAAAGTGAGATAACTGGGCAAACTGCTCCCCCCAAAATTGGAGACAGACAAGGAGATACAGAGAATTGATACCAGAACAGAAATCCAGGAGCAAAGATCTCCGGAGGAACCAGTGGCAGGGTAAGAAATCCTGAACGAATGAATTGCTGGAGCCTCAGTGTGGGCAAGTCAGAGATGTAAAATCTTTAGAGGATCCACTTTAAGGAACCCCCTGCCCTTTTGTGAGTTTTGCCTTGTAGAGTTCTACAAGAGTGTAACAGTGGAGATCAGAAAACAATCCCCTTGTGTTTCCTACAGGGGGAGGAGAAAAGTATCTATTTGGAAATAACTCCAGAGCACTTCCTTCTGAGCAAGGTCTGCCCTCAGGAGAAACTATTTTATCAGAGCCTAACTTGCTGGGTATTATCAGAGCCTCACCGACCTGGGGGAAGGGGACACAACTCCAGCCCACTCTAGCCACCCTGTCCCTCTAAGGGCTGAGGAGGCAGCTGAGAAACACTTGTGAAGCTCAAGTCCGAGGACACAAGGTCACTAAAAGCCTGAGACCTAATCACAGGATGGTACACTTCCCATCCCCCCATGCCTCACCACTACGTTACTAAAAACCTCTTAACAGCAGTTCCTTTCATCCAGTATGTCATGCCCAGCTATCCAGAAAAAAATTACAAGGCATACTAAAAGACAAAAGTGGGGATTATTTTTATTGTCCTAAATTAATCTGTGCTATCGAATTCTCCCAGGATAAAAGTTTTGGGGCATGCAAACAAATGCAAGTTTTAAGTGGATTGCTGCAAGGATAAAACAGTTTCCTATTCATCTCTATCCCAAAATAAGCATGTCTAGTTTAAAAATTAAACCAAATAATAACTCTACCTTCTAACCGTAATGAAATAACTAGGACCAGACTTAACCTCGTACTATAAACAACCAGAAAACTGGATAAAATACATGAAATACTTAATTTTAGACGTTGGACAACACTCCACATAGGAATGACCTCTGTGAGAAGGGGAACCCAGATAACACACAATCGCCTTCAGCTGCTGGCTGGAGGCACATTCTAGATCACTCTACAGGCAGGGAAATTCCAAGAGGTCTCAGTGAACTGAGGAGGTGGAGATTTTATTTCAGGGCAATTGTGGTGAGAAGAGATTGTGTAAACAAAACCAAAGAAAATTTGCATGAAAGCCCCTTGTGTCTTTGCTGAAAGCTAGGCTGCAAACACATCCTTGTGAGAATCCAGGAAGCAGGCAAAGCGTGACGAGCTTTAAACCAAATAATTCTCTGAGCTCACAAAGAGTGTGGACTACTGGAGTCTTTTTCGTTTGTTAGTTTCAAGTTTTTATTTGAATTCTAGTTAGTTACATATAGTGTGATATTGGTTTCAGGAGAATTTAGTGATTCATCACTTACATACAACACCCAGTGCTCATCACGAGTGCCCTCTTAAATCCTATCACCTATTTAGCTCACCCCACCTCCCTCCACCAACCCGTGGTTTGTTCTCTATAGTTAAGAGTCTCTTACAGTTTGCCTCCCTCCTTTCGCCCCTTCCTCCTTGTCCATCTGTTTTGTTTCTTAAATTCCACATATGAGTGAAATCGTATGGTATTTCTTTCTCTGACTTATTTTGCTTTTGCAGAGAGGTCTCAGTAATCACCAGGGCATTCAGTGCTCTCAGGGGTGTTAGCCTTACGGCAGATTAAAATAAACTTTAGAGTAAAAAATACTCTAGAAATGAAAACAAAAACATACATATATGGTAGTAGAAAAATCTCAGTTGCAAACTATATGCAAAGCCTACAAACTGAAAACTATAAACTTTGCCAAGGGAAATTTAAAGAACTAAATAAATGGAAAGATATACTTTACATACAGTTCAGAAGACTAAAAGGTGGTTTTATTTTATTTTTTTTTTTAACGTTTATTTATTTTTTGAGACAGAGAGAGACAGAGCATGAACGGGGGAGGGGCAGAGAGAGAGGGAGACACAGAATTGGAAGCAGGCTCCAGGCTCTGAGCCATCAGCCCAGAGCCGGACGCGGGGCTGGAACTCACGGACCGTGAGATCGTGACCTGAGCTGAAGTTGGACGCTTATCCGACTGAGCCACCCAGGCACCCCTAAAAGGTGGTTTTAAAATAGTATATTTTTTCCAGATTCATCTATAAATTCATTGGAATCCCAATCAAAATCCAGCAGGCTTTTTCAGTAATTGACAAGCTTATTCAAAATGCACATAGAAATGCAAAAGTCCTGGGGTGCCTGGGTGGCTCAGTGGGTTAAGTGTCCGAGTTCAGCTCAGGTGATGAGCACATGGTTCGTGGGTTCCAGCCCCACACCGGGCTCTGTACTGTCAGCTCAGAGCCTGGCGCCTATTTGGGATTCTGTGTGTCCCTCTCTCTTTCTGCCCCTCCTCTGCTCATGCTCTGTCTCTGTCTCTCAAAAATAAGTAAATGTTAAAAAAAAATTTTAAAGAAATGCAAAAATCCTAGAAAAGCCCAAACTATTTTGAAAAAAATAACTAAGTCAAAAGACTTAAACTATCAGATTTCAGTATTACCATAAAGCTAAGGTATTCAGGAAAGTTTGAGTATTGGTTTTAGACACAGAGATTGGAATGAAACAGAATAGAGTCCAGATTTAGACCTGCACAGTAAAATTGATCGATTTTTTATAAATGTCCATATGCCTGGATGATTAATGGCCACCCAAAGATATTAGGTCCTAAACTTGGCTACCTGTAAATGTTACTCTGTACAGAAAAAGGGTCTTTGCAGATATGATAAAGATCTTGAGGTGGAAAGATTATATTGGGTTATCTGGGTGGACCCTAAATCCCATCACAAGCACCCCTATAAAAGAGAGGCAAAGAGATCTGATACACACTGGATCACTGAAAAGGAAAAGGCAATATGGCGGCAGAAGCAGAGATTGGAGTGAAGTGGCCACAAGTCAAGGAATGCTAGCAGCCACTAGAAGATGGGAGAGTATTTTGACCCAGTGATACTGATTTTGGACTTTTTGACCTCCAGAACTATATGAGAATTAGTTTTCATTGTTCTAAGCCACTTAGTTTGTGATATTTATTATATAGTCATAAGACACCAATACAGTTAAAAGGGGAAAGAGTAATTTCTTCAACAAATGGTACTTACTAAGGATGTATATCCCAGAATTATAAATGCTCTATAGAATGCACAGTGGAAGCACAATGCATGCTTTTTAATAAAAGATAAATGAATGAGTGAAGAAATTTATATTATCACGCCATTTGTTAAGTTAAAATTAACAGATTGTTAAATTACTTTTAGCAAGTAACTTAGATAACAAGATGGGGTACTTAGATAGTTTGTTCTCACCAATTCTTATCCTCCAAATGAACTGTTGGGAGATTTTCTGTTTTTCCTAAAATCAAGGATTGAATTTTATGAATTAAGATTATTTGTTCCTGTGTTCTTTTTTTCTTCAATAGTGTAGATTTTTAGTATATGTTCTCTTACCTGCAAAATATCCCAGTGGAATAATGGTAACTTAGCAGAGGTAGTATTAGAATTTTTTTTTCTTTAACAAATTTTATACCAAACTATTATGACAATGTTATGACACCAGAGTAACTGACAATTCAGTTAAACTGACCATAAAACTGCTCTTTGCCTGAAAATTTAGTCACACTGGTTAAGTATAGGATTCTCATTAATGACTTCTCACCTTAAAATCATCTCTGCATGAGCAATGAACTTCTAAGAAAAAAATTAAACATTCACAAATAGTCAACAAAAGTAATTGTTCACTAACAATTATAAAAATTATTGTCTGAAACCAAGACATATGTATGTATGTATGTATGTATGTGTATATATATATATTTAATTTTTTTAATATTTATTTATTTTTGAGAGATAGAAAAAGAGCATGAGCAGGGAAGGGGCAGAGAGAGAGGGAGACACAGAATCTGAAGCAGGCTCCAGGCTCTGAGCTGTCAGCACAGAGCCTGATTCAGGGCTCGAACTCATGAACCACGAGATCATGACCTGAGCCGAAGTCGGATGCTCAATCAACTGAGCCACCCAGGCGCCCCCGTATATATTTTAAAGTCTATTTAGAGAGAGAGAGAGAGAGAGAAAATGAGCAGGGGAGGGGCAGAGAGAGAAAGGGAGAGAGAAAATCCCAAGCAGGCTCTATGCCATCAGCTTGGAGCCCTAAATGGGGGTCAATCCCATGAGCCAGGAGATCATGACCCGAGCTGAAACCAAGAGTCAGATACTTAAGCGACTGAACCACCCAGGAGCCCCTACATTTTTTATTTATATAATTAGAATTGAAATAAGAATAAAATAGTTAAAAATGGAACCTAGCTATCTACCTCAAGAGATATTTCTTGAGAGTTCTACAGAAGTAATTCAATGTCCTCAACTCTTCCCAGTAGCAGACTATTTTAAGTATTAAATAAAAGCAGAAAAGAAAAAGTGTTTCTTTTATGCTGATATGTGCTATTTACCTTTAAAAAAATCCTACCAAGACCCTACAATTGAAAACAGGTAATATCCTGAAGGGTGCTATATGAGGCAGAAATCTCCAGAGAGGCAGTTCATAACCAATAACCATCTGGAAGCTAGCTTTCGGTGAAGTCTATTAGCAGCCTAACCATTATTACGAATCTAATTGATAAGAACTCAGTGATGTAAAATCAGAACTTCTAGAAGCTGGATTAAAATAAGCTGAACATTTTCTTTTATTATCTTGCAGAAAAAAAAAATCTGAACATATTCCTTTTCACAGGAAATCCTGATGAGCAATTTGAAATTGCTATTATTTGTAGCCATAGATACATTTGTTTCTTGTTATTCACCATAATTATGTTCTACTAAGTCTGTAAAGACAGTGAATTTGTGAATACTGAACCATTACATTTATAGGAAATACAAGGTTAAGTACCTAGGAGCCTCTGGTCACAATATTTTTGGAAAATGACCAATATATAACTGTTTTATGTGTGTTTTTTGCCTAAAGACACCTCTTATATATATATATTTGGCATATATTTAATATATGTTACTGATTCATAACCATTGTAGTCACAGTCAATAGCACAATAACACAATACTTGAAGGAAACCTATCACGTGTATTTTCTTTGTAAGGCACACCACAGTCTTGCACTCGGGACATCGCACAGCATTTCAGCTAATCCTGGCAACAAATTTACACAGCAAAACCACCAACAAAAAGTACAGAAATGTAGAAAAAAATGTGGTGCTGAATGGATCACAAAAAAGACACTCGTTGACATTATGAGAGCCGAAAGAAGGCAGAACATCCTTGTTTGGCCTCAGCCTGAACGTGCACATCAGATGATGCACATTTTTTGTTGCTCAACACATATCCCTGAATGACCCAGAAAGTGCTGCGAGTATTGTTTTTGGAGTTACAAATAGATTTTCGTGAGTAGGCAATTCGCAAACACGTGAATAATGAGGATCGACTGTATTCCGAGGTGAGAAGAGGCTGAAGCATACATAAAAGCCCGGTGCAGACCAAGCAGCAAGCGCAGTTACCGGCTGGTCTAAAACACTGGTGAAAAGGAGACTTTCTCCAAGGGAGAGTTTTGGTTGCTCAGCAAATGACTGCTATAGCCGACTGATACAATTTGGCACAAGGAATTTGTGCCTCTCTTTACTTTGTATTTCTATGTTGCAAAAATAGCTAGGACTCTTTTTCCAAGAAAAAAAAAAATGTTTCCCGAAGGAGGGAAAGACTACCTCCCAAAGATTTGCTCCAATTAATAGATTTCATCTGTGGGTTATATCCTGGTGTAGTGTGTATAGAAATTAATCTACAGCTATTGGGCAAGATTTGTAAATCTAATTTTAGTAGAGTGTAAGTTTTACACATGCCTGTCAATATTAAATATTATTGTTAGTTTTTATAATCATTGATATGGCTACATTAGCCTCAACCCTCTCCCCTGACCCCCAAAATGTTTCCTGAAAAGCTAAGCTATAAATATTAGTTTATGAGATGCATGTAATCCCATATCTCCTGACATCAGAATCGTACGAATAGTTTCGCTAATTGAATTCCTTTGCCTATGTCAGGCAAAGGGGAGATGAGTGTGTTTATCACCACTAGTCATGCCTCTTTGCTGATGACAGATTAGTCACACACACTGTGAAGGTTTGTTTTGTTTTGTTTTGTTTTTCAACAAAAACACCAGCTGCTCGCACAGAAGCAGTACAATTAACTCGCGGAATTCCAACCCTAAAAGGTACTGACAAATAGTGCACACTACTTTTGTTTCTCAGGAACCTATATACGATATATGTCACTGGAATATCAAATCATATCGTATCAAATATCATAACATATCATCTCGAAACACATCATATATTTGCCTTAATAAAATCTTTCCGAAATCGGAACACCTGCCTTGTTAGTGCCAGGAGAAACCTACATACTAAGCAGAAAAAGCTAATATGCACATTTTCATTGAAAAATACTGTCTGGGAAATAGCATTTCATGAGTAGTCCCTTGATGAGAAACATTATACAAGAAGTTCTAGGGAATTACAAAAGAAGACAAAGTCCATTTGAACACCAGTGTCTACTTGCTTGACAAATGAACAGCAATTAGATAGATGTTAGGTAGATGATAGATAGATAGGTAGATAAGATGGGATCTTTCCCACACCCTTCATAAGAATAGAGGCTGGGGTGAATTTAACAATGCAATTTCCTGGAACTCACCTCAGATCTATTAAATCAGAATGTGTAGGTAGTGGAGACTTAATTTAATTTTTAAAAAAAACTGCCAAGCGATTCTAAGATGCACATAGAAATTTGAGAATTTCTGCTTAGTATTGTATGCCACACTATTTTAGATAAATAATAATCTTTTTTTGAATGTTTATTTCTGAGAGAGAGAGAGCAGGGGAGGGGCAGAGGGAGGGGGAGACCACAGAATCGGAAGCAGGCTCCAGGCTCTGAGCTGTCAGCACAGAGCCCGATGTGGACCTTGAACTCAAGAACCGTGAGGTCATGACCTGAGCTGAAGTCAGATGCTTAACCGACTGAGCCACCTAGGAGCCCCTAGATAAATAATAATTTTAATCAAAATGATCCTAAAGCACAGTGAGCATACAACATGCTCTATAATTACTGAATGTTCCTAAATCAGTGATCTGCAAATATCAGTGAACAATTAATATCAGAATTCCCTGGATGTTATTTGGAATTCAGATTCCAAGAATCCACCCTACGTTTATTTTAAAAGAATCTCTAAGAGTAAGCCTCAGACATGTGCATTTTTAAACTGTTTCCTCTTGTTTTTAAAAAAAGGAATCTGAGTTTAGAATCAGTTGCAGAGCTAAAACCATTCTCTTAAATGACTCTGTGACAAGAGTTACTTTAGGACTGGCTGGGTGGGTAATTAGGCAGTCAGAGAGAAATCACGTGGCTGGTCCTAGTGGTGAGGAATTACAGTTTCTCAAATAAAGCCAAATAATGAGCAAATATCTTTTCTTCAGAAGGACATTGTTATATCATAAATAAAGACAGTAAAATAGATTTTGCTCAGGGCGAGGCAAAGAAGTCATAAACAACATCTTGAAGTCATAAAGCACATAAAACAACATCTCGAACAAATACTCGAAATCTAATTGCTATCACTTCTTTTTTTAAATTTTTTTTAATGTTTATTTATTTTTGAGAGAGAGAGAGAGAGAGAGAGAGAGACAGAGCATGAGTGGGGGAGGGGAGAGAAAGAGGGAGACCCAGAATCTGAAACAGGATCCAGGCTCTGAGCTGTCAGCACAGAGCCCGATGCAGGGCTCGAGCTCACGGACCGTGAGATCATGACCTGAGCCGAAGTCGGATGCTTAACCAACTGAGCCACCCAGGCGCCCCTGCTATCACTTCTATAGCCAAGATCTAACTGAAGACCAACATAATTATGGGAGGAAAATGTCCATTATCTAAGTCTTAATGTTGATTTTATAAGGCAGTTTCTCAATCTGCCAACAACTGGATAACAGGAAACTTTACCTAAGAAATATACTATGAAAGGATGTGCCACTCATTGATGCCCTGGTGCAGCCAGGGACCCCAGCAGGGGTGAGCGAAGCATCACCCCCGAGGGCCCCTGTGCTCAGGACACTGGCATCCATGCTTCTGGGGTTGGATGACAGCAGCACCATCCCCACCCCCCATGCCCATCATCCCCCTTGCAATAGATTATATTTGAGATATTCTCCTGTGTCTTTGAATTCTCACCACCCACTTTTCAAATATTTCAACATTTTAAAATATAATGGGAGAAGATATTTGCAAATGACATATCAGATAAAGGGTTAGTATCCAAAATCTATAAAGAATTTATCAAACTCAACACCCAAAAAACAAATAATCCAGTGAACACATGGGCAAAAGACACGAATAGACACTTCTCCAAAGAAGACATCCAGATGGCCAACCGACACATGAAAAAATGCTCATCATCAGGGAAATACAAATCAAAACCACAATGAGATACCACCTCACACCTGTCAGAATGGCTAAGATTAACAACTCAGGCAACAGATGTTGGCGAGGATGCAGAGAAAGAGGATCTCTTTTGCATTGCTGGTGGCAGTGCAAGCTGGTGCAGCCACTCTGGAAAACAGAATGGAGGTTCCTCAAAAAACTAAAAATAGAACTACCCTATCACCCAGCAATTGCACTACTAGGCATTTATCCAAGGGATACAGGTGTGCTGTTTCGAAGGGGCACACGCACCCCAATGTTTATAGCAGCACTATCAACAATAGCCAAAGTATGGAAAGAGCCCAAATGCCCATTGATAGATGAATGGATAAAGAAGATGTGGTACATATATACAATGGAGTATTACGTGGCAATCAAAAAAGAATGAAATCTTGCCATTTGCAACTACATGGCTGGAACTGGAGGGTATTATGCTAAGTGAAACTAGTCAGTCAGAGAAAGACAAAAATCATATGACTTCACTCCTATGAGGACTTTAAGAGACAAAACAGATGAACATAAGGGAAGGGAAACAAAAATAATATCAAAACAGGGAGGGGGACAAAACATAAGAGACTCATAAATATGGAGAACACACTGAGGGTTACTGGAGAGGTTGTGGGAGAGGGGATGGGCTAAATGGGTAAGGGGCACTAAGGAATCTACTCCTGAAATCATTGTTGCACTATATGCTAACTAATTTGGATGTAAATTTTAAAAAATAAAATTTTAAAATAAATAAATAAATAAATAAAATATAAATATTTAAATAGTATGTGAGTATGTTTAGACAATGATACATGTTACCAAGGTTTGGAATCCTTTTTAATTCTGTTTTCTTTTGTAGCATCTTCTGATTTTTGTCTATTCAAAGACTTCCCCTAAGAGTGTTTTGTGACAAACTCTCTGTAGCCGACATGATAACAATGTTCATGCTCTATTTTGATTCCCCATGTTCACTATTTACCCCTCAGGGTTTCAGTACAGGATCAGATCGAACTGTTCTTTGCTGGATCACAGGAAGATTGTAACCCTGTTTGAGCTCACTCCCTTACCTGTCTTGCTTTACTCATTCCCTTGCTGATTTCACCTAGAACTGCTTCCTCAATAAATCACTTGCAAAGGAATCTTTGTCCCAGGGTGTTCTTGGGGAGATCCTGACATAAGACACCTCATGAGGTCTTCTGAGACGAAGAATATTTTTATTATTTGAAAGACAATTTCACCGCATAAAAAAGTATTCAAGATTCAATGTGTTTCCTTCAGTATTATTATAATAAATATTATAATAAATATTATATAGTATATTATAATACTATTAAATATTATAAAATAATATTTTAAAGCATATATTATAAAATAATATAAACATTGTTATAATGAATGTTAGGGGGCAATAAATATTACCCTAGCATCTTCTTGAATGAAATACTGCTGTCAAGAAGTCTGAAGTCAATTTCTCTTGCTCTTTTATGGGCAATAAGTTTTTCCTGTCTTGAAGATTACGTGTTTCTTTTGTTTTTGCTATATTTCAAGTTTAATGTATCTAGAAATTTTGATCATTAACAAAATAAGTTACAATTTAGAAGGCAACATTGAGTACATTTAAAAATGCAAAGATTAGGGCACCTGGGTGGCTCAGTTTGTTGAACATCCAACTTCCACTCAGGTCATGATCTCACAGCTCGTGAGTTCAAGCCCCACGTCGGGCTCTGTGCCAACAGCTCAGAGCCTGGAACCTGCTTCGGATTCTGTGTCTCCCTCTCTCTCTGCCCCTAACCCACTCACATTCTGTCTCTGTCTCTCTCAAAAATGGATAAACATTAAAAAAAATTTAAAAATGCAAAGATCAAGGATTTTATTAAATGTTTTTTTTTATTTGTATTTGTTCACTTAGTCTTTAGCATAATGCTTGGCACACAGCAGGATTTTATTAAATATTAAAACAAAACATAGGTAATTAAATATTAGTTGTGCTATAATAGATCAGAAATATTTTAGTATCTTCTACCCTTCTTTAAGAACTCTTTCATTATGCTGTATTCTTTAAAACAAATCATAGTGTAAAGTTAAACCTTTGAAGAATAGTTACTATCGGTACAGGGGAAACTAATATAATTTGGAAGTAGGCCTGCTCGGGTAACATGCAGCTTCTTTCAGATAGCAATTTAGACCTCCTATCTGTACCATGTAGCTGGATATAACAAAATACACATAGGCAAGTACAGAATGGTAACTTATCCCCAGTTCTAGTTTTAAAAAGGATCCAGATTTATCCAACACAATAAAGAAAATTTGGGGAAGACTCACGCTACCTCATGATTTCATTTGTTATAAAGCTGCAGTAATTAACGCAGCGTGTTGTTGGCAAAATACTAGATGCATAGATCAATAGTACAGATTAGAGAGCCTAGAGATAGCCCCACATGATACAAGCAACTCTGTTTGGGCAAAAGTACAAAGGCAATTCAATGGAGAAAAGGTAATGTTTCAACAAATATTGCTGGAACAAATGGACATGCACAGGAGGAAACAAAGAAAGAAAGAAACCTAGGTACAGACCTTATACTGTGTACAGGTGAGCTGGGAGTTTGGGCAAAATGAGCGAAGGGGAGAGGAAGATATGGGCTGCCAGCTCTGGAATGGGAATAAAAAGCAGAGCAGAAGGAATACTGTTGATGATATTGTAATAACCACGTAATGGGACAGATGGAAGCTACATTTGTGGTGAACATAGTATATGGTATTAACTTGTCAAATTACTAAGTTGTATGCCTGAAACTAATGTAATATTGTGTGTCACTATACTAAAAAAAAAAAAAAAAGTTAACTCAAAATGGATCATAAAACTAAATGTAAAATCCAAAACAAAATTCCTGGAAAAACACAGACAAAGCCATTTAGATGACCTTGAGTTTTGTGATCTGTTTTTTTTTCAATATATGAAGTTTATTGTCAAATTGGTTTCCATACAACACCCAGTGCTCATCCCAAAAGGTGCCCTCCTCAATACCCATCACCCACCCTCCCCTCCCTCCCACCCCCCATCAACCCTCAGTTTATTCTCAGTTTTTAACAGTCTCTTATGCTTTGGCTCTCTCCCACTCTAACCTCTTTTTTTTTTTTCCCTTCCCCTCCCCCATGGGTTTCTGTTAAGTTTCTCAGGATCCACATAAGAGTGAAAACATATGGTATCTGTCTTTCTCTGTATGGCTTATTTCACTTAGCATCACACTCTCCAGTTCCATCCAGGTTGCTACAAAAGGCCATATTTCATTCTTTCTCATTGCCACGTAGTATTCCATTGTGTATATAAACCACAATTTCTTTATCCATTCATCAGTTGATGGACATTTATGCTCTTTCCATAATTTGGCTATTGTTGAGAGTGCTGCTATAAACATTGGGGTAAAAGTGCCCCTCTGCATCAGTACTCCTGTATCCTTTGGGTCAATTCCTAGCAGTGCTATTCCTGGGTCACAGGGTAGGTCTATTTTTAATTTTCTGAGGAACCTCCACACTGCTTTCCAGAGCAGCTGCATCAATTTGCATTCCCACCAACAGAGCAAGAGGGTTCCCGTTTCTCCACATCCTCTCCAGCATCTATAGTCTCCTGATTTGTTCATTTTGGCCACTCTGACCGGCGTGAGGTGATATCTGAGTGTGGTTTTGATTTGTATTTCCCTGATAAGGAGCGACGTTGAGCATCTTTTCATGTGCCTGTTGGCCATCCGGATGTCTGCTTTAGAGAAGTGTCTATTCATGTTTTCTGCCCATTTCTTCACTGGGTTATTTGTTTTTCGGGTGTGGAGTTTGGTGAGCTCTTTATAGATTTTGGATACTAGCCCTTTGTCCGATATGTCATTTGCAAATATCTTTTCCCATTCCGTTGGTTGCCGTTTAGTTTTGTTGGTTGTTTCCTTTGCTGTGCAGAAGCTTTTTATCTTCATAAGGTCCCAGTAATTCATTTTTGCTTTTAATTCCCTTGCCTTTGGGGATGTGTCGAGTAAGAGATTGCTACGGCTGAGGTCAGAGAGGTCTTTTCCTGCTTTCTTCTCTAGGGTTTTGATGGTTTCCTGTCTCACATTCAGGTCCTTTATCCATTTTGAATTTATTTTTGTGAATGGTGTGAGAAAGTGGTCTAGTTTCAACCTTCTTCATGTTGCTGTCCAGTTCTCCCAGCACCAGTTGTTAAAGAGACTGTCTTTTTTCCATTGGATGTTCTTTCCTGCTTTATCAAAGATGAGTTGGCCATACGTTTGTGGGTCTAGTTCTGGGGTTTCTATTCTATTCCATTGGTCTATGTGTCTGTTTTTGTGTCATGTGATCTGTTTTTAAATACAACATCAAAATGATTCTCCATGAAAGAAAAAAAAAGTGACAAATTAGACTTTCTTAAAATTTTAAAATTCTGCTCCGTGATAAGTACCACAAAGAGAATAAAAAGACAAGCTATTGAGTGGGAGAAATATTTGTAAGTTACACATACAATAGAGGACTTGTAGTAAAAACTCTTAAACTCAACAAGAAAAGAAACCAATTTAAAAATGGGCCAAATATCTGAACACACACTTCACCAAAAAAGATAGAGAAGACAATTTTTCACATAAAAAGATGTTCAACATCATATGCTATTAGAAAATTGCAGATTAAAACAACAATGAGATACCACTCTGCAACTATTAGAATGGACAAAATCCCAAAAAATTAACAATACCAATTGCTGGCAAGGGTGGGAAGCAACAGGAAGTGGCATTCTTTGCTGGTGAAATGCACAACGCTACATTTGTTTTGGAAGACATTTTGGCAGTTTCCTACAAAACCGAATGTATTTCTTCATCATATAATACAGCAATCATGCTCTTAGGTATTTGCCCACTTGAGTTAAAAAATCTATGTCTACACAAAAACCTGTGCCTATTATTTTTTAAGTAAGTTCTGTCAGTTATTAAAATTCCAAATTGGATCTTATTCTATCATTTGAAGATATCCTATGTTAGCCTCTTTCCCTCTCTGTTTACCATTAAATTTTATTACACATATGGTATTTCAGTATTTGAGAGATTATTTACCTTGAATAATTGTAGTTACACACTGTCATTATTTACATGCGTCCTAAAAACAATTTTAAAATGCTCTATTTTCTTTCTTTGTGTTGACCAAATTCAAATTTCTCATGGAGAAGCATGTGGCAGTATGGTTGGCTGGCCATGCTATAGGCAGCTACTGAAGCATAGTTGATATTATGGAGATTATCTCTCATTTATTTTCTTGTTGTTGCTCTTGTAGTAATTATTTTAATTTTATGTAGCTTCAAAATCTTAGAAAGGTGAAAAGTTGCATTTTTTATTGGATGATTTAAAAAGCAGCAATGAAAACCAGAACTAGATTTTCATGAACACTTTTTGAATAATATTAAAGCAGATATCTTACGCAGTGATCATCTATTAATTATTATTTCCGGGGCACCTGGGTGGCTCAGCTGGCTAAGCATCAGGCTCTTGATTTCAGCTCAAGTTATGATCTCAATGGTGAGTGAGATCGAGCCCTGCATCAGGCTCTATGCTGGGCTTGGAGGTTGCTTAAGACTCTCTCTGTCTTCCTCTCCCCTTCTCCCCCTCTCCCCTGCTCTCTCTCTCTCAAAAAAAAAAATATATATATATATATATATACTTCCTAAATATTTCCTAAAAACTATTTCCTAAAAGAATAAAGCAACTAGTGTATCTCAAGACCTTGATGTCTATCCCGATCCTTGAGTATTTGACAACTCCAGGAGTAAAAAGTTACAGGAAAGACGAAAGAAAGAAAGAAAGAAAGAAAGAAAGAAAGAAAGAAAGAAAAATAAATGAATCAATTCCTTTTTTCAATGAAGTATTTGATTCCTAGGTCCAGTCCAGAGTTTTTTGTTTTGCTTTGTTTGGGAAAAAAATAATAAGGAAAAAAGGGAGCGTGTGGGATTAATTTCTATAGCATTGGAAAAGCTTCGTGCACTGTAATGTATTGAATTAAAATTCAAAAGTTTTGAATTTTCTGTGCTCTTTATTAAATAAGTATTCCAAATACTTTCATTCATTCTCTCAATATTTTAAGTTAATACAGTCACAAACATTAGTACCTATTGCCGCTCCCTTTAATGGCATTGAATATACCTTCTCATATTCCAAACCCCTTAGCTCGGCCTCTAAAACCCTTCCCATCGGGTCTTCCTTATTTCTACAATCTGATCTCCCATTATTTTCTTCATCCTCCAAACACAAGTAAAATTGGATTCTTACCGTCCACATAAATCATCTCACAGCTTATGTCACTCTCATCTCACTGCTGCATGACTGAAGTCCAGCAAGATCAGGCACTTGTCTAGAGTCACAAAGTGCGTAATGGAAGAGGACGTTGGGGCTGGTCTCTGTGTCCATTCCAGGGTTCCTGTCATCTCTCCACACGGAGGAGCAGTTACATTTTAACTCAAGTCTTCTGTGTTTTAGTCCAAGGAATGAAATTGGGGCTTTAGAGCCTGTTGTCCCTGTGAAGATAAAATGTTTTATACATAGGGAGTTGTAAGCATCTTCCAGTAATATTAAGAAAGCAACCATCCCATGTCTATGTCTAATTTTGCCTTCATCTATCATTTTCCCCTTTTTCTTTGGGTTAGAGAATTACAGTTCAGTCAGGTGAATGACTGTACAGGAGCATTTTTGTTTTTCCTCAAATACAAGAATGTATAGCCTACCTTTCTGCAAAATATCCACAGAAAAAAGTAAATCACAGTGGAATAATATTATTGTTTATTTCCTCTGTATGTCCTTCTACACCAAATGTTACAAAAGTGGGGCAAGGTCAAAACATTAGAGAAGGCTGAACAAGTTTAAAGGAGCTTTTCCCTTGACGTGCAAGTGCATTCTTACTTTCCGTGGAGAGACACTGTGACTAGTATCGGTTTTCCTCCCACACCATAATAAATTATCCTCACACACGGTAATGTAGGTCATGTTGTGATATTTCCCCTCACTCCTCCTCAGAAAAAAAAGGTAAAGGCATTCTCATTAATCACTATTGCATAATCTCATGTCAAAGACCTTTTACCAACTCTAAAAATCCTGACTTGTAAAATGGAATATTGCTCTTTCGTCATGTACTGTGGTTGTGTGCCCCTACAGGGACGTTCATTAGTTATCTGTGAGAAAATAGTCTCACATCCCAAGTCTGTGAACAGTTCTCTATATTACGTCCTCAAGAATTAAAGAAAAAAACGTATTCTGAGTGTCACAACTAGCCCTGATTTTTCTTGCCTCAGGCAGGGATTACAAATGAAGGATGTAGGCAGATGGAAAATATTGGTAAGCAAAGATGTCTTTCCCTCAGATCTCATCCACAGAATCACCATCACGGGAGCCACAGACACCTGGCCCTTTCTCTCTTTTGTTAGTCAGAATGTCCAGAAATGGCTCTTTGGGCGGCTGAATCCTCTTCTCCCCACTACCTGGGAGTGCCCCTCCTTTTTTCCATTCCTAGGGATCACTAAATAGCCACAATGATCTCCATCATTCTTCCCCTTCTTGGCTGCACACATTCCTGGCATTGCTTCAGACCCTTCCTCTTGTGCTATTACTTTTCCTCTCCCTCTCTTCTCCAGCAGTGACTACATACGAGAGGGGAGGCACACCCACCACCCTTACTGTGCTCATTGCCTTGCCGCTCCGAGTTGTCAGTGGCTCTCAGTTTCTGTACGTTTTTCGTAATGTGATATTTTAAATATAACTCATCTCGTTTACTATTACTTTCTCTTTTTCTTGGGTGGGGGGCACTCCTTCTTCCACAGGTTTCCTAGTGGACCTGATACCAGGGTCAGAATCTGACAACAGATGTGAGTATGTATGACTGATGTTGCCATGAAAATCTTTTCTCAATCTCAAAATAGAAAATCCAATTTCAAATTCCAGAGTCAAGTTAAGTATTTGCACCTACAATCTGTGTTCACTTATGGTGGCCCTTCCCTTCCTTACTGTTTCCGTATATAGCCTGGCCGGGTAAGAATTAGTCATGGGTCTCTGACTGCTTGAACAATCTCTAAGCCGCTCTCAGCATAAATATATTAAGGCATTCTGGCTTCCCTAAGGTATATTATATCCAGTGCAGCCCTCCATTCTTCTTAGCTGAGCCACTTAAAACTATTTTACAAACAACCTCATTTGATTTGTTCTGAGCCAACTGTGCAACTTCTGGAAATCGTATGCTGCCTCTCCTACCCATGTTGATCTCTTGCTTTATTGATCTTCTGCTCCCCCGGTAGAATACCCTGGTGTTTCTGCATCTTAAGCTTCTAGTTTGGTATGTTGGGAAATGAAAAACAAAACAAAACAACAACAGCAACAACAAAAACAACATTAATCAATCATCAATCGTGACTGAGTTCTTCCTCTTGTTGAGATTTCCTTACAGGCAGTCTGACAAATGGGGTCCCTATGTTGGATTCTGAACACTGAGCCACTGACTAGCTCTGGCTCCAGAGGTCCCTAAGGCTCCATATTCCCAAACTAGAAAGATATACCCTGGCATAGTGAAATGTGCAGTATGGCCCCCTGCCCTGGCATGTTGGCTTTGTAGGGCAATAAAAACATATATATATGTATGTATGTGTGTGTATATATATATATATATATGTATATACATATATACATATGTGTACGTACATATATACATATATGTACATATGTGTACACATATGTATATATGTGTGTACACATATGTACATATACACATATACATATGTATGTACATATATACATATACATATGTATGCACATATACATATGTACACATGTACATGCATATACACATGTACATATGTACATGCATATACATATGTACATACACCCATATACATATATGCGTATATGTGTATATATATACATATATACACATACATACATATATATACACACATATATATAATGATTTTTATATGCTACAATCCATATGAAAATAAATCAAAGGCTTTAAGTTCTGCCTCATAGTATATACTAAGCTATTGTAACAGATTCCCCAAAATATAGTGACTCAAACAAGAAAGAAGAATATTACTCTCACACATAATAGTCCAGAACTATAATCCCAGCTGGTTCTGCTCCAGGTACCCAGGTTAATTCTGTTTTATGGCTCTACAATCTCCTGCAGAGATGTCCTTGTCTTTGTGGTCAGACATATCTTATTAGATTTGCATTCTAGCCCAATGAAAGGAGGAAATTTTCTTTTTAAGGGATTTGATCTGCAAAATACAACCATCACCTCTATTCATATCCCATTCCTAGACCTTAGTCACATGGCTAATCCAAGATGCAGAGGAAGCTAAAAATCTAGTCATTGGCCAGAGAATCATATATCCAGCTAAAACTTGAGAGAGAGTTTCTATTACTAAAAAGAAGAAAAGAAGAGTGGACACAGAGGGAAATTAACCACGTCTACCACAGATACATATCTCTGCTATTCAAAAAAGCGACAGAAATTAAGCCTACCTAACCTGAGCACAGCCTTGCGTTATGGTGATTTGAGATACCTGCGTTGTGCAATGGAACCCTGAGCACCTGAACTTCTTAATGAATCATAAAGAAATTGGTTTTTCAGGCACCTGGGTGGCTCAATCGGTTAAGCGTCAGACTCTTGATTTCAGCTTAGGTCATGATCTTACGGTTTGTGGGTTTGAGCCCCATGTTGAGCTCTGTGCTGACAGCGCAGTGCCTGCTTGGGATTCTGTCTCCCTCTGTCTCTCTCTGCAGCCCCCCTCCCCATCGCTCTTTCTCTCTCTCTCAAAATAAATAAATAATAATTAAAAAAAGAGAAAGAAACAGGTGGTTCTTCACTAAACATGAGGAGAATTTAGGAAATGCTGCCATTTTATTCCAAGTTATTAGTTACCATACAATAAATAACTTTGAGAATTGATATAAGTACATCATAAAGGCTAACTTTTAATGCCAATTCTTACTGCTTCTTAATTAAATGCCTCTGGTAATACTTAAACTACATAAATAGTTGAATTTTGTAACAACATTATGAAATATAGATAAGAAAAGAATGTTGAAGTCTGCATGGGAAAGAATCAAAAAGCACATTTTTGAAACAAAACAATGAAAACAGTCCCATTTGCCCACTTTTATCCCCCCCCCCCCCCGCTGCCCCGTCCCCAACATGTACACAAATGCACAAGATAGCAAAACCTGCATATTTGGCCTGAACTTTCCTGAAAGATAACTTTTTAATTATCAGGTCCACTGAATCATAAAATCTTAAAAGTTGATTGCTTAAAACTGAATCAATAATCTGCTAGTTTTACTACATATTTATTAAAAAAAAAGAAACAAGAGGAGATAAATTATAAATCAATTTCCCCCTCTATTCTAGATTATCGTGTTCTTTATTGATTGATATGTGCCTTGCCCTCCTGAAACATCCTGATTTTCACAGGGAAATCTTGATGTAAATACAATGAAACTCTTTTTTCCATTTGCTGAAAAAAAATGTACACAGGAAAAAATAATACTTTAGTGTAAGGTAGTTATCATGAAGAACAAAAAATAAATAGGAAATAAAACATTACAGATAGTAAATATGTGTTTGATCTTTCCCCTCTGCCTGAGAACTGGGATGAGGAATGGGTCTGATGAGTCATTTTCTCTCGGTATTAATAATTGGAGGATCCTGATGGCATTTAACCCATGATCAGTCCCAGTATGTATTCTAGAGAATGGATTTTAGAATTCTTTCTGCAAGGAAGGTGCTAAGGCCAGAAGTATTCCATCCTCCAAAGATCTGAGTGAAAGATTTAGGTTATAAACCAATTAGGAGGGATGTAGGAGAGGAGAAGAGCTGAGTGGGAGGGACAAAAAGAGGGATCGCTCATGAAAAGGCAGCTGGGAGAACTCCAGGGGCTGGAAGCTCTTCGCACATTTCTCTCATGTTCAGATGGCAAGCCCAAAACAGTAAAGCAGAGCCATGCATGGAGGACAGTGCTTCCCACTGAGTTTCTGAGAAAGCACTAATTCCTCAGAATGTACTGAGAAGAAAGTGGATTTTGCATTTTAATGCCATAGTGTAAAATATTTAAATTAGTATTCTAGCTCCTATGCTATTCTACCTGGAAACATTTAGCTGGAATATCAGTGGTTCTTGAAATCAGCTTTAAGAAACACCAATGCTTGGGTTCCATATGCAGAAATTCTGATTTAACTGGTCAAGAGTGCACTCAGAAACTAGATGTCTCAAGCTCTTAGGGGATTCTGGCTGAGAATCATTGACTCAAACTACCAAAAATATGGGAATTTTATGTTGTATTTACACTGATTTTTGATACTTAAATATTTTATTTTTTATTTGAAACTATATTATTTATATATTTAGGAAACTGTATAAACCTCTGTGATATTTCATTGACATTTTAGCACTTTGAATCTTATTTCATATTTAGTAAGTCTCTTGTAATAGCCCTCTAGTACCATAAAAAATTATGGTAGAGCCTTATGGTTCTCAGTTTAAAGTGCACTAAAACTAGTAAGCATTATGGATTTCTTTCTTTTTCATAAAAAACAATTTTTTTTCAATTTTATTAGAGAGAAAGAAATATGATTAATCTCAATCATTAATTTGAAATGTGATGGTCATGATTGTTCATTCTCCATTATCCATTGTATACACATAATACTTTAACCGAATAGTTATACTCCCATTCTTTTTGCCAGTGATTTTCTTAAGAGCCAGTTATGAGGGTTGATGAAAATAGAAAGTCTGTCTGAGTAATGCAAGGACTGTTACCTCACACTTAAGATGATATGGAAAGGAGAGTTTCTCCTTTGCCCCGGGATGATTTCATTCGGATGAATTATCAGGCTAACTTGTTGGTTTCAACAACAAGGTAAAGTCTCAGACCCGTTATGAAGACTGACTGAGGAAGAGTGTGGAAGGGGACATCAAAGAAGATAAAGGGAGAAGTTGTAAAGTAGGAAGGGCAAAGAGCCCTTGGAGACAGAAGGGAAAGTCTGGAAATAGGTGACCAGGTCTGAAAAAGAGAAAAGAGGATGTGGTAGGAAGAAATTTAATGGGAAAATGTCCTTGTGTCATCCCTCCCCCTGAGTGTAGGTGTGACCTGTGAATATGAGAAGACTCCCATGATTGAGTTAGATTATGGCAAAGATGAAAGGATTTCATAGTTTTTAGTAATTAGTGTCTAATTAGTTGACTTTGTGTTAATAAAAAAATAAATTATTTTGAGTTGGTTTGACCTAATTAAGTAATTTGTTTATTTTTTTTTTAATGTTTATTTATTTTTGAGACTGAGAGAGACATAGCATGAATGGGGAAGGGGCAGAGAGAGAGGGAGACACAGAATCAGAAGCAGGCTCCAGGCTCTGAGCCATCAGCCCAGAGCCCAACACGGGGCTCGAACTCACGGACCGTGATTGGTGACCTGAGCTGAAGTCGGACGCTTAACCGACTGAGCCACCCAGGCGCCCCAGGTAAGTTGTTTAAAAGAGGGTCCAGAAGTAGGAAGCCGGAGCAGAGATGCTCTTCTGCTGATCTCGAAAAAGCAAACTGCCATAATGGTGGGTGGTCTCTAAGAGTTAAGCACCTCATACTCCCAGCGGCAAAAGAAACTTGAATTCTGTCAAGAAACAACCAGTGTTTGGAAGAGAGCCTTGAGTCTCAGATGAGAATTCCGCCCCAGACAAGACCTTAACTGCAGACTTGTGAGATTCTGGGCAAATGACCTAGCTAAATCCTGCATGAACTTATGACTCACAGGAACTGAGATAATACAATTATCATGTTTTATGCGGCTAAATTTATAATAATGTGTAATGCAGCTATAGAAAATTGATATGATGAGAAGTTAAAGTAAAAGGTTAAAATGCTAAGGTATATATTTTTAATTCTCCTTAGCTAATTGGAGGATGAGCTCATGTGCAAGAAGCCAAGGAAAAAGATGGGTGGTTAAAGATGAGTAGATAACGAAGTGTTTAAAACAGTCCTGTGATTAATTCAACAGGGAGCCCAAGCAGCCTGAATGTGCATGTGTCTGTGTGTTGTCTTCTATTGCTAGTGGAAAGAAAATCAGAGACTGCATTCTAGTTTTTGTGCTCATCAGTCCTTTGCAAACTCTTGTTTGTCGACCTTCCATACTGCAGTCCACATATTGCAGAAGTCCCATTGGCAGTCTGAGATCTCATGCTTTGCCAATATTTAAGCTATATTCAGGCCTTCCTCACTTTTCCCCAATACAGCTCAAGCTCTATAACACTTGTACAAGTAATCTGTGGTTTTTTTGGGGGAGACAGGGAAGTGTGACTACATCAAATGGCAAGATTTTACCTAAAAGTAGTTTTAAACATTGTATTCATTTTCTGGGACTGTTGTTAACACAGTACCACAGCTTGAGTGGCTGAGACAACAGAAATGTATCCTTTCAGTTTTAGAGGTGAGGAGTCCAAAATCAAGATGTCAGCAGAGTTGATTCCTTCTGCTGACTGTGAAGAAGAAGAATCTGCTTCATGCCTCTTCTTTCTTAGCTTGTGGCGGTTGGCTGGCAATCTTTGACATTCCATGACTTAGAGAAGCATCAACCCATCTCCGCTTGATGTTCATATGACATTCTCCCTGTCTGTGTGTTTCTTCACATTGTCTTCTCTTTGGGCATAAGGGCATCCAAAATTCCTGATTCTATATGGATACTCATCATATTGGATTAGGCTCCTGCATAATGGCTTCATGTTAACTTAATTTTAGCTCTATAGAAACCTTATTTACAAACAAAGTCACATTCTGAGATACTACACGTTAGTACCTCAAGATGTCTTTCCTTCATACAACCCACAACAAACGTTTTATTCTTCTTTGTTTCTCTGGTGTCTACAGCACTGTATCCTCACTATTGTTGCTTTTCTCAGCCTCTGTGACCATATCTTTGTTCCTCATCAATAGTAACAGTTTAGGTTTCAGTCAGTAGGCATATAAAGGACTCAAACAGTTCTCCAGGTGAGTCAATAGAACCTTGCGTTAGTATTACTTACAGATCTGACACGGCTAAATTCCAAAACCTGACTTCTGTGAGTTTGTTAGGGTTATAGTTAATTGGTTCAACTTTCAGTTTGTTAGCCATTTTGAAAAGTGATTCTGCTATAGAATGTCTAAATGGTAATGTTGCTTCCCCAATGGGACCATTACCAGATTTTTTACTTCCTAAAAATGACTTTATTTATCACAGACACTCTCTGAATGGTAGAAGTGTTACTTTAATCAATAAAGGACAGAGGTTTCAGAAAAGCCACTTGGGTTTTCGGTATTTGAGTTTTCATCACAGAAATAACTAAAAACAAAAGTTTACCTTAGCCCACGATACTTGACCTAGTTGTAAATTCTTTAGCGTTAAAGAATATTTAGATCACATACTGACTTTCTGGGGGAAATTGTGGCCTCTTTAATGTGGTTCTTCACTTAAGTTGGGAGTATAATGTTGCCTAAAGTTCCTCTGCCAAGCAAACCCATGTGGTGAGTGGCGCTCTTAAAAGGATAATGCCTGAAGTCAATTAGGGTTGGATTTCTGGAGTTCGGTTACTGATAACTAAAGAATCTGACATCCTAGCTCTATCCTGAATGATCTATCCATTGGCATATTAAAATACGTTGCTCTGGGGGCACCTGGGTGGCTCCGTTGGTTAAGCATCCCACTTCTGCTCAGGTCATGATCTCATGGTTTGGTTCATGAGTTTGAGCCCCGCGTCGGGCTCTGTGCTGACAGTGCAGAGCTTGGAGCCTGCTTCTAATTCTGTGTCTCCCTCTCTCTGCCCCTCCACCCTCATGCTCGCTCGCTCTCTCTCTCTCTTTCTCTCAAAAATAAACTTTAAAAACTAACTAAATAGGGGCGCCTGTGTGGCTCAGTCGGTTAAGCCTCCGACTTTGGCTCAGATCATGATCTTGCAGTTTGTGAGTTCAAGCCCCGCGTCGGGCTCTGTGCTGACAGCTTCAGAGTCTGTGTTTCCTTCTCTCTCTGCCCCTCCCCTGCTCATGCTCTGTCTCTCTCTGTCTCAAAAATAAATAAAACATTTTAAAAAAATAAAATAAAATAAAATAAAATAAAATAAAATAAAAACTAAATAAATAAAAATAAAATAAAATATGTTGCTCTGGTGATTCTAATGTACAGTCAAGGTTGAAAAATTGAGTCCCAGAGGAAAAATCATTCTCTTATGCAGCAAGCTTTCTACTGAACATTTTCTATGCAGACGAAATTTGCATAAAGTGTGAATGGGTGAACAAAACATAGAGAAAGCAGACCAAAGCCAATACAGATTACTAAGCAAACAAGTCTTTGTTGATTATCTTCTGCAGGTGACCCTTGAACAACACAGGTTTGAACCCACTTACATGTGTTGTTTTTTCTTTCTTTCTTTTTTTTTCAGTACAGCACTTTAAATGTGTTTTCTCTTCCTTATAGTTTTGTTAATAACATCTTTTTCTCTAGCTTACTATGTTGTAAGAATGCAGCGTATAATACATGTAAAAGACAAAATATGTGTTAATTGACAGTTTATGTTATTGGTAAGGCCTCTGGTCAACAGTAGGATATTTGTAGTTGAGTATTTGGGGAGTCAGAAGTTATGCATGGGTTTTTGGCTGCACAGGGAGTCAGCTCCCCTAAATCCCTGTATGTGTCAATTGCTTTGTCGGCACTGGGTTTATTGTAGTGGAAACTGCATATGTAAAGGGTTTGCTCACATAGAGCTGGCAGCATCGGGAAAGAAACAGTCAGTAAATGGAGAAACAGACAAAAAGTATGACTAGTAGTAATTTAAATAATACAAGTATGCAAAAGGCTACAAAGGAGAAGTGTAGGCTGCAGGGGGACTTGCCTTCATGTGCAAAATAGGCAGTAACCCGAGGCGCCTGTGTGGCTCAGTCAGTTGAGCTCAGACTCTGGATTTTGTCTCAGGTCATGATCCCAAGGTTGTGGGACTGAGCCGCATGCAGGGTTCCACACTGAGCCTGGGACCTGCTTAAGATTCTCGCTCTCTCTCTCTTTCTGTTTCTCTCTCTTTCTGTGCCCTTCTCCCTCACTCATGCGCTCTCTCTCTCTGTCTAAAATAAAAAAATTAAAAATTAAAAAAAACCCAGCTAATGGGAAGACAGATATTTGTAAAGAGAAAGATGAACAAATTTAAAGGTAAAGGTCAGTATGACAGGACTATTTGTTTTTACTAGTCTTTGGATTTTTGTATGTCCTTTCTCCTTCATCAGCCAGTCTTAAGGTGATTCATCCGTAGTTCTAAGAACAAGTGAGTGATGAACATCAACTGCAGTTATGCAGTAGAGCTTGAACCTAGGCTATGACGTGGGCATCCTTACCCGTCTTAACTGACTCTAGAACTCCAGAGATTCAAAATGTTAGTGTAGGAAAATACATGTACTATAGTGTAAAACATAGTGTGTCATATGAGCCGAACTGGGCATATACCTCATTGCATCAATAGTAAAGTCACTTAAAAGCTACAATATTTAAATTAGAGGAAGAAATCTAATTCATACAGTCCGGCAAGTCTGACCTTCTGGGCTAACCTATTTCACCAGCCAAGAATCCTCATATGAATTGATCCATCCAGAATCATCAAAAATAACTGGATTTATGGTCCTGGAATAACATACTTTTTTCTCTCCTACCTGTTTCCCAGAGATATTGTAAAAACTTATTGGGTTACTCTTTTTATCCAATAAAATCTAACTTTGAGCCCTTTAGAATGACTTCCATTTCACCTGCTTTTCTATTATTGGTGCTTTATTATAGAGATTGGTTACAACTTGTGTATGAAATCTGGTATTTATTAATTGAATATCTTATGTTATTTTCTGCAATAACTTTTAAAAAATACTATAAATTAAAAAAGACAAGTGATAATATTTTTAAAAATTTTTTTGGAGATTTACTTGAGAGAAACAGAGTGTGAGCAGGGGAGGGGCAGAAAGCGAAGGAGACACAGAATCTGAAGCAGGCTCCAGGCTCTTAGCTGTCAGCACAGAGCCCGATGCAGGGCTCAGACTCACAGACTATAAGATCATGACCTGAGCCGAGGTCAGACGCTTAGCCCACTGAGCTACCCAGGTGCCCCACAAATGATAATATTTTTAATTGTACCTACTTAATGGTCAGAAAGCATAGAATGTCTTTCACTCACTGATCAAAAATTTAAATAATTTTTTGTGACAATAATAATTATTTTCTGCTCTGGCACTGTGATTTTAAAAGTAATCAAATCTGTAGGCTGCTGCACTTATATTTTAAAGTTTTAAATTAGAAGGGCAATTAAACACCAACGCAACTCTAAGATTGTCTTGAAAATATTTTTTTAATTTTTTTTTAATGTTTATTTTTGATAGAGAGAGAGAGATACAGAGTGTGAGTGGGGCAAGGGCAGAGAGAGACAGAGAGAGAGAGAGAGAGAGAGAGAGAAAGACCCAGAATCTGAAGCAGAGTACAGGCTCTGATGAGGGGCTCAAGCCTGATGAGGGGCTCGAGCTCATGGGACCATGAGATCATGACCTGAGCTGAAGTCAGACGCTTAACCGACTGAGCCATCCAGGTGCCCCTTGAAAATAATTTTTTTAACTTGCTTTACTGAAAGAAATTTTTTATAAGACATGGAGCATGTGATTAATTATTATGAGCTGATTTCCTCCACAGTTCATACAAAAGTACATACATGCATACACAAACATACTGATTACTTTTTCCTTTTCACAGTCTCACCTTAAACCACATTTAAATTCACGTAAACTTAAAGGTAAAATTTTGAAGAGTTTTTGAAATAAAAAAATCGAACTGTTTTATCAGTTTGTTAGAGGGAAATGTTAAAGCAAGTTGGTAAGTAACTGACTGCAATGTTCAATTCCCCCTCACTCAAAATGTGGCTAGAGTTAGTTTTCCTTCTCAACTCTGTTTGACTTGCCAAAAATAAAAGACAGTAGAGAGCTTTGCTTTTAGCAGGATGTTGGAACACAACCAAGGGAAAATAATCACATTTTACGTAGTGATTTTTTTTTTTTACATTTCAGTTTTTTGTTTTTAATTTCAAATACTTTTATACTAGGGATCTCTAAAATTTCACTTATTGTAAAATAAATGTATTCTTGTTGCATAATTTAAATAATACTATTTTATAATACTTTAGTATACCTAAACATATAAACATATAAAATACATGTTTACATATTATTATATGTATTTATGTGTGTATTATATGTATATGTAGTCATATTTAAATAATAAAGTATTCAAATATATCATCAAAACTATATATCATAGTTTCACCGTAACATTATCCAATACATATTAAATACTAAATACACATTAAGTACTATCCAAAAAGCACATGAAGATTTGAGACCTGCCTTCAAATTGTTTTAACAGGTAAAAAGTAGGCAGGATATAAAAACACACCCATATAAAAGGCATTTTGCCACATAGTAAATTTTTTTCAAAAGAACAACACATATAATTAGGAAGCTTAAAATACTCCGAGAAAATCAAGTAGAAAAGTTACCAGATGAGAATGTAATCAGAAGTCTATTTAGAACTCATAGAGTGGATCTGTTTTTCAGGTAATTTATGGAAGATCTGTCAAGAAAGAGATGCTAAGACTCCATAAGGTCATTAAAACACACACAAATTGTGTAGGAGTCAGAAATTTCTTCCATTGGTGGACATTATGTTTTTTAATCTATATCATGAAGGAAATACAAAATGAGTGTGTTTTTCTCAGAAGAGATTTCTCACCATTTCATCACCAACATTTATGTATTAAGCTATGTTGAGATTGGGAAGGCAAAGTTTGGCAGAGTAATGGTAATTAACTGGAAGTATAGCCTTTTTGCATTGCACCAAATGCTTTCACATACAAAATCTCATTTGTTACAACAGCTCTGTGAGGCACATATTATAATCACATCCATTTTGTAGAAGCTGAGGCTTAAAGAAATTAACTGACTTACCCAAGGTCAATCAGCTAGAAAGTGGTAAAACCAGGAGCTGCAAACATGATACTAAGTAAAGGTGTTTTGTTTGACGTTACAGTAGATACAATTCTGAGAAAGTGTATAGGACATCCTCCACTCTCCCCACCTCCCCCACCCCTGCAAAAGAATATCCTTGGTCTACATTATTTTAATCTTTCAGAGCTTTTGGTTGAATTAATGACCCCAATTCCTTACTGCTCATAATATCCCTGTTCTTTCATTGTAACATTCTGACATCATCCCAGGCTAATTTCCTGCTTCTAAGCTTAGGGGCATGATATGCTTTGGTTAACAGAGGTGACACTAGCATTCTTAAAAAATGTTCTGTCTTTGGGTTGGCTTACTCTGATGCTTACTGTTGCCGAAAGAAAGGCATACCTTAGGTTGTCTTCCTTGTTTCAGGAGGAAGAAAAGAAATACATGGGACAGAACTGTCCCAGCCAAGGTGCCCAGCCAAGCCTAGGCTAGAGCAGAGCGTTCAGCTATCTGGAAACACCTGAGCAAACACAGCTGAAACCAGCAGAACCATGACTAAATATGGCCCCAAAATTTCATGCTTAAAGCAGTTCAGCTCAGAGCAAATCAGTAGAACGTCGGAAACATTTGAGAAATAAAATGTTATTGTTGTTTTCTACTGAGGGTTTGCAGTTGTGTGTTCTGTAAAATAAATTAACTGGTGAACAACACAGAAATTTGGTAACATGGTTTAACTGTCAATTCTTTCTCCTTGTTCTAGTTTCACTTTAACCAATTGTTTATCTCCCCAATTTTTAAGCTATCAGGACTTCCTCAAAAACGATCTAGTGGTTATAAAAATTCACTCTTAAACACTGAGAAATTGAAGCATGTTTCACAATCTCAAAAAAACTACAAACAGACTCAATGGGAGCAGAGATTTTTACTAATTGTTCAGATACAGAGGGTATACAGATGGGAAGGATAGACCGTGTTTTAACTTACAAGTTTAAAAAAGAAATCCCAATAACAGAATGGTCTTATGAGTCCCATTTTTTTGATGAAGAACATTGTCTCCCAGACAAAAATTTGTATGTGAAAGATAATTATATGTACAACGTGCATACAAGCTTAAAGGAACAACTTATATCCTTTAAAAATTACAATTTTGAAGCCTCAACATATGCTTGACATTCCAAACATTCAGCCCATGGCCTTGAAATCCACAGAAGATGCCCTGTAGTGCTGGGACACAGAAAACGAGCCATAGTTTGGTTCTTTTTTTCTCTTTAATTTGTACTTTTATATTTTATTTACTTTTTACTTTTTAAAATTTGTCTTGTTTTGTTTTTATTTTTTTCTGCTTGAGTTTGCTCTTTTCTTTTTTCCTTCCTCTTTTTTTTCCTTTTTCCTTTCTTCCTTTATTATTGTCTTTTTTATTTTATTAGTATTATTATTTTTTTCTTCATTCTCTCTCTCTGTAAAAGGCCATGGGTTAAAGGAGTAACTAGGATATGCAGCAAAAGTGCCAGCCATCCAGCAAAAGTCACCAAACACACACAATCTGCATAGGAGTCACCATACACAAGACGACACCTTTAACTTAAGGATAAGTAGCCATTTAATTTAATCGATAGAAACAAGCACAGAAAGTCAAGCAACATGGGGAAACAGAAGAATACGCTCCCAAAGAAAGAACAAGAAAAAAAACTCAACATAAGAATTAAATGAAAGAGTGATAAGCAATATGTCTGATAAAAAATTTAAAATAGTGATATAAACAGACAATATTTACAATTAGGTTGGGGAAAAAGTGGAAGAACTCAGTGAGACCTTCAATAAAGAGATAGAAAATATTAAAAAGAACCAATCAGAGTTGAGGAATACAATAACGGAAAAAAAAACACACAATATATGGAATCAACATTAGATTAGAGGACACAGAAGAACGTATCAACAATGCAGAAGACACGGTAATGGAAAATACACAAACAGAACAGTGAAAGGAGAAAAGAATTTTTGAAAATGAGGATAGATTAAGAGATCTCTTGGATAACATCACATAAACAGACATTCACATTATAGGGGTCCCCAAAGAAGAAGAAGAGAGAAAGGTATAAAAAACTTATTTGAAGAAATAATTACTGAAACTTCCTTAACCTAAGAAGGGAAACGGACATCCAAGTCCAAGAAGCACAGAGTTCCAAACAAGATGAACCACAGCCCATAATAATTAGCGTGTCAATGGTTAAAGGTAAAGACAGAATCTAAAAAAATCTTTTTAATTTTTTAGCAGAAACTTTGCAAGCCAGAAGGGAATGGCATGATATTTTCAAAGTGCTAAAAAGAAAAACTACAACCAAGAATACTCTACCTGGCAAGGTTATCATTCAGATTTGAAGGAGAGATAAAGAGCTCCCCAGAACAAACAAAAGCTAAAAGAGTTTATCACCGCTAAACTAGCCTTACAAGAAATGTTAAAGGAGCTTATATAAGTGGTCATAATTAGACATAAGGAAAATATGAATAAAAAGGATATAAAATATGACAAAATACACACAAAATATGGAGAAGAGAGTTAAAAGGGAAAAGAAGGAGAAAAAGGAAAAGAAATTTCTTTTTCTTCTTCTTCTTGCCCTTCTTCTTCTTCTTCTTCCTCCTCCTCCTCCTCCTCCTCTTCTTCTTTTCTTCTTCTTCTTCTTCTTCTTCTTCTTCTTCTTCTTCTTCATCTTCTTTGAGCTGCATCCGGCTCTGTGCTGACAGCTGAGAGCCTGGAGACTGCTTCGGATTCTATGTCTCCCTCTCTCTCTGCCCCTCCCCTGATCATGCTCTGTCTTTCTCTTTCTCTCTCTCTCAAAAATAAACATTAAGTAAAATTTTAAAAAAGGAGAGAGAGAAAGAAAACCAAACAAAATACTACAGAACTATAGATATGCGATGATCAAAAAAAAAAAAAAAAAAAAAGAGAGAGAGAGAGAGAGAGCAGGAGAAAAAGAAAGGAACAAAGAAGAACAAAAACAACCAGAAAACAAATTTAAAAGTGACAGTAAGTATATACCTATCAATAATTGCTTTAAATGTAAATGGCCTAAATGCTCCATCAAAAGATATGGAGAGGCGGGCGCCTGGGAGGCTCAGTTGGTTGAACATCCAACTTCGGCTCAGGTCCTAATCTCACAGCTTTGAGTTCCAGCCTGGCGATGGGCTCTGTGTTGACAGCTTGGAGCCTGGAGCCTCTTCAGATTCTGTGCCTTTCTCTCTCTCTCTGCCCCTAACCCACTCGCATTCTGTCTCTGTCTCTCTCAAAAATAAATAAAATAAATAAATAAAAATAAAAATAAATAAATAAAGTTAAAAAAAAACTTTTAAAAAGATATGGAGTGGCAAAATGGATTTAAAAAATCAAGATTCATTTATATGCTGCATAAAAAAAAACTCACCTCAGACCTAAAGAGGCATACAGATAAAAAGTTAAGGGATAGGAAAACATTCACTATGCAAATGGCAGAAGAAAAAAAAAGCCAGGGTAGCGATCAAAATACACTTCAAAACAGAAACTGTAACAAGAGACAAAGAAAGACATTACATAGTGATAAAGGAATCATTCCAACAAGAGGATATAACAATTGTAAATACCTATCCATGCAATACTGGAGCACCTAAATACATAAATTGATAATAATATAATAATAGAAGGAAACTTTAACAACCACTTACATCAGTGGCTACATCATCCAGACAGAAAATCAAAAAAGAAAGAATGATTTTGAATAACACATTGGAACAGATGGACATAACAGATATATACAGAACAGTCCATCCAAAACCAACAGGGTATACATTATTTTCAAGCACACTTGGAACATTTTCCAGAATAGACCACATATTAGGTCATCATACAAATCTCAATAAATTTAAGAAGTTTGAAATCATACCATGCATTTTTCCAACCACAACATAGAAACTGGAAATAAATCACAAGAAAAAAAAAACTGGAAATATCACAAATACATGAAGACTAGATAAGATGATATTAAACAACCAGTGGGTTAATGAAGCAATCAAAGAAAAAAAGAAAAAAATACATACAGACAAATGAATATGAAAACACAACAGTCTAAAATACCTAAGACACAGTAAAAACAGTTATAAGAGAGGTATAAAGCGATACAGGCCTACATCAAGATAAAAGAAAAAATTCAAATTAACAATATAAGCTTACACTTAAAGGAGCTAGAAAAAGAACAAACAGAACTGAAGATGAGTAGAAGAAAGGAAATAATAAAACTCAAGAGCTGAAATATGTGATATACAGACTAAAGAAAATTTAAAAATCACTGAAACCAGGAGCTGGTTCTTTGAAAAGGTAAACAAAATGGATAAACCCTTAGCCAGACTCATCAAGATAAAAAGAGAAAGGATCCAAATAAATAAAATCAGAAATGAGAAAAGAGAAGTAACAACTGATACTTCAGAAACATAAAAGATTATAAGAAAATCCTCTGAAAAATTATATGCCAACAAACTGGGCAACCTAGAAGAAATGGATACATTCCTAGAAACACACAATAATTCTAAAACTGAACCAGGAAGAAGTAGAAAGTCTGAACAAACTGATTACACATAAGGAAACTGAATTGATAATCAAAAACCTACCAAAAAATAGAAGTCCAGGACCAGATGGATTCACAGGTGGATTCTACCAGACATTTAAAGAAAAGTTAATACTTTTTCTTCTCAAACCATTCCAAAAATAGATGAGAAAAGAAAACTTCCAAATACATTCTACAAGGCCGGCATTACCCTAATACCAAAACCAGACAGACACCACAAAAACAGAAAACTTCAGGCCAATATCCCTGATTAACATAGAGGCAAAAATACCTCAGCAAAATACTAACAAACCTCATACAACATTACATTAAAAAGATCATCCACCAGTCAGGTGGGATTTATTCCTGGGATGCCAGGAAGTCCAATATTTAAAAATCAATCAATGCCATACACTACATCAACAAAACAAAGGCTATCAATATGATCATCTCAAAAGATGCTGAAAAAGCATTTGACAAGATACAACATCCATTCATGATAAAAACTGTCAACAAAGTAGGCTTAGAGGGAACATAACTCAACATGATGAAGGCCATATATGAAAAACTCATAGCTAACATCATCGTCAAAGACGAAAAACCAAGGTGAGGAACAAGACAAGAATGTCTACTCTTGCCACTTCAATTCAACGTAGTACTGGAAGTCTTACCCACAGCTATCAGACAAAAAAAAAAAAAAAAAAGAAGAAAGAAAGAAAGAAAGAAAGAAAGAAAGAAAAAGAAAAAGAAAAAAAAAGAAAGAAAAGAAATAAGAAGCATCCATGTTGGTAATGAAAAGTTAAACTCTCACTATGATACTGTAAATACAAAAATCCCAAAGACTCCAGCAAAGTCTATTATTACTAGAAGTAATAAGCAAATGCAGCAAAGTGGCATGGTACAAAATTAATAACAAAAATCAGTAGCATTTCTATACACTAACAACAAAGTTGCAGTAAGAGAAACTTAAAAAAACAACACCACTTATAATTGCACCAAAAAGAATAAAATACCTAGGACTAAACTTGGTCAAAGAGGTGAAATATCTATATTCGGAAAACTATAAAACACTGATGAAAGAAATTGAAGATGACACAAATGGAAATATATTCCATGCTAAAGGAATGGAAGAACAAATATTGTTAAAATGTCCGTGCTACCCAAAGCAATCTACCAATTCACTGCAATCCCTATCAAAATACCAACAGTATTTTTCATAAAACTAGAACAAATAAGACTAAAATTTGAATGGTACAGAAGATGCTGAATAGCCAAAGCAATCCTGAGAAAGAAGAACAAAGCTGAAGGTATCACAGTCCCAGATTTCAGGATGTATTACAATGCTGTAGTAATAAAAACACTATGGTATAGGCACAAAAATAGGCACGTAGATCAATAGAACAGAATAGAGAGCCCAGAAATAAACCCACAATTATATGGTCAATTGATCTATGACAAAGAGGTCAAGAATATACAATGGGGAAAGACTGTCTTTTCAATAAATGGTGCTGGGAAAACGGGATGGCTACATGTAAAAGAATGAAACTGAACCACTTTCTAACACCATACATAAAAATAAACTCAAAATGGATTAAAGATCTAAACATGAGACCTAAAACCATAAAAATCCTATAAGGGAGCACAGGCCGTAATTTCTCTGGAATCAGCCATAGCAACATTTTTCTAGATCAGTCTCCTAAGACAAGGGCAAAAAAGCAAAAATAAACTATTGAGACTACATCAGAATAAAAACCTTCTGCACAGCAAGGGAAACAATCAACAAAACTAAAAGACAACCTACTGAATGAGAGAAGATATGTGCAAATGATGTATCCAAATAATGGGTTAATATCCAAAACATATAAAGAACTTACACAGTCAACATGAAAAAAAGCACAAAAAACCTGATTTAAAAAATGGGTAGAGAGGGGCATCTGGATGGCTCAGTTAAGCGTCCAACTTCAGCTCAGGTCATAATCTCACAATTCACGGGTTCGAGCCTTGCGTCAGGCTCTGTGCTGATAGACATTTTTTCAAAGACATACAGATGGCCAAAAGGCACATGAAAGAATGCTCAACATCACTAATCATCAGAGAAATGCAAATAAAAACCGAGAATATTACCTCAAGCATGTTAGAATGGCTAAAATCAAGAAGACAAGAAACAGGAAGTATTGGTGAGAATGTGAAGAAAAAGGAACCCTCATGCACTGTGGTGTGAATGTAAATTGGTGCAGCCACTGTGGAAAGCCAGTAGGGAGGTTCCTCAAAAAATTAAAAATAGAAATATCATATGATCCAGTAATTCTGCCATTGAGTATTTACCCAGAGAAAATGAAAACACTAACTCAAAAAGTCATATACAGCCCTGTGTGTTTTGCAGCATTATTTATAATAGCCAAAACATGGAAGTAACCTATGTGCCCATCAATAGATGGATGGATAAGGAAAATGTGGTATATATACATGCTGGAATATTATACAGCCATAAAAAGGATGAGATCATACCATTTGAGACAGCATGGATGGACCTGGGGGTATGATGTTAAGTGAAATAAGTCAGGCTGAGAAAAATAAATACCATATGATTAGACTCATAAATGGAATTTAAAAATATGAATAAACTAACAAAAAGCAGAATCAGATAACAAACTGATGGTTGCCAGAGAGGAGGGGGATGAGGACTTTGGCAAAATGGGTGAAGGAAAGATGGAGATACAGGCCTTCAGTTACAGAATGAGTACGTCTTGGGAGTGACAAGCAGAGCATAAGGAATATAGTCAATGACATTGTAATAACAACGTAATGGGACAGATGTTAGCTCTACTTGTGGTGAACACAGCATAATGTATATACTTGTCAAATCACTAAATTGTACATCTGAAACTAATGTAACATTATGTGTCAACTATACTCAAATAAGAAAATTTTAAAAATTAAAATAAATATTGCCCAAAGATTTTTGGATAAAGTATTGTAGGCCTCTGTTTCTGTTATAATTAGGGGAATATTCCAGTTTGTTTAGAAAAGTCCCAATTCACACCCATTACACATAATTAGCATAATTATTAGCATACCTATTTACGCTCAAAAGTATTTGGTTTGAACAAGTTACATGGTGTCCCGAATAACAAATTAAATACAATTCATAGTTCCTGCCTTGAAAAACATCGTCAGCCCCGCATCGGGCTCTACGCTGATGGCATGGAGCCTGCTTGGGATTCTGTCTCCCTCTCTCTCTGCCCCTCCCCCACTTGCTCTCTAGCTTTCAAAATTAAATGAGCATTTTTAAAAATTAAAAGAAAAAAAAACATGCCTAAATAAAGGGGGGGAAATAAAATAACATCATGAATTAGTAGGAATAATGGTTCTCGGTAGAGGAGGCACCCTCCCCAGAGCATTTTTGGAAATCTGTAGGTGTGCTGTGAATTATCACGATGATTGGAAAATACACCAGCTCTTAGTAAGTGTGGGCCTGGGATCCCAGATGTGCTGAGATATATAGGACTGTCCCACAGTGCCAAGACTTCCCAAATGCTCTACTGGGTGGAATTCACTATAAATAAATATAAATTCACTCTAAAGTGGCTATACTTTGGTAAGAGGAAAACTGAGAAGTTATTTTTATAACAAACCAACTATGGACAAAACCAGTAAATTAGGAAAGATTATAGTTGAGGGGAGTTTAAATAAAAAATAAATTAAAATATATATTCTCTTCTAATTATTGAATTGTATACTCATATCACATATTCTATCTACCTAGAGTAAAACTACAGCAAGGTAATAGTAACTGCAATTAAACTGGTCAATGAGAGTTTATTATTTATCTATTTATTTGTGATTTATTATTGTTATTCAATAATTTTCATTTGGACTAGTATTAAGTCTGTATCATTGGTAACATGCGATAGCCTGTCTATGGAGTGTTGACATGGAAAATAGCCCACAAAATGGATATCCCAAATCTCACAATACCGTGAAGTTTGCAAAACATGCCATGCATCTTCATTTGTGTTCATTTGGGAAACCTGTCATTTGTTTTAGAAAGTTATCTTTTCTACAATTAAAAGAATTTCCATTTGTTTCTTATGTTCAAATAAGTTCATTCTGTCACTAATTTTCCTAACACTTTTTTTTAATTCTAGTCTCTACCTGTGTTTTGTGCTTCTTCTCTTTTATTGTCCTTACTTCTTGTATGAAGTGGATTCTCATGTTCAGAATTCCATTAATTAATTGCTCATGTATTAATTTAACATTGATGCAGTCATGACTATTTATTTCATGCCCTCTAAGATTGATGTGCCCAACCATTAAAACAAAGAAATGTATGTAATTTTATTCTGAGTAATTTCTCTTTATTTTACCATTATATTCCAGTTAGTGCATTCTAAAGCTTAATAACTTTTTTAAAAGTGTGGAGACAGGTTGCACTATTACCCATAGATTTCATTTGTGAATGATAAAGATGGGTTTTGAAAGATTGGTTTTCGAAGTGGGTTTGGAATTTCTTGGGCTTTTTGAATCCCTGAAGGTAAGATGGTGCAACATGATGTAGAACAAATTCTAAGTTACACGTTCAGTAGATGCTCAATAAAATTTCAGACACAATCTATGAAAAGGGAAATTTGAAAACAACCAGTGTGACCACTATTAGGAAAATTACGTTATGCTGTATGATACATTAACATGATGGAATGTCATGTGGCGATCAAAGGTTATACTTATGAGAGCTGGAAACGTATATGATACAATATTAAATGAATATAATAAAATTCAGAATGATCTGTCCTGTATGATTTTAGTTTAGTAAACACAAGTGTCCACATGGAGGAAAATATGCAAAATCACAAAATGTATTCAGCTTGGGTAGTGCATGATATTGAATATGCATTATTTTAATATATTAATATTTTCAATGTTAAAACATTTCATAAAACTATTTTTAAACAATTTTAAATTATAGTTTAGAAAGAGGAGAGATCAATGATGTCAGTTAAAAAATATAGCTAAAGTTTCATGGTGACAACGGCCTACCAAGAGTTGAAACTTACTGACTATTGATCCTTTATTGACATGCTTATCTGAGTATTGAGAAAGGGTCAAATAAGCAGAAATGCCACAGTGGCAGAGAAGTAGAATTATGACTTGCCTACTGAGCTCTGCACTGGGAGGAAAGACATGCCCAAATGCTTCCAAGGATTATGATGTGAATTAATAAGATTCTGATGGGCATATAGTAAAGGCCAGGAAGATAATGTAATTGATTATGAGAGCAGCAGCGTAGATCCCAGGAGAATGATAAGAGGAAAGCAGTGTCTTAGGGGAATGTCATGTACCATCTCTTGCCTAAATTAAGTTCCATTATGTTAGAATATATACACCTGCAGGGGCATCTGGATGGCTCAGTTGGCTAAGCGTCTGACTTTGACTCAGGTCATGATCTCATGGTTCCTGAGTTTGAGCCCCGCATCGGGCTCTGTGCTGACAGCTCAGAGCCTGGAGCCTGCTTCGGTTTCTGTCTCCCTCTCTCTCTGTTCCTCCCCCGCTTGCACTCTCTCTCTCTCTCTCAGAAATGAATAAAGATTAAGAATTAAAATATATATATATATATATATATATACACCTGTAGAACAAATACCTCCTGTGACTTGTACATTTTTTTTTAAGAATTGGACATTTCAAACGACAATATATTTATTGTTTTTGTCTTCTTAGTAATTCATTGGAATGATCACTATTAAATGAGAAAAGTTCAAGAAAATAATGCTCTAGCTTTAAGAAATTGCTCTGTGGAGAATTATTTGCTATTTTTATTTAGGCAAGAAAAAAGTGAAATGAAACATTCAAACCTTTGGAGATTTGGGAGGAATAAATGTTGAAATATGTTAATACATATCAAGATGTTCACTGATAATGCTTTTTTAAAAAAAGACTATTTCAATAATTCCCTTGAAAATGCATGCAAAGCAAAGACACATTTGACCTGGGAGCAAATGTTTTGTCATAAATATAAACTTACACAAATACATTAGAAAACTGAAGAGTAACTAAACAGGATTTTAATGAGTAGCTTTGAAAGTTGATAAAAGATAGTAAATATGTAATTTCCTATTGGTGTTTTTCAGTTGTATTCTAATTTCAAAACTAAATCACCCTCATGAGAAATGTGTAATCAAAATGACTATCTAAACGAGACAAGTATTCAGTTGGAAAATCCCAGAAATTTCCCTTCTTTCTTCTGCCTCTTTCTTGACCATTTAGGAGCATTCCATAAAGAAATGGAAAATAGATGGAATACAAATGTTATTCCCCTGTGTGGGGAATTCTTTTTTTTTTTTAAGTTTATTTATTTTGAGAGAGAGAGACAGCACGAGTGGGGTAGGGGCAGAGAGAGAAGGAAAGAGAGAAAACCCCAAGCAGGTTCCATGCTGCAAGCATGGAGCCCAGCGAGGGGCTCCAACAGGCGAAACCATGAGATCATGATCTGAGCCAAAACCAAGAGTCAGACACTTAACCGACCACTTAGCCACCCTTTGTAGTGAATCCTAAACAGTAGGAAAAAAAGACTATGGGATGGTAGAAAGGAGCATCTTGTTCAGCATTCATACCAAAGCATCATAAATGTCTCAAACTGATTTTGCTTTTTTTCTCTTTATTACACTTCTCTTTCCTCTTCTCTCCTTCACTTTTCCCAAAGACATAACGAAAATATTTTGACCTCCTCTTCTTCCCCTTAACGAAATGCAATTTCTACTTTTATTATTTCAAAAGCATTAATATTTTTTACACACATTTAAACATGAAGTTGAAAGCTGTGTGATATTAATTATGTATTTTTTCAAATGAAGTGCCTATAATTTTATGTCTAAAATTCTCTGAGTGGAAAGAACTTACTGCCTTAAATATAGAACAATGAATGACTTCAGGAAGCTTAAAAATTGTCCAAATTTACTGAATAGTCATGAATCAAATTAAGCTTAAAAATCATCTATTATTGAATGCATGGGAACTATTTTAAGAAAGGACTTTTGAACTGTTGAAATACCAAGTTTTAATCTCCCTCAAATCCAGACGATGCAGACATATATTTCAACTTATATTTAGTTTTTCTCCTTTTTACATAGTGTTAATACACAAATATTAAGTGAACATTTGCTGAGATCTAATAAATACTTTCTTCTGTGCAATCCAAATCTGTGTCAAGATCTAATATAATTTCAACACTACAGAGCATTTCTTCATGTAAGACAGTAAATCCCATCTCACATCTTCTGTGGAGGCAGCTGACATTCTGACATTTTCCAACAATGGAATTATGTCTGTGCTAGAACATCCTGTAATTAGCATCATGTAATTTGTAGTCTTTTTGCAAAGTTTCTTGTGATGATTTTAGATTAAGCCATATCTTTCTGCGAATCAGTAGATTGTTTCTTTTTATTCATTAATAGTATTCTATTATATGAATATGCTACAGTTTATCTATGCTCCTAATTCTAGATACCTGAGCTATTTCCAGTTTTTGGTTATTATGACTAAAGCCATTATGAACATCTATGTAAAAATCGTCTTGTCAATACATCTTCCTTTCAATTGTGTAATGATCTAGGAGTATACTTGCTGGGTCAGAGGTAAGTATATGTTTGGTTTCATGAGAAATTTCCAGAATTTTTATGAATGATTATACAATTTTTCACTCTTTCCAATAATAGGATGCTTCACATACACTCCAACAGTTGATGCTATCAGTCTTTTTTTTTATGTAGCCATTAAGGTGAGTGTGAAGTGTTATCTCATTGAATTTTTACTTTGCCCTTTTCAGATGAATAATGATGTTTAACCCATTTCCATATTCATGTTTCCATTTGTATATTTCTTTTTGTTAAATGTGTGTTCAAGTTTTTCTCCCACTTTTCACTGAGCTCTTTTGATTTTTTGTTATTGAATTTATAAGTGTTCTTTATGTATGCTTGATATCATTTTATTGTCAGGTATATAGTCTGCAAATATATTCTTCTACTCTCTCACTTGCTTTTTCATCTTCTTAAATTTGTTTTTATTAATGCATACAATTTATCATTTTGAAAAAGTATATATATTTTTTCTTTTATTGTTTTAGCTTTTTGTGATCTAAGAAATCTTTGCTTACACCCAAGTCACTAATACAGTCTGAAATTTTTCCTTTAAAAGGCTTATTATTTTTAGGTTTTATATCTAGGACCATCTTGAATTAATTTTTTTGTACAGTATGTAGTGTGAGATACAGTATTTTTTTCTATATGGATATCAACTATTCCAACACAACTTAATGCAAAATCGTTTTTCTCAACTTTGAAGGGCTTTGGCAACTTAAGAAAAAATCAAATGATTGTAAAGGTGTGCAATTTTCTGGGTTCTTTATCTATTTGTAGATCCTTATTTCAGTATTATATTCTATTGACTACTGTATCTTTATAGAAGTTATTAAGACATGTAATATAAGTCCTTTAATATTGTTCCTTTATTTCAAGATTGCTTTGGTTACACTAAGCCATTTACATCTTCGCATAAATTTTAAACCAATTTGTAATTCTCTCTTTTTCTTTAACTTTTTAAGTTTATTTATTTATTTTGAGAGAGAGAGAGAGAGAGAGAGAGAGAGAGAGAGAGAATCCCAAGCAGCCTCCATGCTATCAGTGCAGAGACCAATGCAGGGCTTGATCTCACAAACCGTGAGATCAAGACCTGAGCTGAGACCAAGACTCAGACACTTAACCAACTGAGCCACCCAGGTGGCCCTCTCTTTTTTTTTTAAAGCCTGCGTATATTTTCATAAGAATTAACAATAATCCACAGATCAATTTGGGGAGAATTACCCTTTTAACAATATTAGATGTTCCAATCAATACACATAAACTATCTCTCTACTTATTTAGGACTTCTTTAATTTATCTTAGCAATGCTCGGTAGTTTCAAGTGTAAAGGTCTTACATATTGTTTTTTAAATTAGGACTAGGAATTTACTTTTGACAAAATCACAAATAGAGTTTTAAAATGTCATGGCCAATTATTTTGTTGGAATATAAAAATGCAATGGACTTCTGTATTAAACTTGTGAAAATGCAACCCTGTTAAATCCATCATTATTTCTAGTTTTTGTTTCTAAGGTCGTTACTATCTTCTTTGTAAACAATGACGTAATTTGCACATAGCAATGGCTAGTACCTTCAATTTAATGTTGAATGGATATGGTACATGGGCATACTTGTATTATTCCCAATCGTAGAAGAAAAACTTTTAAGTTCACCAGCAAATAAGATATTAGCTAAAAATTTATAGATATAAGATCGAAGACATTCCCTTTGATTCTTATTTTGGTAATTTATGCTGTCTCCCTGTTTTTGTTTAGATTTCAGGATTTATTTATCTTGTTGAATTTTTCAGAGAACCAGATTTTGCCAGTGTTACTTTTCTTTGTTGTTTGCTTTTTTTTTCCTATTTTTCTATTTCATTTATTTTTGTCTTTATGCATATTACTTCCTCTTTTTTTTTACCAATTTTAGTAATTGTTTTTTAAACAAATTTACCCATTTAAACTATGCAGTCAAATTCATTGGAAGAAAGTGATTCATGCTATTCTCTTATGTTAAGAAACAAAATTTACCTGAATAAATTTTAAACACCTTGTTGGTTTTATTCAACAATGCAAGAATCAGGCAGTATCTAATCTAGCCTATAGAAAGGAGTTCCGAGAACCTGCACAAAATGAAAGACTTTTAAGGGAGGGGGTGGCAGAAAAAAGAGAGTTATACTAGGGGAAAAGTAGGTTGGTTATGCAAGGTAACTTTCCTTAAGGATGGCAGGGGCCCATCAGACAGACTATCGCTGTTCAAGCAACTCCCGATTAACTGGTTTGAGATCCCATTTCTTGGAGAACCAAAACTGTAATTAAGTCTCAGTTTGGTGATATGGAGCTTAGCATAAGTGATTCCATTTGGGGCCTGTTGTCTTACTGTTAACACTTACTAAAACTTTTCGTCAATATTTGTATAATGTGTAATCAGGTGGAAATCCTCCAGAGTATTGGGTCTGTATATTTATCGTGCTGACACTAACTTTTATCTTTAAATATTAAAGGGTTAATATAAGTATTAATCTCCTTTTATCTCTAAATATTAATATTAATCTCTAAACATTAATACAGAATACCTTAACTTTTATGTATACAATTTAACACCTCTGATAAAGCATGGTGGAGAATCACAAAGAAATCAGTTGTTCTTGTTTTACTTAGAGGAATGTCTCGACTAATCCTTTTCTCTGAATTTTGTTTCTCATACAGAAAGGAGATTTAGTGAAAATGCCACATGAAATATACAAAGTTCAATAGGAAATGACATTTCAGATAAAGGACTTGAAGCTATCGGTAAGTTGTTATTTTTTTCTCAGAAACCAAGTCCAAGAAAATCTTCTGTCCTCAGCTCCACTACTAACTAATCTCTCACACTTACATGCACATCTATTTATTCAGAAAAGCCTTATTATCAAACCCAGTAAAGTGATCAAATTCAAAAATCAGTTGAAGAATGGCTGCATGGCTCAGTGGCTTAAGCGACTGACTTGATTTCGGCTCAGGTCAGGATCTCACAGTTCTTGGGATCCATTGAACCCAACATTAGGCTCTGTGCTGACAATGCAGAGAGAGCCTGCTTGGAATTCTCTCTCTAAACCTCTCTCTGCCCCTCCCCGACTCATGCCTGTTTTTTTTTCCCCTTTCTGTCTCAAAATAAATAAACTTAAAAAAAATCAGTTGAAGTGCATAAAATTAAAGATTTTTATTAGCTGGGTTATGTTAAATTAAAAATGGGGAGAAAAATGCTACCTTTGTCCTTAGGAATGTAGCTGGGGTATTTCCAAGACCCGCCATGTTTCTTTAAGTCACTTCGCCAAATTTTCTTTTCTTTTTTAAAATGTTTTTACTTACTTACTTACTTATTTATTTATTTATTTATTTTTGAGAGAGAGAGTGAGAGTGCAAGCAGGGAAGGGACAGAGAGAGAGGAGGACACAGGATCCCAAGAAGCTCAGAGCTGATGGCAGAGAGCCTGATGCAGGGCTTGAACTCCCAAACAGTGAGATCATGACCTGAGCTGAAGTCGGATGCTTAGCCTACTGAGCCACCCAAGTGCCCCCACGTTTCCTTTTCTTGATTAAAGAAAACCTCCCCTACTTCCCATATTCCTTGCTCTCTAGCTGTACATAAGACAAAAGAGTAACCATTTAGTTTACAAACAAGGAGCCTAATGGTAAGTCTTTGCCTAAGTTTGGTTCTAAGAAAAAATACTTACTACTAAAGATGAATGTACATGCTTTTTCTAGTCAGCAAATGAAAATATTATAGTCCATAAATATTGCACCGGATGTCAAAGATCTCCGACCCAAAATCACTGCGTAAATACTCTGAGGTGCGTTTTGTTTACTTCAAATGGTGATCATCGCTTTTGGCCTGGAATATCTTTTTCCCGACAAATTTTAATTTCCAAGCCATTTATGATCTTTTTAGCAAGTGGCATGGCATAGATCTCTATGGGAAAAATATGAAAGGCTTCTCTATTAGGAATATACAATCCCCTCTTTTTTTTCCCCTTTTATGTGCCACAGAAAGCATGTAGCACTCCCTGGAAATGAAGTTCACAGATAGTCTTGGTGCTTTATTTCTTGAAGGTGACAATGTCATCACCAACAAAAAGATTTTGTAATGAGAAGCAAGGAAACCTTGCTGAGTGAACAAAGCAAAGTCTGGGAGCTTTCGAGTTAATGGAAGTGAGATATAATCAATTCTATTATTTACAGAGACTTGAGCTGCTTCCCTCCCCATGGCAGAGCCAGAAGGATTTGTTCTGCGAAGAAAGACCCTTTCAATCTCTCAACCAGAAAAATGCTGAGACAAAACTTCAAATTAGATTTGGGATTTGTCAAATGGACAACCCACCTATTTCAACAACTCCCTCTTTATCTTATTCCTTCTTTTTTCTGCATCCACTTAACTACATCTCCATAACCACCCACATAAAGACACTGACATTTTTATAGGATAGTTTTAAAAAACAAAACTTTGAATACCAAAGAAATGTTTCCATAATTCTAGTGTATATTGTCATAAGTAGTGAGAATATTTTAATGGTGTGTTTTTTGTCATTGTTGTATTGTGCTGGGTAATATTCACTTTCTTATTAAAATCAGAAAAGAAAACAATATGCTTACATGAACATAGTTTCTTCATGGTTTTATTTCACTTTTTGGTTTAAAATAATAAAAACTCAGGGGCGGCTGGCTGGCTCGGTTGGTGGAGCATGTGACTCTTGATTTCAGGGTCATGAGTTCAAATCCTGTGTTGGGTGCAGAGCTTACTTAACATAAAAAAAAAATAAAAATTAAAAAAAATATATAATAAAAACTGCCATTACCAAACATAATTACCTACCATATCACCATATCTGCCAGGTTGACATTACAAAATTTGTCCTGTTCCCATAAACTGAATCCATTCTCAATTTTTTAAAAAATGCTATAGACAATAATCAATATAATATGTAAGTCTATAAAGTCCTTTTCCAAAGAAAGCCATCACTAAAACTTTCCTGAGTCATGGAAGAATCACTGAGAATGTTTTAATTTCCCACTAGGACCCCTCTAAAGGAGCCAAAACTCACATTAGTTTTTGACTAGTTTATTTAAAAATTCTATATTGGCATTACTCAAATTGAAGTTTTATTAATATTGATATCTGTTATATGTTCTAAAATTTGGCATGACTATTCACGTCTGCCATGAGAATAATGAAACACCCGCCACAACAGAAATCAAGATGATCTTTTACCTTCTAAAGCTTGTCTTATGACAAGCTCATGACAAATGTTTATTTTCTTTTCAGAGACAGAGAGAGACTGAACACAAGCAGGAAAGGGACAGAGAGAGAGGGATACTCAGAATCTCAAGCAGGCTCCAGGCTCTGAGCTGTCTGCACAGAGCCTGATGTGGGGCTCAAACTCATAAACCGTGAGATCACGACCTGAGCTGAAGTCGGATGTTCAACCGACTGAGCCACCCAGGTGCCCCTCTCTCCTCATTCCTTTGTTCTTCTTGTGTCAGTGCTTTTTTTTTTTTTCAGGTAAATTCTCCCCCCTCATAATTCCAGTGTAGCATCAACAAGGTCCTGGGCTGTCCAATTTCTTATTCATGTCTACACAGAAGTAAAAAGAATCTTCTCTCATGGAACATGTTAACCATAACTGGCCTAACCTAGTCATGTACCCCATCTTGAACTCCCACTATGAGGCACAACCCCACTCTGGCTCCAAAGTTCCAATTCAGTTCTTCTTGCATAATGACTATCCTTTGGATTCCCAAATTTAAACAATACCAACTTATAATGATCTTGAAACACATAAAACATCAAAGGAGATGTTTTTAGACGCCATTAGAAAAAGAATTGAGAGCACTTGATGGCAAATCCATTATCAGTAGTTTTTCTAAAAGTGAGCTTGTGAACATGTTACTGTATTAGTTCCTGAGTTATTTTCACCAAGGGGAAAGCCAATCCCTGAGGAAATGCAATCATGGGGAGGCAAAGTTGCTTCTGGCAAGTTTGTGTGTTGGATAGAATGGAACCTGTAATGGTTAATTTTATATGCCAACTTGGCTGGACTGTTATGTCCAGATATTTGGTCAAATAATAGTTTGGATATTTCTTTGAAGATGTTTTATAGATGATATTAATATTTAAATCAGTGGACTTTGGGGAAAGCAGATTAATCTTCATACTGTGGGTGAGCCTTGTCCAATCAGTTGAGGGCCTTCTTAGACCAAGGACAGATCTCCCACAAGGAAGAAGAAATTCTGCAGCAGACTTCCTTTGGACTCAGACTACAACTTTCCCTTGGGTTACAAACTTGCTGGACTGTTCTGCAGATTTTGAACTTTCACCTCCACAATCATGTGAACCAATTCTGTAAAATAAATCTCTCTTTCTGTAATATATACATCCTGTTGTTTCTGTTCTCTAAAGAGCCCTGACTAATACAGAGCCATAATTAATAGTCATAAATGTGGCCTTTGAATAAGTTTACTAGACGTGTATGAACCTTTTCATAAAATCCTATCAGGTAGATAGGTGATAGATGATAGATAGATAGATAGATAGATGATAGATAAATAAGTATAAATAGAGAGACAGAGATAAAGAGACAGATGATTTTATTTATCCCAGTCTCTTCCCATGTCCTCATCAACCATCCACAAATATTAAGCAATGGTAACTGAATTGATAAAAATGTACTTCAGTCTCTGTGAAATTGTTACCATTAAATATATCCACAGTTCAGTTGCTTACTTAGTTATGACTTCTTCCTGTTTAGAATATTTGAAGTTCCTTTTCCCACAAGGAATAGATTAAAGATCACTTCCAGGCTTCTATCATTTCACCAATCCCTGCCCATTCTCTCTCTCAGCCTCTCCTCCCCAACGTGAGGACGATGGGACTACAGTGAGACTGCAAAAAAGGCTATGTGCAAATATAAGTATTCAGGTGTGTTATATTTTACCTTCCACATTAAAATAGCTGAGATTTCAACCTAATAAGAATGTTTTCTTTTCGCTAATTATCTCTCTCCATGACCATTCTTTATTGACTGTTGTACACAGATCCATTGGACAATTTAAGGATTGAAGAATTTTGCTTCCATCCTAGTATAATTTTTATGTACGGCCTATTTTATGTCTCTGGATTTGCCGTCATTTAAAATGTCTGATTCATGCCCAACAAATAATTGTAATTGTGTGTTCACATAATTAAAAGGCAGAAGATTTTACTTCTCTATGAAGACCATTTCAGAGACGTAGAGATTCCCTTCTTATATGTCCTTATTAAAACTCATCAAGCTGTTTATTTCAGTATGTTTCCCACCTTCCATTACAGAAACTACATTTATGATCAATGGTTAGATTAATTAACTAATAAAATTAAGTTTAACATAATTATTTTAAAATAAAATAAAAACCAGAAGGAGTAAATTAGTAGGAAAGACATTTGACTCTGGAAACCATGTTATTGACAGAAAGGTATTTCTTGCGGACACTGTGGAGGACCCCAGATCTTCTTCTAATCTTATCTCCAACACTTCAAATCTGTCTCTATGCACCTCTCAGTGCAAAGACACACTCCAAGAGAAACCCAAAATCACGAAATAACACCTAAAATTTAACAAATGCCATGTACATTGGAAGTAGCTTTCACCTTGTCATCATTGCCTACAGCAGAATTCTCTGTACCTTGCCTAAAAAACCAGTAATATACTCAATTAATTATAAGGTAAAGTGTGTTGGGCAACTACTATGAAAGAGCAGGAAAATCACTATATATAGATTTTTCAACATGGTAATGTGTACCAAGATTGAGTACTCCACTAGGCTGTTTCTTTCTGATCTAATAACAGATATATTACAGAGCCAAAGGGCCATTTTATCTTTCTCCTCCTGTTAGAATCTTTCTGGAAGGAGTAGGAACGGGACATTCACGGGAATGTTTTACAATACTGTATTAGTAAAACTCCTTCGGTGAAAGTAACAGAGTCTCAACTTAGTTTAAAATGAGAAAGTAATTGTTGGTTTTTGTATGGGGAAAATCCAGAGGATGGAGGGAGCTTCAGATTTGGTTGAGAACTGAGGTTTAAACAAGCTCCACAAATATCTAGGTCTCTCTGTTTATCAGTTCTGCTTAATATGCGGTGACATCATTCTCGGGCTGGCTCTCCTCAGGATAGCAGAGGAAGCCCCAGCAGGGGTAGGCTCTTCCAGAACTCAACTACCACTTCTAGTAAAATTGAGCTTCTTCTCCACCTGCTTTGTCATAAAATCCAAAGTAAGATTTTGATTAGCATGTCTTTGGTTATGTGAACACCACGTGGTTAGATCATTATATGGAATGAAAATTTCTCAGGCAAGAGGGAATGTGATACCAGAAGAATAAAGAAGGAATTCTAGGCAGGGAAAATCAACAGATGTCCTCTACAAATTCTCAGTCTATTTCCTTCAAACTCAGAGTACTTGGTATGGAGGATTATTACAATGGCGGGAGATCCAGCTTTACAGAAAAAGAGAGACCAAACTGCTGTGGCCAGCGGAATGACGCAATTCTGAGGATACTCCCCCTATATTATAACCCCTATTAACCTATCTCCTTCCTTGGACTGCAAGTTTCTTTTCAGTAACGATTCTGAATATTCATCCTTAATGCTTGGCAAGTGGATGTTAACATTTCATATTGATTCCAAATTAAATATTTAAGATATATCAAAGTTTGTTACAATGTGGCAGTTATAGACAATATCATATTACTCAGAATGTTAAGCTCCAAATATTTCATGAAAACATTATTCAATTATTATTGTTATTGTTAACAATGATAAGCCCTTAAATTTGATTTTCACTTTGTTCATTTCCAAGTGCTTTCACGTTCTTGATCTCTTTTGGACTTTCAACAATCTTGTGTATTTCACAGGGCCATGGTTAATACACCTGCCTAAGGGGTTATCGTTATGTGTCAGAACTGATTCAAGGTTTATATCCTCTGGCTATTTAGCCAGATTTAATCCTACTGTCTGTGCTGGATTCTTCTATATTACAAGTAGGATGTGGCAGCATGGGTGCCTAGGGCATTTAAAAGGGAAGTAGGATCTGAAGCAGGGGAAAATGTTCAGAAGAGAGAGAGTGGTATGAAAAAAAATATCTAACATAGCTAACAACAACAAACCAAACAATATAGCAATAACAACAATAAAATAGAATTTTAGACAAAAGAAACTGGTTTACATTATGATTTAATTTGTTCCTGGTACTTGCTGTCCCTATGACCTTGGACAAATTAAGCTTGGAAACTCATTTTCAAGTTCTGTCAAAATCTCGTACAGTGGGGGCCTCTCACATTGCTCTGATATGAAAATCCAAGTGGCCACAGGTAAAAGGGGGACTAGAAAGAAGAAGACAAATAAAATACCAGAGGATCAGCCCACTCCACAATACATGCCAATTAGAGTTACCCTTAACAATTTATAGAATCCGTTTGAGACTGATCAGCACTAAAGCTAAGAAGATCCTTCAAACATTATACCTGGGTAAAAGGATTATTCTCATATCAACTGTGAAAATACAAAAGGCAATTTTTTTGCTTATTGCATGGCATATCCCTTAACAGTTACTAAAATTTAAATAATCACTAAACATTAGTCTTATGTAATAACGCCCTATACAATATGAAACGAAACATCATGTCCAGTACCACACAATATCTCCATTCTTGTATAGCAAGACTTAGATTTAGTGACAAGAGTCAATATGCAATTTGTAATGATGGATAATTAGCTCAAACCCTGATGCTAAATGTGATAAATCTTCATACAAAGCAGGGATTCTTAACCTGAATACTTGTGTGGAATGCAGGGGAATAATAAACCTCGAAATTGAGTAAAAATTGGATATGTATACACTTAGAATAATTTTTCTAGAGAGAGAACTTACATCTCTCAAACAGACCCAAAGGATGGTTATGAACCACTGCTGTGAAGTTTTACTGGTTGCCCTAGTAATATACCACTCACAGAATGCTTAAATACTAAACCATTGTTTTTAATCAGTTAAGGACACTTAGTAATCTTGTAGTGTGCCTACCATTAAAATAGATTAATTTTAACATTAACTGTGGGGTTCCTAAATTTTTTCATCTGTAGATAAATGAGTTTGCGCTCATCTGGGCTGAATCACATTCAAATACTTCTTTGACTACTCAAAAACTATCTTGCAATAACATCCTTACTTTCTTCCCACTTGTACTAAAATTGGAAAGTGCACCCGACTGTGCTGTTCATCGTATTTAGAGGATGGAGTTTCAATGAAACCAATCTCTATGGTAATTGTCTGTTTCCTCCCATCCAAGCACATTGCCAGGCTGGCTCACAACAGCCGCCTGTGTACCTGAGATAAAGCCCTCCCTGAAGACTTCTTTTTCTTATCTGAACTCCTAACAGACTGACAATCGATGCCTCTCGGTTGGCAATTAATCATTTCCTACTTTGCCCCATGACATATTTCCTAGCAGCTGACTTAATACTAACTCAAATTAAACTAAATTGGTGAGTATGTTACTATTTATGTTGCTCTCAGTGTTCCGCTAATAAAAATGAAAAATGTGAGCGGGCTTTTTCTATTCCTTAGGAGTAGATTGATTTTTTTTTTTCTCTAGGAAAAATTTACTTGTTTGTGACATGAAGTTTCTATTTAGTAAATGAGGCTTGAATCTTTCATATCTGGAAAGAGCTACTCTTCTTCCAAAGGGAAATTACACCTATGTATAATCATCTGAAGAGATAATTATTTACTTAAAAGAAGGCTTTTTTCTTTAGATTTAGCTTCAATCTCCTCCTAGAAAATACAGTGAGCTTAGAATTGGGATGTATTTCAGGTTTCAGGTCTTAGTGAGAATATTTCTTACCTCTGAGATGTTATTCCCTTGCCTGTAACATCTGTCCATACCCAACCTGCTCACTTCAGAAGACTGCTACTTAGTGCAGGGCCTGGGTGGCTCAGTCAGTTGAGCCTCTGACTTCAACTCAGGTCATGATCTCACGATTCGTGGATTCGAGCCCCGCATCAGGTTCTGTGCTGACAACTCAGAGCCTGGATCCTGTTTCAGATTCTGTGTGTCTCTCTCTAACCCTCTTTTGCTTGTGCTCTGTCTCAAAGATAAATAAACATTAAAAAAAAATTTTTAAAAGAAGATTGTTATTTAGTAACCAAATAGGAAATATGCAGGCTATGGCTTTGTAAACCAAGTCCTACTCATATGCAAGATATTATTGCGTTATTATTTAATTTGATCTTATATTACCTGCCTGTTGAATACATTGGACTTCAAACTATGCTGTACATGTTAGTGTCCAAATACCAGGTGGACCACGACTCAGAGAAATAAGTACACACCAGATAGTCATGAGTCACTCTGGACCAATGCCCTTAAACCCCAGGTCTAAGGCAGAGGAGAGAATGGAGTGTTGAGTTCTCACTCTGCCGCTAAGTGGCCGAGCTGGCATTTCACCTGGTAATCTCCTAACTTAGTTCATACTCTGAACCACTTGTCTATACCACCTTAGTACAGTCAAATTCCGTGTCCTGCTTCTTCAGCAATTCTGCAGGGCCCATTCCAGGCTGCTCATTGACGCCTATCTTAACAAACTTCCTACACCAAGAAAATGGGCGAATGCCACCAATCTGTCCCTCACCCCCATACTTCTCCCACCCACCCCCAGAGCCAGCTGTTAATCAGCTACCAGCACGGCACTAGAATCAGGCAAATGGGGACTCATATCTTAAAGTCATGACCTCAAGTAAATTATTTAACATCTCCGAGACTCCATTTCCTCCTCTGTGAGATGGTGATAATAATACTCCCTACCAAATAATTCTGTGAATTGAGGACATTGTCATTTAAGTGTTCCTGCCAGTTTATGGTGCCAGCAATTTCACTCCTGACTAGCATACCTCAGCCCCTGGGTCTCTCTGGATGTGCCTGACTCTCCAGACTTTGGTGTAATGATTTCCCTTCATCTCCATTCTCTGATAAGCCCAAGAAAAGGCATTGGTTTTCACTGTGTCCAGGTTTTCTAGTTGTAAAGATAAAATTGATGAATTCCGAGCACTTTACATAGGGGAACTTGGACATTGGCTTTTGTGTTTGGGCATCAGCCTTGCTCTAAGATCCCAGCCTTCTTGCTTTGATTGAGAAAAACTCCAATCATGTAACTGTCATAAGGCAAGTTTTCTCAAGGTCATGTCATGTCTGGGGGAGGGGGGGAAGTGATTTTGATTGATTCTACTTTGCTGACATATAAAGTATTACAGAAAAATTATAGAAAAAAGAGGACCAATCATTGGTTTTTATAGTTGCCATTGTTAATTGTAAATGCATGGACATATTTGGCCACAAGTATTTTCTCATGGTTTAAAATCCCTGATCTAATACAGGAGTCCTGATTCGAAGGGGCACACGCACCCCAATGTTTATAGCAGTGCTATCAACAATAGCCAAATTATGGAAAGAGCCCAAATGTCCATCAACTGATGAACGGCTAAAGCAGATGTGGTATACATATACAATGGAATACTACTCAGCAATGAAAAAGAATGAAATCTTGCCATTTGCAACAATGTGGATGGAACTGGAGGGTATTATGCTAAGAGAAATAAGTCAGGGAAAGACAGATATCACATGATTTCACTCATGTGTGGAATGTGAGAAACTTAATAGATGATCAAAGGGGAATGGAAGGGAAAATAAGATAAAAACAGAAAGGGAAGCAAACCATAAGAAACTCTTAAATACAGAGAACAAACTGAGAGTTGATGGAGTGGGAGATGGGGGCGTGGGGAAAATGGGTGATGGGCATTAAGGAGGACACTTGGGATGAGCACTGAGTGTTGTATGTAAGTGATGAATTACTGGATTCTACTCCTGAAGCTTGACTACACTGTACTTGACTACAACTAACTCGAGAATAAAGAAAATTTAATAATAAAAAATAAAATATAAAATCTCCAATCTAGAAATACCTCAAAGCTTCCTTCTGTTTCTGTCCCAGGGTCTCTAACACCGATGTCACATGCTGATATGAGCTGCCTCTAGGGCCACTAGTTCTGTGTTTTTCAGAACAGGCTTCTCTAGAGGCCTCTCATCTCAACCAGTACCTATATTGCTCTGCAAGCCGAGGTTAACCATACTTTTAAAGGTATTTAATATAAGCCAGTCTGATGAGAGGTCTTCATGGGCGTAAGAGGAATGAGACTCATTAAATGCTCTGGATGATTGTTCACCCAAATAAAACATCTACTTCCTTTTTAGTAATCTAGTTTCTTTCCACTGTTCTCTGCATGCAACAATAGTCACTGAATCTTCCATGCTGAGACTCCATTCATTCATTCTATTTATTAAACATGGTCCAGGAATTGCCCAAAGAAACTCATATTCCTAACTCCCAGCCATAGAATGTATGGCTTGACTCCAAATATTTCACAGTAGGATTTCACTTTTAGAGCACACAATCTGAAATAGTCTGCTAAATCAGAAATCTATTTTCCATCTGTTCTTTGCACTGTGAAATATCCAATAAAAAGTACAATAATAACAAATACTCTAGAGGAAAAAAATCACAAACATTTTTATGGCCACTCTATCATTCCTTTGTTTTATGCAGTTGATGAAGTGTTTGAAAGATGTTCCTAGAATCTGAATTTCTTTGCCTCTTATCGAAAAGCTATGCATTTGGAGTTGAAGTGTTTTCTACCACAGTGTAGGGACAATGGTCAATGATTTAATTTAAATTGGCATTGTCTATGGTATGGTATCACAAAATAGCCTCATATTTCATCTTTGGGCTTTGAAAAGATAGATTCTAAAAAAAATACCTGTTTTATTTCCTGATACTGTTTAAAACATTTTTTAAAGTTTATTTATTTTTGAGAGAAAGAGAGAGAGAGAGACAGAGCACAAGCAGGGGAGGGGCAGAGAGGGAGAGGGAGACACAAAATCCAAAGCAGACTCCAAGCACCAAGATCGAATTTGGAGCTCAAACCCACAGACCACAAGATCATGACCTGAGCGGAAGTCTGCCGTTGAACCGACTGAGCCACCCAGGTGCCACCTGATACTCTTTTAGCATTAAAGGCAGCTAACTGTTGTCCCAGTAAAATGAATGTTGATCTGTTTCTGTCAGAAAATCCAGGTTAAGTTTATTAAAGTGAGAGTTCCCAGAACTTCAGATAGTTCTTATTCACTGACGAGAGTATAACCCTTAACTTCTTATTTAATAACTGATATATTTACAATATAGCTTTCACCTACGGGAGTTACAAATTCAGTGTTTTTGTGGGAGCCGCATTTCAAGTAGATGCAATGGATTAACAAAACAACCAACAACAATCACAGGGAGTTGTGTAGCACAGCCATGATCCTGTCAGAACTTCTCTAAGAGCTTCCTCTCAGGCTCAAGTGTCCCCTCCACATCTACGTGCTGTTGTTGATGGAAAATTTAATCACATCCTCTCCCAAATAACAGTAAGAATTCATTTTTATTAACATGAAATCCTCATTGCTATAAGTCACCAATGAGTGAATGAATGAATGAATGAAGGAGGGACTGGCAAAAGCCATAGCATGTGAGTTTTCACCTAAATTTTTTCTAGCCTCAATTACCAAGTTCTAGTTTGAATTCCTGTTGCAAGTGGCCTTGTGCCAAGAGTCCACACAAATTTATTCAGAGACCTTAAAGCATGAACCCTGAGTTACAAAAAGAATAGTGGGAGGGGTGCCTGGGCAGCTCAGTCAGTTAAGCGTCCAATATTTGATTTCAGCTCAGGTCATGATCTCATGGTTCGTGAGATGGAGTCCCATGGCGGGCTCAGCGCGGAGCCTGCTTAAGATTCTCCCTCTGTCTCTCTCTCTCTCTCTCTCTCTCTCTGTCTCTCCCTCTGCCCCTCTCCCCAGCTTATGCTGGAAAAAAAAATACTGGTAGTTGTGCATCTTATAAAATTATCAACCAAACACTGTCATACATCACAGAGATACTAGAAGACATTTCTCACATGTCATTGTTACTTATTTAAAGTGTGAGCAAGAATAACCACAGTTCTGGGTGGAAATTCAAAAAATTCACTCTACTTGTATAGATTGTCAACACACTGCTTTTTATTGCATGCAATATATATACACATGAATATAGGGTTCCCCTAGTATTTGAAAAAAGGAACTCTTTTTTATCATAATAAATTCTTACTGTAGAAAACAATATATTTCAAAAATTTTAAACTATACTATTACTTTTAAATTTTGGAAATAAAAAAATATATGTATTAATAGGATCACCAATCATAGAATTTTTGAAGCGCCATAACTTTTGAGATTTTCTAGTTCCACTCACAGGGATCTCAGGAAGAAAAACAAATTGCTTATTGCTAGATATATAACTTGTGGTAAATCCAGAATTTGAGCCCATACTTATATACTTTGCTTTTATTTGAGTCCCCATTTTATTTGAGCCTGAAAACATACATATTCACCCCATGTAATAATTTGTTAGAAAGCCAAGTTGGTGGCATTTATCAAGCTTAATGTGGGTTATAACCTAATGCATACTTAGCTGGACTACCCTAGCAGTGTCTCTGTTTTTCATATCTAAATATTAAGTAGGCATTCAGCCTTTTCTGCCATACCTACTTCCCCAGATGAACTAGAAAATTAATTTTCAAACAAGAGAAACACTGTTCATGAAGACAACTACATTTAAATGTTCAAGAGGGGTAGGGGTGCCTGGGTGGCTCAGTTGGTTAAGCATCCAACTCTTAATCTAGGCTCAGGTCATGATCTCATGGTTTGTGGATTTGAGCCTCACATTGGGCTCTGTGCTTAAGGTACAGAGTCTGCTCGGGATTCTCTCTTTCCCTTTCTTTCTGCCCCTCCCCTGCATGCGCTCTCTCTCTCTTTCTCTCTCTCTCTCTCTCTCTCTCAAAATAAATAAATAAACTTAAGAAAAAAATCAGGAGGTCTAAATAAAGACTTTGAGAAATAAAACTCATATATAAACCCATATACAAGAAGAAAGCTTTCAGGGAAGCTAACGAGACTTTAAGTATTAAGAGGTTCTAATTATCATGGATTGTGAACAATTAGGCAATTCCTAGGCAATAGCTCCAAAACACTACTCAGGGCACTTCCTTTTGTGGAAAAGGTGAGAGTAAGTGGGTTGGGGACACAAGGACAGAAAGCTGTTCCAGGAAATAGTGGACCACTGCAAGGGGGAAAAAGACTACTTTGCTTATATTCATGCTAACTTATGATGCACCTAAGGTAATTCATTATGACACCAGTCATAAAGTTCATAAGTTCCTTCCAGTATAAAGCAGCATGTTGTACATAAACACATTATAAATACAGCTAGATTGTACATCAACTGTCTGCAAGTACATGTACGAGGTCTACATTTGAACACCCATTATGCACTAGGAATATACATTTTCACGAGGGGGAAGTGGAGTCACAAATGTATCACAAATGTAATTATAGGTGATGTAAGAATTTGCAGGTTAGCTAATTTGGCATCGTATGCAGAGCAGGTGGGAGGTGGGAGCTGAGGACTGGTTGGATTACTTGTGCTTCCAAGGAGGGCAAGGGGTGGCTGCCTTTCCAGAGGGGAAGTAGAACGAATTCCCACTTCCAGACGATCACTCTCTCTTCACGGTTGGTGATATACCAAGACAAAAAAATGTTCTTGGATTCTTTCTCATGGTAAGCAGCCCTGTGTAGTAACTGGAATTTTATGGAAAACAGTATTATTAAGAGCACTGGAGGAATAAGCAAGGAAGATGATTTAGTACTTGCTGAGCTTAGAACGCTAGAGCCCCAGGAAATTGTACACGGTAGGATATTAATTCTACAATTTGCACTGGAAAGAATAATTACAGAGCCATCAGTCTATAAAAAGTAACTGAAATCATGAACATAGAAAATGTTCCTAAACAGTATGTAAAATGAGACAGAAAAATGATGTTATCATAACCCTGAATAACAACATTTTAATGAGAAGGGCAATATAAGAGATGCTCAAAGAAATGCAAAAAGAAGTAGCCAGAAAGTTTAGCAAAAGACAAGGAGAAAGCAGTATTATAGACACCCAGAGGGGACATAGGCCAAGAAAAAGAGGATGCTTACACAAGTCACTGATGGTGTCTTTGAGACTGATTTTTGTGAAATAGTGAAGACAGAAGTTTAAGTCGGTGGGTGGTCAGTACATTTTCTGAGATGTAACTGGCCGTGAAAATGTTATTTAATGTTTTGTTAATTTGAAAGAAATCCCCAAACAAACAAGAATTAAGGTTTATATGGACAATATCCAGAAAATCAGCTATTTCAATGAAATAGTGGAGGGTAGGATCACTCTAATGACTCTTTTTCTAATAGATTTTTTTTAAATGCTCACTACTTTGAAGGTGATCAACACTATTTTAATTACCACAACTACTTTGAAAGATGGGTATTATTTCCTACATGTTGGTCATTGAAGATCCAACAGTTAGAGCTGTTATCCGTCTGACTACAAAGACCCATAGTTTTTCCAGTTTTAAAGTGTTAAATGGGAGCCATCATTTTTCCTATAAACAAAAGGAAGGATGTACTTTATAAAAAAGTCACTTCACTTGCCCACCAAAGCAAGCACAATATCATCTGATATTTTATAGTTTATGTATTTACTTAGCACAGGAGAAGCTATTTAGAAAAAAATGCATATTAATGGATTCTACCATTTTCTCAGTATTGGTTTTCAAAAATATTCATTTGAAGCTAAAACTCTAAACAGCCTATTTTCTTTGCAAAAAATATGCACATTGAGTATTCTGTTTGCATTAAAGTTTTGCAGTGCCTCAGCTTTCTGATACAAATGTTTCAGAATGGAGGACAACCACTTTTGCTGAACTACTTTGTTAACTAATGTGTTTTACCCAGGCCCCATGCCATGGAACAACAAAATGGCTTTTGTTTGCTTTTAAATCCATGAGGATTTGGCTTTATTGAACTCACATTTGCATTAAATTTCAGCAGCATATATTTCTGCTTCCGTGAGGCTCATTTTCCAAATGAACAACTGGGAAGCGAATTTGCTGAAGCCAGTGATGTTGCTGTGCTCTCCCTTGGCTTGTTGTGATGACTCCTCACTTTCACCAACAGCCCTGAAGGCTCACTTCCACATGGACTCCTCCGTGAGCGAACATCGACATCGGAGAGTAGCTCTCACATGAACTTCATGAATAAAAGATGGGAGAAGTAACTCAGAACATTGAAGCATCATAACAATTTCTTCATCGAAGTATATTTCTACCTACCATCCCACTGACATTCAGAGTTATTTCTAAGGATTTCACAAGACTGTGATTCTCACCCATACGCATATTAGTCCTACCTGCTGTCATCGTCCCTTTACAGGTTAGAGTCCTTAGATATAGTGAGGCAAAAAGACTATGGTACTCCAGAGAGTTGTGGACTTTATTGAGTGTCATTGAATTTGGTGTAATATGGTAATCTTGTCGGAGTGAAATAGACTAGAAATTTTTTTGCACTGAACGGGAATGGAAGGATTTTCTAAATAAGACAGTGTCTCCCTTTAGACTGAAGTATCTACCAGATAGCATGGTAGGGATTTTACTTGTGTTATTTACAAACTCATTGTTCAGATGTTCATAACTATGAACCCACTTTTTTCCCAGCAAGCATTTCTTGAATTATAGTTTTGAGTGTTTGTTCTGTTTCTTTGCTTTGGTTTTCCTCTGTAAGGACTCCAATTATCCATATGTTGTTATTTTTCCTTGATGTCTTTTATCTCTTCATTTAAAAAAATTATGCTACTTATCTTTAATATCTTCAATTTCTCTTAAGATATTAACTGTTGAATTTATTTCCTCAAGTTTATTTTTGAATCTCTGAAATATTTTTCTTCTATTTCTAATTCTTTACTCAGCTTTGCCCTCTTATCTCTAAATTTTCAAAATTTGATTTATACTATCCTTTCATGTATTGGGTCATTTTCTTATAATCCTTATTTTGTGTCAAAATAGTAGACTACAGTTTTGGTTTGTGGCTGATTCTTCTGGCTTGTTTTCCTTGCCTGGCATATTTTCTTAGACTCCCTTATTCTCTTTCTAAAGTAATTATGTTGTATGACATTGGACATTGTCTATTTTTTATGTAAAATTTGTCTTGGGCTATTGAGAGGAGGTGATCAGGGTTGAAATTTAGAAGAGCTAATGTCAGGGAGCATCACCTTCTGTGACTTGTATACTGTTACAATGTGCACACACATGCACACACACACACACACACACACACACACAGCAGCATGTTTTCTGATATTTCTTGACACAGTTGCTCGCCATCAGCTTTAACTGGACAACCTCTTCCTTTATCTCTATTGTCTCTGTCTTGTGAAATTTTTATTTCACTCCCAGTAGTTTCTTTGTAGGACCACCGGATGAGTGGAATCCTGGATGGTCAGTTTTAAGTTTGTAAGACCCTCCCTACACTAATTCCTTTATAGTATTTCCAAGCTCCTTGCTTCACCTAATATCAGAGTGAGCAGAACGCTTTCTGTTTTAACTGAAGATTAAAACAGATTCGCTTCCCAGTGGGTATCTATTGGCTATTGTTTTGTATTCTATTGTTTTGCAGTTCATTAGGCTCTCTCCTGCTTTTCTTCTGCCCTACAAAGGTCTGTAACCCCACCAACTTGTGCTTTTGCATTTATGGAGCTAACTTGTCATTTAAATGTTGCCTGTGAGGTTTTTGTTTCACTATCCAACTGGTCTTGTCTGCTATTTCCTGAGAGAATTCAGGGAGACTGAAAAACTGCCACTCTCGCTGTCTTCTTACAAATTTCCAACATTAAATTTTAATATACGTGTCTATACATACTTTCTAACATCACAGCTGATCAGTCCCTATATTTGCCCTACAAATAATATATAACCACTGCTGATAAATGTTCTGCATCCATAAATGTGTGAGAATTCTTTCCCTCACTTAAATTCTAGTTTGACGGCACAATTATTATAGCAAATCACTTTTCCCCAGGATTCTGAAGACATTGCCCCACTGTCTTCCTAGATCCAAAATTGGTGATAAGAAACCTGATATCTATAGAATTCTAAATTAGTCTTCATTAGATCTTTTTTTCTCATTTTCTTCTACACTTTAAAGGGTTTACAACTTTCTGTTTATCCTTGATTTTCCAAAATTTCACCATGTTAGTCTTTTAAATGTATCTTTGTTTTTTTAATTTTTTAAATGTTTGTATTTATTTTTGAGACAGAAAAGACAGCATGAGCAGGGGAGGGGCAGAGAGAGGGAGACACAGAATCTGAAGCAGGCTCCAGGCTCTGAGCTGTCAGCACAGAGCCTGATGCAGGGCTCGAACTCAAACTTCAAGATCATGACCCGAGCCAAAATCGAACGCTTAACTAACTGAGCCACCCAGGTGGCCCCTTAATATATTTTTTAATGTTTATTTTTGAGAGAGACAGAATGAAAGTGGGGAGGGGCAGAGAGAGAGAGGGAGACATAGAATCTGAAGCAGGTTCCAGGCTCCAAGCTGTCAGCACAGAGTCCCATGCAGGGCTCGAACCCGTCAACCCCTCAACCATGATATCATGACCTGAGCTGAAGTGGGAGGCTCAACTGACTGAGCCACCCAAGCACCCCTTAAATGTATCTTTCTAAGTCCCAAGTAATTCCTTTCAACTTGAGGGCCAGTATCCTCCTGCTTGAGAAGGTTTCTTATGCACTTTCTTTTTCTCCATTTTTTGCACCTCTAATCAGATGCATATTGCAACTTTTTTCATTTTTCCTCAATAGCTCCTATTTTTTCCTTTTGAACTTTGCACCATATTCTTACAGAATTCTTCATTCTGTTGCTTCTTTCAACTCTTTTATTCACACTTAAGGAGTGTACATCACTACTTAACCCTCTTTTCAAATATTTAAATTTATATGATGTATAAATTTAGATTTTTATCACATCTTATTCCTCTTAATACACACTGTGTCCTAAAGTATCTGTTTAAAAATATAAATTACACTTCTTTGAACCTCTTTCTCTACATTCTTATTTAGTTTGTTACTTTTGCTGGGTATTGGTTTTCCTCAAATATCCAATGTTCTTTATGTCCATTTTGGTTTTTGGCATTTTTTATTTGCCACGCTATGGTGCTGTTTAGGTTTACTATGGCCAGACTCTAATGATTAGTGGCTGATGGAAAGAAGACTATAGCACAAAAACAGACACATAAACCAATGGAATAGAATAGAAACCCCAAAACTAGACCCACAAACGTATGGCCAACTAATCTTTGACAAAGCAGGAAAGAACATCCAATGGAAAAAAGACAGTCTCTTTAACAAATGGTGCTGGGAGAACTGGACAGCAACATGCAGAAGGATGAAACTAGACCACTTTCTCACACCATTCACAAAAATAAACTCAAAATGGATAAAGGACCTGAATGTGAGACAGGAAACCATCAAAACCTTAGAGGAGAAAGCAGGAAAAGACCTCTCTGACCTCAGCCGTAGCAATCTCTTACTCGACACATCCCCAAAGGCAAGGGAATTAAAAGCAAAAATGAACTATTGGGACCCCATGAAGATAAAAAGCTTCTGCACTGCAAAGGAAACAACCAACAAAACTAAAAGACAACCAACGGAATGGGAAAAGATATTTGCAAATAACATATTGGACAAAGGGCTAGTATCCAAAATCTACAAAGAGCTCACCAAACTCCACACCCGAAAAACAAATAATCCAGTGAAGAAATGGGCAGAAAACATGAATAGACACTTCTCTAAAGCAGACATCCGGATGGCCAACAGGCACATGAAAAGATGCTCAACATCGT
>NW_026057584.1:27545378-27780134 GCF_023721935.1 Panthera uncia
CATCTTTTCATGTGCCTGTTGGCCATCCGGATGTCTTCTTTAGAGAAGTGTCTATTCATGTTTTCTGCCCATTTCTTCACTGGATTATTTGTTTTTCGGGTGTGGAGTTTGGTGAGCTCTTTGTAGATTTTGGATACTAGCCCTTTGTCCAATATGTCATTTGCAAATATCTTTTCCCATTCCATTGGTTGCCTTTTAGTTTTGTTGGTTGTTTCCTTTGCTGTGCAGAAGCTTTTTATCTTCATAAGGTCCCAATAGTTCATTTTTGCTTTTAATTCCCTTGCCTTTGGGGATGTGTCAAGTAAGAAATTGCTACGGCTGAGGTCAGAGAGGTCTTTTCCTGCTTTCTCCTCTAAGGTTTTGATGGTTTCCTGTCTCACATTCAGGTCCTTTATCCATTTTGAGTTTATTTTTGTGAATGGTGTGAGAAAGTGGTCTAGTTTCAACCTTCTTCATGTTGCTGTCCAGTTCTCCCAGCACCATTTGTTAAAGAGACTGTCTTTTTTCCATTGGATGTTCTTTCCTGCTTTGTCAAAGATTAGTTGGCCATACATTTGTGGGTCTAGTTCTGGGGTTTCTATTCTATTTCATTGGTCTATGTGTCTGTTTTTGTGCCAATACCATGCTGTCTTGATGATTACAGCTTTGTAGTAGAGGCTAAAGTCTGAGATTGTGATGCCTCCTGCTTTGGTCTTCTTCTTCAAAATTGCTTTGGCTATTCGGGGCCTTTTGTGGTTCCATATGAATTTTAGGATTGCTTGTTCTAGTTTCGAGAAGAATGCTGGTGCAATTCTGTTTGGTATTGCATTGAATGTGTAGATAGCTTTGGGTAGTATTGACATTTTGACAATATTTATTCTTCCTATCCATGAGCATGGAATGTTTTTCCATTTCTTTATATCTTCTTCCATTTCTTTCATAAGGTTTCTATAGTTTTCAGCATACAGATCTTTTACATCTTTGGTTAGGTTTATTCCTAGGTATTTTATGCTTCTTGGTGCAATTGTGAATGGGATCAGTTTCTTTATTTGTCTTTCTGTTGCTTCATTGTTAGTGTATAAGAATGCACCTGATTTCTGTACATTGATTTTGTATCCTGCAACTTTGCTGAATTCATGTATCAGTTCTAGCAGACTTTTGGTGGAGTCTATCAGGTTTTCCATGTATAATATCATGTCATCTGCAAAAAGCGAAAGCTTGACTTCATCTTTGCCAATTTTGATGCCTTTGATTTCCTTTTGTTGTCTGATTGCTGATGCTAGAACTTCCAACACTATGTTAAATAACAGCGGTGAGAGTGGACAACCCTGTCGTGTTCCTGATCTCAGGGAAAAAGCTCTCAGTTTTTCCCCATTGAGGATGATGTTTCCTGTGGGCTTTTCATAAGTGCCTTTTATGATCTTTAAGTATGTTCCTTCTATCCCGACTTTCTCAAGGGTTTTTATTAAGAAAGGGTGCTGAATTTTGTCAAATGCTTTTTCTGCATCGATTGACAGGATCATATGGTTCTTATCTTTTCTTTTATTAATGTAGTGTATCACGTTGATTGATTTGCAAATATTGAACCAGCCCTGCAGCCCAGGAATGAATCCCACTTGATCATGGTGAATAATTCTTTTTATATGCTGTTGAATTCGATTTGCTAGTATCTTATTGAGAATTTTTGCATCCATATTCATCAGGGATATTGGCCTGTAGTTCTCTTTTTTTACTGGGTCTCTGTCTGGTTTAGGAACCAAAGTAATACTGGCTTCATAGAATGAGTCTGGAAGTTTTCCTTCCCTTTCTATTTTTTGGAATAGCTTGAGAACGATAGGTATTATCTCTGCTTTAAACGTCTGGTAGAACTCCCCTGGGAAGCCATCTGGTCCTGGACTCTTATTTGTTGGGAGATTTTTGATAACTGATTCAATTTCTTCACTGGTTATGGGTCTGTTCAAGCTTTCTATTTCCTCCTGATTGAGTTTTGGAAGTGTGTGGGTGTTTAGGAATTTGTCCATTTCTTCCAGGTTGTCCAGTTTGTTGGCATATAATTTTTCATAGTATTCCCTGATAATTGCTTGTATCTCTGAGGGATTGGTTGTAATAATTCCATTGTCATTCATGATTTTATCTATTTGGGTCATCTCCCTTTTCTTTTTGAGAAGCCTGGCTAGAGGTTTGTCAATTTTGTTTATTTTTTCAAAAAACCAACTCTTGGTTTCGTTGATCTGCTCTACAGTTTTTTTAGATTCTATATTGTTTATTACTGCTCTGATCTTTATTATTTCTCTTCTTCTGCTGGGTTTAGGCTGTCTTTGTTGTTCTGCTTCTATTTCCTTTAGGTGTGCTATTAGATTTTGTATTTGGGATTTTTCTTGTTTCTTGAGATAGGCCTGGATTGCAATGTATTTTCCTCTCAGGACTGCCTTCGCTGCGTCCCAAAGCATTTGGATTGTTGTATTTTCATTTTCGTTTGTTTCCATATATGTTTTAATTTCTTCTCTAATTGCCTGGTTGACCCATTCATTCTGTAGTAGGGTGTTCTTCAACCCCTATGCTTTTGGAGGTTTTCCAGACTTTTTCCTGTGGTTGATTTCAAGCTTCATAGCATTGTGGTCTGAAAGTATGCATGGTATGATCTCAATTCTTGTATACTTATGAAGGGCTGTTTTGTGACCCAGTATGTGATCTATCTTGGAGAATGTTCCATGTGCACTCGAGAAGAAAGTACATTCTGTTGCTTTGGGATGCAGAGTTCTAAATACATCTGTCAAGTCCATCTGATCCAATGTATCATTCAGGGCCCTTGTTTCTTTATTGACCGTGTGTCTAGATGATCTATCCATTTCTGTAAGTGGAGTGTTAAAGTCCCCTGCAATTACCACATTCTTATCAATAAGGTTGCTTATGTTTGTGATTAATTGTTTTATATATTTGGGGGCTCTGGTATTCGGCACATAGACATTTATAATTGTTAGCTCTTCCTGATGGATAGACCCTGTGATTATTATATAATGCCCTTCTTCATCTCTTGTTACAGCCTTTAATTTAAAGTCTAGTTTGTCTGATATAAGTATGGCTACTCCAGCTTTCTTTTGGCTTCCAGTAGCATGATAAATAGTTCTCCATCCCCTCACTCTCAATCTGAAGGTGTCCTCAGGTCTAAAATGAGTCTCTTGTAGACAGCAAATAGATGGGTCTTGGTTTTTTATCCATTCTGATGCCCTGTATCTTTTGGTTGGCGCATTTAGTCCATTTACATTCAGTATTATAGAAAGATATGGGTTTAAAGTCATTGTGACATACGTAGGTTTCATGCTTGTAGTGATGTCTCTGGTACTTTGTCTCACAGGGTCCTCCTTAGGATCTCTTGTAGGGCTGGTTTAGTGGTGACAAATTCCTTCAGTTTTTGTTTGTTTGGGAAGACCTTTATCTCTCCTTCTATTCTAAATGTCAGACTTGCTGGATAAAGGATTCTTGGCTGCATATTTTTTTCTGTTCCTCACATTGAAGATTTCCTGCCATTCCTTTCTGGCCTGCCAAGTTTCAGTAGAGAGATCAGTCACGAGTCTTATAGGTCTCCCTTTATATGTTAGAGCACGTTTATCCCTAGCTGCTTTCAGAATTTTCTCTTTATCCTTGTATTTTGCCAGTTTCACTATGATATGTTGTGCAGAAGATCGATTCAAGTTACGTCTGAAGGGAGTTCTCTGTGCCTCTTGGATTTCAATGCCCTTTTCCTTCCCCACATCAGGGAAGTTCTCAGCTATTATTTCTTCAAGTACACCTTCAGCACCTTTCCCTCTCTCTTCCTCCTCTGGAATACCAATTATACGTAGATTATTTCTCTTTGGTTCATCACTTAGTTCTCTAATTTCCCCTCATACTCCTGGATTTTTTTATCTCTCTTTTTCTCAGCTTCTTCCTTTTCCATAATTTTATCTTCTAGTTCACCTATTCTCTCCTCTGTCTCTTCAATCCGAGCCGTGGTCGTCTCCATTTTATTTTGCAGCTCTTTAATATCATGTTTTAGCTCCTCCTGGCTGTTCCTTAGTCCCTTGATCTCTGTAGCAATAGATTCTCTGCTGTCCTTTATACTGTTTTCAAGCCCAGCGATTAATTTTATGACTATTAATCTCAATTCACTGTCTGTTATATTGTTTAAGTCGTTTTGTGATCAGTTCGTTAGCTGTCGTTATTTCCTGGAGGTTTTTTTGAGAGGAATTCTTCCGTTTCGTCATTTTGGATAGTCCCTGAAGTGGTGCGGAACTGCAGGGCACTTCCCCTGTGCTGTCTTGAATAACTTGCGTTGGTGGGCGGGGCCGCAGTCAGATCTGATGTCTCCCCCCAGTCCACCGCTGGGGCCACAGTCAGACTGGTGTGTGCCTTCTCTTTCCCTCTCCTAGGGGCGGGATTCACTGTGGGGTGGTGTGGCCCATCTGGGCTACTTGCACACTGCCAGGCTTGTGGTGCTGGGGATCTGGCATATTAGCTGGGGTGGATCGGCAAGGTGCACAGGGGCGGGAGGGGCAGGCTCAGCTCGCTTTTCCTTCAGAGATCCGCTTCAGGAGGGGCCCTGTGGCACCTGGAGGGAGTCAGACCTGCCGGAGGGATGGATCCACAGAAGCACAGCGTTGGGTGTTTGTGTGGTGCAAACAAGTTCCCTGGCAGGAACTGGTTCCCTTTGGGATTTTGGCTGGGGGATGGGCGAGGGAGATGGCGCTGGTGAGCGCCTTTATTCCCTGCCAAGCTGTGCTCTGTTGTCCGGCGCTCAACAACTCTCCCTCCCGTTGTACTCCAGCCCTCCCATTCTCCGAGCAGAGCTGTTAGCTTATAACCTTACAGATATTAAGTCCCGCTTGCTGTCTGAACACACTCCTTCTGGCCCCTCTGCTTTTGCAAGCCAGACTCGGGGTCTCTGCTTGGCTGGCAGGCTGCCCCTCTGCCCCGGCTCCTTCCCACCAGTCCATGCAGTACACACCACCTCTCTGCCCTTCCTACCCTCTTCTGTGGGCCTCTCCTCTGCGGTTGTCTCCAGAGACTCCGTTCTGGTAGTCTTCTGGCAATTTTCTGGGTTATTTAGGCAGGTGTAGGTGGAATCTAAGTGATCCGCAGGACACAGTGAGCCCAGCGTCCTCCTACGCTGCCATCTTCCCTAGGTCCCCCACACTTTCTTTATCCATCCGTCTATTGATGGTTACTAGTTTTCTTCTATGTCTTGGCTATTATAAATAATGATTCAATAAACATAGAGCTGCATTTATCTTTTTGAGTTAGTGTTTTCATTTTCTCTGGGTAAATACCCAATAATGGAATTATTGGATAATATGATATTTCTATTTTAAATTTTTTGGGGAAACTTTGTACTGTTGTACACAGTGGCCACACCAACTTATTTTCCCACCAAGAGCACTTGAGGGTTCATTTTTCTCACATCCTCACAAGCACTTTTGCTTCTAGTCTTCTTATTTTTTTTAAATTTTTAATGTTTATTTTTAAGAGAGAGCACAGAGTGCAAGCAGGGGAGGGCAGGGAGAGAGCAGACACAGAATCTGAAGCAGGCTCCAAGCTCTGAGCTGTCAGCACGGAGCCCGATGTGGGGCTCAAATTCACTAACCATGAGATCATGACCTGAGCCGAAGTTGGATGCCTAACCAACTGAGCCAACCAGGCGCCCTTTGTTTCTAGTCTTCTTGACTTTAGACATTCTAACAGGTGTGAGGTGATTTGTCATTGTGGTTTTGATTTCCATTTCCCTGATGATTAGTGGAGTTGAGCATCTTTTCATGTATCTGTTGGCCATCTGTATGTCTTTTTTTGGAAAAACTGTCTATTCAGGTCTTCTGCCCATTTTTAAATTGGAGCATTTGTATTTTTTCATGTTGAGTTGTATAAGTTCTTTATGTATTTTGGATTTTAACCCCTTATTGGATAAATCATTTGTACATTTCTTCTCCTATTCAGTAGCTTGTCTTTTTGTTTTGTTGATGGTTTACTTCACTGATCAAAAGTTTCTCTTTTTGTTTTCTTTTGATGTAGTCCCAATAGTTCATTTTTGCTTTTGTTTCCCTTGCCTCTGGAGACATACCTAGAAAAATGTCGCTATGGCTGATGCCAGAGAAATTACAGCCTGTGCTCCCTTCTGGGATTTTTATGATCTCAGGTCTCATGTTTAGGTCTTTAATGCATTTTGAGTTTATTTTCATGTACAGTGTTAGAAAGTAGTCCAGTGTCTTTCTTTTACATGTAGCCGCCCAGTTTTCCCAACACCATTTTTTGAAAAGATTATCTTTTCCCTATTGTATATTCTTGCCTTCTTTGTCATAGATCAATTGACCATATAAATGTTGTTTTATTTCTAGGATCTCTATTCTGTTCTATTGATCTATGTGTCTCTTTTTGTGCCAGTACCATAGTGATTTTTTTTTAATATAGCATTGTAGTTTATCTTGAAATCTGGATTATGATACCTCCAGCATTAGTTTTCTTTCTCAGAATTGCTTTGGCTATTCAGGGTCTTCTGTGGTTCCATTCAAATTTCCATTTTATGTGTTTTAGTTTTGTGGAAAATGCTGTTGATATTTTTTCAGGGATTGCATTGAATAAGTAGATTCCTTTGAGTAATATGGACATTTTGGCAACACTAATTCTTCTAATCCATGAGCATGGGATATCTTTCAATTTATTGTGTCATCTTCATTTTCTTTCATCTATGTTTTATAGTCTTCAGAGTTCAAGTCTTTCACCTCTTTGGTTAAGTTTATTCCTAGGTATTTTTAAAATTTTTGATGCAGTTTTAAATGTTTTTTTTTTAATTTCTCTTTCTGCAATTTTGTTGTTAGTGTACAGAAATGCTACCTACTGATTTATGATTATTATTTCTGTATTCTGCCACTTTGTTGCATTTGTTTTTTACTTCTAATAGTTTTTTGGTGGAGTCTTTAGGATTTTTTATGTATAGTATTATGTTATCTACAAATAGTAAGAGTTAAACTTCTTTATTACCAATATTGATGCCTCTTATTTCTTTTTCTTGCCTGATTGCTGTGGCTAGGATTTCCAGTAGTAGGTTGAATTAAAGTGGTGAGACTGGACATCCTTGTCTTGTTCCAGGCGTTAGAAGGAAAGCTCTCAGTTGTTCATCCTTGAGGATGATTTTAGCTGTGTTATTTCATAAATGGCCTTTATTATGTTGAGGTATGTTCCTTCTCAGGTTACCTGAGTTACTCAGGTTACTGTAGTAATTGATTTGTGAATATTGAACCATCTTTGCATCCTGGAGCAAACCTGGTAATTGATCTTTTTAATGTATTGTTGTATGAGGTTTGCTAATATTTTGTTGAGAATTTTTGCATCTATGTTCATCAGAGATATTGGCCTGAAGTTTTCTGTTTTGTGGAGTCTTTGTCTGGTTTTGTTATCAGGTTAATGCTGACCTTGTACAATGCATTTGGAAGCTTTCCTTCCTCTTCTATTTTTTGAGAATACATATTATCTCTTCTTTAAATGTCTGATAGAATTCACCTGTGAATCCATCTGGTCATGGACTTTTATTTTTTGGTAGTTTTTGATTACAATTCAATTCACTTACCTGTAATCAGTCTGTTAATATTTTCTATTCCTTTCTGGTTCAGTTTTGGAATATTGTATGTATCCAGTAATGTATCCATTTCTTCTAGGTTGTCCAGTTTGTTGGCATGTAATTTTTCAGAGCATTCACTTATAATCTTTTGTATTTCTCTGGTATCAGCTGTAACTTCTCCTCTCCCATTCATGGTTTTATTTGGGTCTTTTCTCTTTTTTTCTTGATGTCTGGCTAAGAATTTGCCCATTTTGTTTATCTTTTCAAAGAACTAAATTGGTTTCATTGATATTTTCTATTTTTTGTTTTAGTCTCTACATCATTTATTTCTGCTCTGAATCCTATTATTTCCTTTCTTCTACTCACCTTGGGTTTTGTTTGTTCTTATTTAGGTGTCAGGATAGTTTGTTAATTTGAATTTTTTCTTATTTCTTGACATAGCCCCATATTTCTATATAATTTTCTCTTAGAACTGGTTTGGCTATGTTTCAGAGATGTGGGGTTGTTGTGTTTTCATTTTCATTTCTCTCCATGTATTTTTTAATTTCTTTGATTGTTTCATTGTTCAGTGTCATGTTGTCTAGCCTGCCACATTTATGTTTTTTCCAGTTTTTTTCTTGTGATTTATTCCTAGTTTTATACTGTTGTGGTTGGAAAAAATTCATGATACGATTTCAAGCTTCTTAAATGTATTGAGGTTTGTTTTATGACATAATATGTGATCTATTCTGGAGAATGTACCAAGTATCCTTGAAAAGAATGGGTATTCTGTTGGTTTTGGATGGAATGTTTTGTATATATCTGCTATGTCCATCTGGTCCAATGTCTCATTCAAAAGCATTGTTTCTTTATTGATTCTCTGTCTGGATGATCTATCCATTGATGGAAGTGGAGTGCTAACATTCCTTATTATTATTTTACTACCACCAATTTCTCTCTTTATATGCATTAATATCTGTTTTATGTATTAAAGTGCTCCAGTTTTGGGTGGATATTTACAATTGTTATATCCTCTTGTTGGTTTCATCCCTTTATCATTATGTAATGTCATTCTTTGTCTCTTATTACAGTTTTTGTTTTAAAGTTTATTTCATCTCATTAAGTATTGCTACCGCAGCTTTTTTTCCCCTTCTTTTTGCATAGTGAATGTGTTTCCATCCCTTCCTTTTCAGTCTGTATGCCTCTTTAGGTCTAAGATGAGTCTTTTGTAGGCAGCATATAAATAGGTTTTGTTCTTTTATCCATTCTGCCACTCTATATCACTTGACTGGAGCATTTAGGCCATTTACATTTAAAGTAATTATTGATAGGGACATACTTATTGCCATTTTAAAATTTGTTTTCTGGTCATTTTTGTTATTCTGCTTTGTTCCTTTCTTTTTCTCCTGCTTATTTTCTTTGTGATCAAGGAATATCTAAAGTGTTTTTGTTTGGCTTTCTTTCTGATTAATTTTTGTATATCTGTCATAGGTTTTGGATTTGTGGTAACCATTATGTTTATATATAATATCCTCAGTAAACAGTAGTTGATATTAATTTGATGGTCATTTAGGTTAATACACATTCTAAATTTAAAAAAGAAAAACAGAAAAAGAATAAATCTTTCTTTTTTTCTCCTTCTCTTCCCTTTTTACTCCTTTCTCAACATTTTATGTATACTTTATCATATTTTACATCTTTTCATTCATACTTTTCTTATGTCTAATTATGATCATTTTTTTTTCACTTAAAAAAAGTCCCTTTAACATTTCTTGTAAGACTGGCTTAGTGCTGATAAACTTCTTTATATTTTGTTTGTCTGGGAAACTATCTCTCCTTCAAATCTGAATGATCACTTTGCTGAGTAGAGTACTCTTGGTTGTAGCTTTTTTTTTCTTTTAGCATTTTGAATGTATCATGCCACTCCTTTCAGCTTGCAAAACTTCTGCTAAAAAATCAGCTTATAGCTTTATTGATTTTCCCTTGTAGGTAAATTTTAGTTTCCTAATTTCTGCTTTTAAGATTCTTTTTTTATCTTTAATCTTTGACATGTTAATTATTATGTGCTGTGGTGTGGATCTCCTTGAGTTCATCTTCTTTGGAACTCTGTCTGCTTCTTGGACATGGATGTTTATTTCCTTCCTTAGATTAGCAAAGTTTTTAGTCATTATTTCTTCAGGTAAGTCTTCTACACCTTTCTCTTTTATTCTCTGGGACTTTTATAATGCAAATATTTGTTTGTTTGATGTTATCCAAAGGATCTCAATCTATCCTCATATTTTAAAAACTTTTCTCTTTTTGCTAGTCAGCTTGTGTACATTCCATTACTCTTTCAGATCATTGATGCAGATCATCTGCATCCTCTAATCTGTTGATTTCTTCTAGTGCATTTTTTTTTTTAATTTCAGTTATTGTATTCTTCTTGTATGGTATTGTGTTCTAATTGGTTCTTCTTAATATTTTCTATCTTTTTTGAAGATCTCACTGAGTCTTCCACTTTTTTCTCAAGCTCAGTATCTTTGCAATCATATTTTAAATTCTTTATCAGGCCTATTACTTATCTCTGTTTCACTTCTTTTTCTGAAATTTTTTTCTCTTTCTTTTGGAGCATATTCTGTCTCCTCCTTTTGTTTAGCTTTCTGTATTTGGTTCTATGAACTAGGCAAAATGGCAACTTATCCTACACTTGAAGGAGTGGTCTTGTGTATGATGTCCCCCATGCAGATTTTGTGTGCTTGGTGACTGTTGTTGGCTGGCTAGAGCTGTGGTTGTATATGCTAGTTTCTCTTTTAAACCATGGCTTTTTACAGAAAGAATAAAAATAATAATAAAGAAAAAAGAAAGTAGTAAAATATAAAAGGAAAAGAAAAAACTAAAAAAGAAAAATATAAGAAAGAAAAAGAGAATAAGAAAGAAAAGAACAAAACCCCAATCAATCAATCAATAACAAAGCAAGACAAGATTAATTTTTTAAGTAAAAAATAAAACTATATTAGAAAGTAAAATTTTTTTAGAAAACCAACACAAAACTGAGGCTTGTTTTCTGTGTCTCAGCACAACAGGGCAGCTTATGTCGGCTTCAGCACCTTGGACTTGCTGAGGTCGCAAGGTCCCTGTGACGACTGGACCCACCAGTTTGGCATCTGGATCAACCCCTTACAGCATGGGGACCCTTCAATTATGGAGTCCAGCCCCACCCTTTCAGGTTCCAGACTCAGTTCTGGTCTGGGCTTTCAAGCAGGCGTGGAAGAGAACATTCCCACAGTTTCTAGGCTCTCTTAAACCACTGCATCCTAGTAATAGTAGGGCTGGTGTGGGCTTGCCTATCCTGGACTCACTGAGGTCACAAGCTGTCTGTGATGATCTGGCCTGCCAGTTAGCGCGTGGGGATCCACGAATTATGGCATCCAGACCCACCTCCAATCTGGGCTTTTAAAGTGGAGGGGGAAAAAGTGTTTCCACAGTTCCTCAGCCCTTTTAAATTTCTGCTTTTTCTGTGTCCCAGTGCATCTAGCGCTTGTATGGGCTTATGGACCCTGGGTTTGCTGAAATCACAAGCCCACAGAGACAATCAGCCCACAGTGTCTGGACTCTGCTCCAGTACAGGCTTCCAAGGTGAGTTGGGATCTTAAACCTTGTTGCTCTCCAGTCCCTCTGACCTGGATAGCTTTCCTACAGCTCATGCACCACTTGGCAGAATTTCTAGCATTGTCTCTTTTATATGCTAGTTGCTCTTTTAAGGCATGACACCTCTTCTGTGCCCTAGGACAGAAAGATCTGTTCCCAATCCTTCAGTACTATCCCTCCCATGCCATTTGCAACATTGGGGGTGAGGTTTCCCTTTATTACCATGTCTCCTCTCTATTACTGTTCTCTTCCCATTCTATCTTTGGTGGTTCAGTAGCTGTCCAATCAGTCCTCAGCTCTTCAGGAGGAATTGTTCTAATAATAGGTATAATTTGGTGTGTTCCTGGAGGAGGGGAGTTCAGAGTATTCCTACGTCACTCTCTTGAATCAGAACTCTATTTCTTTATAGTCATAAATTGTACACGTCATTTGTGCCATTATAGATTTGGGGGTTGTAAGATTAGATTTATTTTGATAAGAATGATAAAAATGGAAGATACATTTATATAAACTAACTACCTTACTAAGTGGCCAGGTGAATGCAAAAATAAAAGGAAGTAAGTTCGTAAGAGACTTTCAAAAATAACCACCTAATTAGGGAAAAAACTCGAGTTTAAAACCATCAACAAATCTAGAGCATTTGCACAAACAGGATAATGATTTATCTTTCAGGAAGTGATTTGACATCATTTATGAAAAATGTCATTACCTAAATTGGCAGACAATTAGATGAGAGAAACCGATTTTAGTGGAAAGAAAATGGACATGGTTTGTTTAAATACGGTTGACCTAATGGGTTGCTAACAAATCCATATACCAAAGGTTTTCTACTAATTAAAATTTTAATAAAGTTAATCAAATAAAATGTATGACATTTGGAAGTCATCTTTCAAAATTGCTTCAAAAATGTTTAGTTACTAATAGAAACTTTCCTAATTGCACAAATATATGTGTCCCTTTGAGGGGAGGCATTAGAAGCATTTCCCTCTTCCATTAGCTCAAAAGGATGGCTGTGAGAACATCTTGATTCTTTTAAGACAGTCTAGCTAATAGACTGTAGTAACAAATAGATTACTTAACTTGAAAGAGAATACATATATTCAAGGGCAAGAATAAGCAAAAAATATCCTTTCAAAAGCAAAGATGAGATTCAAAATAATAAGGTGAGGATTTTTAATGGAATAGTTCAAATAATATTCTTTTCATCTTTGATGCTTACTTTAAATTTATCTCTATCCAAAACCTATAGTACTTTTGCATTAACATTCAGGAAGAATTTTTCTGCTGAATGTATTTGACATATAACATTGTATAAATTTTAGGTGTATAGTATGTTACATTTAGATATTGTAATATGATTGCCATTTTTAGCAACATCTATCACATTACATAATCATAGTACAATATTATTTATATTCATTATACTGTGCATTGGATCATTATGGCTTATGTACTAGTTGTTCTAAGTTTACACCCTTAAACCATTCTCAGGAAGAATTTAACTTAGTGTAATACCATGCCCAAATACTCGATATAATGTAAAATCTTTTTATAATTCAATCTTTTTAATACAATTGATATAATGTAAAAAATATTGTCTCTATTTCAATCTTTTTAATATAATTGAGAGAGACTTCACTGGATTACAATCTCTTTTTTACTTTTAGATTTTAAAATTCATTTCTTGAGTTAGTGAAAAAAAGTTGGTCTCAGTCACAACACTTCAGAAATTCAAGTTATTTTTAAAAGAATGTATAGCAATGTATAAATGTATAAGAATGCCTAAGTCCTAAAAGGTAGCAAGATGACAATCTCTTTTTTTCTAATTCCCATTTAATTTGTCCTCTTGAGTTGATTTCACATAGGAGCTCAGGGATAAGGGTAATAGAAACACCACTTTATAGACTAAAGCATCACTATTCTTAATAGAAGCCAAGAATCCATTTACTTAGCACCAATAATTGGGCCTCTGGTACTCTTAAGTTCCTGGTTTAGAGCGTTTGACTTTCATAAACAGAATCAGAGTGTTACATGATGGCTTTAGTACTCTGTCAAAGCCTCTCTAATTGCAACTTGGTTCAGTAGACTTGAGCATCTCGACACAAAATTGAAAGGGATAAAAGGATTTTTAAGGGGTGCTATAGACAAGGTAGAAATGAAAACACCCTTTGTCTTAGCTATTTTCCCTGAGGTAAGGATATTTGTCTGGCCCAGATGTTCCTTTCTCAAGCTAAATATGGCTGGGGACACATGGGATGTCAATGGTGTTCTTAGATTATGATGTGGATATCACAAGGGAATCGCAGAAGAGGTCCAGTTAGTTGTTGAAGCATTGTCTACATAGACACACTTTGCTTCACAGAAACCCACTATTCCCACAGTTAGGGTGTGCCACTCCTACACACATACATTTGTCCATCAGAAACAGGCCTTTATAATTTATAAATAGTTCCATTTTCCCAAGGTAATTCCATCAGTAGAAACTTGCCCCTCATTGGTTCACTCAAGTCCCTGTAAGTGGAAAATTATTATCACTACTATATTATCTTACTTGAAGGATCAAAACATTTGCCAACCAGATGTTCTTATTCATATTTGAATAAAATACACTTGATATTTAAACTTGAAATATTCAATATTGGTTTTACTTCCATTTTTCCAAGGGTAGGTAATAATACCAATATTCTGTGGGGATTTCCCCATACTCACAGGCCACTACCTTCTTACCCTTTCTCTTCATCTCATCAAAATGAAGTCATCACAATAAGAATTTTTAAGATTTTTTTTATGGCACACATGTTCGGATATGGGAAATGTATTACAGTTAGAACTAACCATATTTCTTACCTGCTGCCAAAATGTTTCTTAAAACTCTTGACTGCTTTTTTTGGAGTATTTTCCTTCAATTTTGTTTGTGAAACCCTAACAAAAATTGTGAATTATTAACAGATATAACAAGATCTCTATATATGGCACGTATCTGTGTGTGTATATGTGTGTGTGTGTGTGTGTGTGTGTGTGTGTGTGTGTGATATCTGTGTATTGTGTATAATTATATTTTATACACGTATATATTATATATAGACACACATACATATGTTTAATTTCCACCTGCCATGGCATGATTCTCCTACCTTCACTTCTCTGGAAGGAGCTGCTTCTTCTAATTCTTTAATTGAAGAAAACCTAAGTTAATCTCTTTATTGGCACAGCAGTAACTTTTTCATGTAGCCAATACCAGCATTTATTGAACACTCAGTGCTTCTCAAGAATTATATAATGGTTTACTCTACCCCATGAGGTAACCTTTATTACATAAATGGACTTTATAGATGATAACTTTGAGAAAATTGTTCAGTTACACAATATTAAGAAATTCAAACTCCTATTTTTCTGACACCAAATGGATGCTTATAAAAACTATAAAATGTGACTGACTTCCAATGGGTACCTCAGAGCTAATTTTACATGGCAAACCAGGCAGTCGCTTTCACAATATGATCATAGGTAATAGGTCCCCTGTGCTAAAATATCTCCCCTATCTACAGTTGTACCTCAAATCCCACCATATGCAAATACCCCTTAGAAGCAATGTATTCAAGTACTTCTGTGAATGTACTCTCTGTTCTCACCTCTTTTTTATTCTTATCTCAGATGAATAAATACTCCTTCTTCCTCCCTAGATAACACTCGCACCTGCGCTTTTGCAACCATCATTTCCAGCTTCCTGTAAGACAGCAGTTCTCAGACTGTATTGTATGGAGCCTCTTGGCAGGGGTGGTGCAAAGAAGACAAAGCCCGGATGCAACCACCCCGCTCCACCCAGAGCAATTCTGTTTAACGCTTTCAAATTAGTATAATAAAAGAAAGATTTTGGATTGAGGCAGATTTCTTTCTTTCACAGTAGTAATGAGGGATTTTATTAGACCCTCTTCTATAAATCTTGGCTTAAACTCTTTTGATCTCTAGATATTTCTTAAAAATTCAATCTCTTAATTCTCATAAGTGTATAAGAAAGGATTGTGCTCCATGTTTTCAAAGAGTTTACAATATAATTAAAATATACATAGACAGTTTCCATTAATGTGATAGGAATTATAATGAATTTATTACAGAGAACGTAGATATTGAAGCTTCTGTCTGTGGAGCTGATCAGAGGAAACCTCACAAAGTGGATTTCACTAACATTCTCAACTGTAGACACTAAAAACAGCAATTATTAACAGAACTCCTACAAGTTCCCGCAATAAGGGAGTAAAAGAAGCGGATCAGACAGACAATATCACTGGTAGCATGCAGCCACTCAGCAGGGAACACACAGGTTCTTCTATTTCATACATACGGAGATAAACATAATGTAAGCATTTTCACTTTTATGTGCATATCCGCATAAAACACCCACAAGTTGATGGATCATTTCTATTTCAAAGGTGGTGATAACTCTGACATAGTCTGTTGACTTTACAAATAAGTACTGATGTTTCTCTCCGCTGAATCCCTTAAGAGAAAGAACTAGAGATTATATTAAAACCATGATGAGATACTGCTTCATACCTGTCGGAATGGCTAAAATTAACAATACAGAAGACAGGTGTTGGCGAGGATTCGGAAAAGGGGAATCCTCTTACACTGTTGATGGAAATGCAAAGTGGTGCAGCCACTCTGGAGAACAGTATGGAGGTTCCTCAAAAAGTTAAAAGTAGAACTACCTAGACCCACCAATTGCAGTGCTAGGTATTTATCCAAAGGATACAAAAATACATTCAAAGGGGTACATGCACCCCAGTGTTTAAACCAGCATTATCAACAATAGTTAAATTATGGAAAGAGCCCAAGTGTCCATTAACTGATGAATGGATAAAGAAGATGTGGTATATAAAGATTTACAATGGAATGTTACCCAGCTATCAAAAAGAATGAAATCTTGCCATTTACAACTAAGTGGATACAGCTAGAGTGTATCATGCTAAGCGAAATAAGTCAGGCAGAGAAGGACAAATATATGATTTCACTCACACGTGAAATTTCAGAAACAAAACAGGTGAACATATGGGAAGTGGGTTAAGGAGAGAAAGGGAAGCAAACCATAAGGGACTCTTAAGGATAAAGAACAGTGTTGACGGAGGGATGTGGATGGGGAATGGGCTAATAGGGTGATGGGTATTAAGGAGGGCACTTGTGATGAGCACTGTAAGAGATGAACCACTGAAACCTGAAAATGCACTCTAAGTTAACTAACTAGAATTTAAATAAAACTTTGAAGAGAAAAAAATAAAAAAATTAATAAAACAAAGTCGAATATCCAAATTTCTACTGAGAAAAGTCTAGTCTGTCAGAAAGAATCTGTACTTTACCTTTTAACTCTGTGTACTGTATTGTATTCAGAAACGTTTTTGATGCAACTTTAACCTAGTACACACGGTGAAGCACATGCCTCTCTTGGGATTGTCTGTTTTCTGCTTTGATCTGCATCTGGATCTAGAGGAAAAAATAACGCAGAAATCATATCGTTTTCATCACACACATGACCTTAGAGGAAGATTCAGGGGCTTCTTGTCTCTAATAGTGCGGGCAGGCATGCTCTGGGCTGATAGTAAGCCTATGGGTTTTGTATTTGTCGGGGTTCTCCAGAGAAACATCCCACTGGTTCTGTTTCTCAAAGAGAAAGAGAGAGACACACAGAGACATTTATAATAAGGAATTGACAGACACGGGTATGGAGGCTGAGAAGTTCCAGGTCTGCAATTCACAAGCTGGAGAACCAGGAGAGCTAAGAGGATAGTTCCAGTCCAAGTTTGAGTCTGAACGCAGCAGAAAACCAGTGTCCCAGCTTGAAGATGCAGAGAAAGCAAATTCTCCCTTACTCAGCCTCTTATTCTATTCAGACCTTTAAAGTACAGGATGAAGCCCCCCCCCCCACCCCAAATTGGGGAGGGCAGTCTCTAGTCTAACAATACAAATGTTAATCTCATTCGGAAACATCCTTACAGACACATTCAGAATAATGTTTAACCAAATATCTGGGTAACCCATGGCCCGGTCAAGTTGACATAACATCAACCCTCACAGGTTTATCATCATTTAGTTTTTGCTGGGAGGCAATGTGGCCGAGTGGTTATGAGCATATTCTCTGAATTCAGTCTGGGCCAAAAACCCATGTCCCTGATCCATCTACCTTATGAGGTTATTATAAGTATTAAATTAGTAAATATATAAACAACACAGGATGGTTTGCCATTATTATTGAATTATTGCAGTAGATTTTGCAAGAGTCTTGGGGGCATCTCATCTCAATTCCCTACTTTCCAAATTCTTTGTTTTCTTACAGGGATACAAGTATACATTTGGGAGAGAAACAGAGTAGGCAGAAGGTAGTGCAGAACCTTATTATAATTTTGAAGCTAATTAAACTTCAGTGGAAGCCTCAGCCTGTGAGTCACACTTGACCGTAAATATTATCAGACTCCTACAACATGGAAGGCAGCTCCAGATGCTGTTGTTCCGATGGTCACTGTAGTGTTAACCTCTGTTAAACTGGTATTTTATGGGCGATAATTCCAGGATAGTCACAGTCTGTTTGAAAGTTGATTGTGAATTAGCCTGAGGGGGACTTTGGCAGTCTTAACTGCTTCATGAAATTTCATAAACACCACCACCTATGCGAAAAAGTAGATGATGGGACTTATATGTAATATAGCCAAATTCTAAATTTGAATTTCTTCCCTAAATTCCTTGACATAATCCAGCATTGTGACCCTCTGTGAATTCTTGATGCTATTTATGGAAAATTTTCACCATCCACCTCTCTGTTTATTTGAGTCATTTTTCAAAACAGGGAGAGTGTGATGTGTCTATATGTGGACAGGAGAGAAATCCAAGTACTCAAAATTTAAAGTAAACTAAGAATTTCAGTTTTTGCTGGTTAGGCTTTCCAACTGATCAGAGACAACGTGCCAGACGCTATCGTTATTTTTTGCTCATTTTCTCAGTTGGACTTTGAACTCTAAAAATGGGTAAGATTGAGCTCTGCAGCCTGATGTGTTAGGTTTGTAGAGTTCTTTATAGTCTTCAGAGACTTCTGCGCTCGTATTCATTAGGTCATTATCTTCTTACATTTACTGCGTGAGGTGTGTGGGACAGGCGTTATTTTCCAGCTAAAAGAGAAAGAGAGAAGCTAAGTGGCTTGTCCCTGAATCACAGCTTAGTTCACAAGAAGAGAAGCTCCAAAAGGACAGGCGATTTTGTCTGCTTTGTTCACTCATGTATCCCCAGTGCCTGGAACAACGCGCGGCACCTAGTAGGTGTTAATAACATTTTGTAGGATTAACCAACGAATCTGATTAGGAAAACGGGGAACAGAATTCATTTCTTCAGTTCTACAAACTTTTCTATTGCACCTTTTATACTGGCGAGAGATGTTTTCTGGATTCAACTGTTGTCAGGTTTGTGGAGGCAAGTCCAATGGGCCTTCTCCTTGGGGGGGGGGGGGGGTTGGGGAAGACGGGAACCCTCGCCTCACAGTGACAGAGAAAGGAGAGGCGGGCATTTATGGGGAACCCCCATTTCCCTAAGTAGTCAGAGAAGAAGGTCTCTCGGGTGCCTCTGTTCCGAGGGCGCTGGTCTCCCTTTGGCGGCGGAGTGGGAATTCTCTGGAATCCCGGGGCTCGGAAGGCTCTGGGTGGCTGCCACTCCCGCGGTCCCCGCTGGGCGGCGGGCTAGCTGCGGCAGGAGGCGGGGCTGCTGCGTTCTCCCTTCCCGGACACTGAGGCGAGGGCACCACCCTCCCGCCCCCGGGCGGCCGCCGCAAGGTGAGGAGGGGCCGGGGCGGGGCGGTCGGATGGGGAGGTGGGGCCGGCGCGGGGGCGGGGGCGCGGGGAGGCAGGGCCTAGGCGGGGCCACCGAGTGAGGAGGCGGGGCCGGGCCGGGGCCGGGGCGGGGCGGGTGAGCAGGAAGGCGGGGCCCGGGCAGCTAGGCCGGTCGCTCTGGCGGCCCGGGCTGCTACGCTGGCAACAACTGCAGCATCCTCCTTCTCTCTTCCGCTTCTTTCTCTTCTCCCCCTCTTGCTCCTCATCCATTACCGGCCTCACACTTTTTTTTTTCTTTCCCTTAGAGCACTCTTTCTCCAGGTCCAGCAGTAGTCTCAGCGAGCACCGCAGCAATCTCCCGATTTGCGCCCAGGTGAAAGATCTGTCACCACTCTCGTGCTGTCTAGGGCGTTCTACACTCCCTCGCCCGGTTTCTCACCGGCAGAGGGAGCCTCCGCGGGGCAAAGGCGGGAGAAGGGTCTCCGTGCTACCGGCCTAGGTGAGGTGAGCTGAGCTGTCCTGAAGTGTCAGTCCCGGCTTCTCCGCGTGTCCTCCTGGAGCCGGTCGCTGGCTCTGGGCTCCGGAGGAAAGGGGGGTGCGACTTTGTAGATCACCTCGAAGCTCCAGGATTAATGCTACCATAGATTAGGATGTGCAGCCATGCAAAGATGATAGGAGTGGGATTTCGAGGTGAAGCAAACTTAAGCCGTGAACTGCTTGTTGTGGAGTGAGGGGCACTTGTTCACTGGCAAATAATATTCCCTGTAAGTGCTCCACAAACAACTTGAAAGATAAGATAAATATTCAGAGTTTTGAAATACAGGAAAAATAAAGGTTGATGGGAGTGGAGTGTGGGGCATGAGGAAACGAGAAAGGATGAATTTTGCCTTTTTCTGAGTTTTAGTCTTTACTCCTGTATTTTCTTTTTTACCCCCTTTTTAAAATGATGAAAAGGAACATCCATGATTTACCTAATCCTTTTCTCTTTCTTCTTTTTAAAGGTTGTTTCAGGGCTGCTCTGCTGGCTGTCTTCTTTCTCTTTGTCTTCTATTTGGAGATATAAATTTCAAAAATGTGTGGGAAAGAAGGCAGGAGTGTGGAGGGGTGTGATTGGGGAAAGGAAGGAGTGAAGTGACTCAAATTAGAAAGGACATTTTGAATTGGAACGTTGGTGTTATTCTCCCTGGTTCCACCAGGCTCTGGGATTAGGTCAGCAAATGCAAAACTTTCAGTAGCAAGAAGCACATTTCTCAAGATCGTTGTTTGCCACCAGCTGTGAGCTCTTATTACAGTGCTTCTAGGACATTGACCCCAACAGTGAGGCATACATCCTTGTGTGCACACATAAATATGTAATGTTACAAACAGCAATGCATTTTCTAAAGACAAATCATTTGAGGGCTTGGGGATTGAACTATGCATGACATTTGTAAAGAAAATAAAAGGTATTATCTGGAGGTATGGGGCAAAGAGATCAATGGCTGTTGGTAAGGATGTGTGACATTAAATTCAAATGTACACTAGATTTTTTAAAAATCAGCTACGGGCACCTGGGTGGCTCAGTTGGTTAAGTATTCAACTTCAGCTCAGGTCATGATCTCAAGGTCCGTGAGTTCGAGCCCTGCATCGGGCTGTGTGCTGACAGCTCAGAGCCTGGAGCCTGCTTCAGATTCTGTGTCTCTTTCTCTCTCTCTCTGCCCCTCCCCTGTTCATGCTCTGTCTCAAAAATAAACATTAAAAATTTTTTTAAATAAAAAATAAAAAGCTAGAATTGAAAATGACTGCAAACCCAACTGTCTAGTTTAAGTTAAGTGATATTACAAGGAGATGATTATATTTGAGAAAAAGAAATCAAGTTTCTGACAGACGAATCTCTTCTATTAAAAATACCAATTTAAATTTATTTCAAAATTTAATTTAGATCTCTTTATATATATATGCTTTTAATTTTAGAGAAAGAGAGAGAGTGTGGGGGAGAGGGGCAGAGGGAGAGAGACAGAGAGGAAGAGAGAGAGAATCTCAAGCAGGCTTCATGCTCAGCACGGAGCCTAATACGGGGCTCCATCCCACGACCCTGGGATCATGACCTTAGTCAAAATCAAAAGTGGGACACTCAACCGACTGAGCCACCCAGGTGCCCCCAGATCTCTTTTTTAACACACTTGATGACTTTGTCTCTTGTCCAACAAATATAAATTGTTATATAAGGTGGTTCCCCTTCAAACCCACGTAGGTGCTTGAAAAATGCAATATGTGATAGACATGGGTGTAATAAGCAGGCAGTTCATCAATTCACTTCTCTTGACTCTTCTGGAAGCCGAAGAGTGAGGTTCTGATACAATATCTTTTCTGCGTTCCAGTTCCTCCACGATTTCCAAATCTCACGCAGGTACAGATTGGAGACTAGGTAAGCCAGACCATAGCTGAGTCATAGCTGAGTGTCCTGTGACCTTATCTAGGGTCTTGCAAAGACCACTCTATCCAGAATTTATAGCATACACAAAATGGGTAAAAGCAACATCAGCATGAGAAATCTAGAGCACAACGGAACTGAAAGGGAGCTGATAGGGAATTAGATCAGGCAAAGGATGAGTACTGATATAAACAGTCAGTTCCAGGGAACTGTACTAGGCACCAGAGAGATTTATGTGAGAACAACAACGAACTCACATGTCAGAAAGTCTAACAATGGAATGGGAAAGAGATGCATACATATTATGTATGAACAGTTCATTGTGTCTTGTTTCCCATACATGTGAAATGGGAAGAATGGTGATGAAGATGATGGTAATACAAATAATAATAATAGTAATATCTAATTGTTACTGATCATTTTCTACATGGCAGGCATTTTTCTCAGTGTCTTACTTGTGTTGAATGTGTATATCACAATTGTTCATTATGGGTTCTGTCCTCAGGATTGTGAGATTTTCAGATTACCTGTTCTCTACCGAGTGTCACTGCATGTCCCTGTCCTGGAATAACTCCAGTCTCACACTCTTCTGTCAACCTAGGGTTGAAAACCAACAACGGAGGAAGGGAACGTCTTCCTCTTGATAAACGGAACCGTGGAAATCGCTACTGAATTTGAGGTATAAAATTCCATTTGTGATGTCAGCTTCCCCTGTCCTATACTGTATTGAACTGGAATTTGATTCCGGGAAGTTTCTCTTTACCCCATTCTTTGCCCTGAAAAATTACAGCATCGTAAAAAACAAATTAATAAATTACTTTTATGAAGTGTACATGGTGTTTGCCTACGATTGTATAGCAGTGTTTGAATTGGAGCAAGGTTCGCATGGTGACACTACTCCTGCACATAATTACAGCTTCACAAGTCATCAGGTAATACTTCTAGCAACTTGAGTAGGTGGAGTTGGTATAGTTTAAGCCTCCTTCACAAAATATCTACCCCCAAATTTTAATGCTCCAAAAGGCTTCCAAAAATAAAATGTTGAAGACACTTAGGTTACACTAGTATAATATTTTTAAAAATTTTCTCTTAATGTTTATTCATTTTTGAGAGAGAGAGAGAGAGAGAGAGCGAGCATGAGCAGGGGAGGGGCAAAAAGAGAGGGAGACACAGAATCCGAAGCAGGCTCCAGGCTCCGAGCTGTCAGCACAGAGCACAATGGAGGGCTCGAACCCACAAACCATGAGATCATGACTGAGCCGAAGTCGGACGCTCAACCGACTGAATCGCTGAGGCACCCCTTAAGGGGTATATAAGAGAAATCTGAGCTCATGAAGAAAAATGAAAAATTCCCTATTTCACTAAGGAAAACTATGTTCATGTATTTTAAAATACATGACCACTGTGTTGGTCCTATCTCAGATTTGTAAGAAAACCTCTATATTTATAAGAAAGCAGAACTGAAATCTTTTCAAAGTAAACATCTAATGAACAAAAATGTAAACATTAAAGTGTGTTTGATTCGTTTTTCAAAATTGCTTCAGAATTTATCAGTTATCTATTACAAACAAACCACTCCAGGTTTAGTAGCATAAAACAATACTTGCATTCTTTGTGTTAGAGCTAAGGATAGCACACAGCGAGAACAAATCGTCTCTGGAGCCTTAGCTGGGGAGACTCAAAAGCCGAGTTCACCTGACAGATGGTGACTGGAAGGAAATGGTGGTGTTTTCACTCACATGTGAGGGTGTTAGTGCCAACTGTATCTTGGATCTCAGGTGGGCTTTCAAATAGAACATTTACCAGTGACCTTCTTCTGTGGTCTCTCTAAATGGCTACTTTGGACTTCCTCACAGTATGCAAATGGTTACTGAGAGCAAGCCTTCTCCAAAAGCAAACTTGGATGCATGACATTTTATGATTGACCCCAGAGATCACATAGCGTTATCTTTCCCCTCTGCTATTGACCAAGGAAGTCACAAAAGTCCAGTAGATTTCAGGTGGTGCCGCATAGACCCAGCCTTTTTATAGGAGGCCATCTTTTGAAAATACAATATATTGTAGTCTTCCCATAGGCTTACAATTCACCTCTCCCTTGCATGAAGGTACACTTATATTTTCCTATGACGTCCTCAAGACTCATCCAATTGTGAGAATGAGAAGCAGCTTTATTTTCATAGCCTGTAAGTGCTGGCTCTTTTAACTTACTCTTTTAGCTCATCTCTCTCTCTCTCACTTTCTAAGTTAGCAGCTGATAACCAAATGCATTTTCAACACTGCTTGCTAATCTAGCCAGGTCACCATATTCCTCAGGTATATTTTCTATTAGCCGTTATTGCAGAAAATAGTTTTGCTGAAATTTTGCCTGTGCGTAACAAGTGTCCTCTTTTGTCCAACTTGGACTAACAATCTCCTGAAAGCTTTCCCAACTTCTTCCCAGTCCCAAAGCCAGTGTGCTGCATATTTTAGGTTTTTATCAGCTTCGCACTCCACTCTTAATACTAAAACCAATACTACTGCTGCTATCGTGATAAACCACCCCAACACTTAGTCATGTAAAACAGCTATCTTCAAGCACAAGGATTCTGTGGGTGAGGAAGTTGGGTAGGGCACAGTATGGATGATTTGTCTGTACCCCGTGGTGTCTGGATCTTCAGGGATGGAAGTCGAAATGACCCCACTTATCCTTCCCAAAGACCTGTGTGTGTCTATTTTCCCCACAGTGCTGGGCTCCAGGGTTAGATGTCCTGGTTCCTAAAGGATGAACCCCTATATCAAGGTTTGGAAGATGGGTTTTGTTAAACTGTCGGCTAAGGTTGTTGCCTGAGTCTATGTGTCCATGGACAAGCAGGCAGGAAGTACAGTCCTGACCTTCCCAGGAGGAAGCAGGATGCGGTTACGTAATGCAGACTTAAGGAATGTATTTGGTGTCCAGGTGACCCTCTCTGTCACCTCTTGGTACTCTCTTGTTCAATTCTGACAGTAAATAGCCAAGTGCAGCATTTGGGGCTGAAAAGACCATATTGCCCAGGGGCTCAGATGCTGTTGAATGAAAAATCTATCTTACAATATTTTACATTCCCATTGTCTTTATATTCTTTCTAGTGAAGTCACTTTCTTTATGAATCTTAATATTACAAAATATAACATCTTAACTTATTTTTTTACTTTTATATTATGTTAAGACTTACTAACAATGATTATTTAACTTCAGGTCAGATAGATGAGATATAGCCTTTCCTGGTAGTGGAAAAAAGTTAAGATAAGAGCAAGATGCTACTTGCAAAACATTTCAGAAATTAAATATTTGCTCTGCAGTAACATGAGAGGGAAATATTTTTTAAGAGCAAAATTTTGATCATGACTGCTGATTAACCAACCGTATTGATCGTTAAGGGTAGACAATTTAATTGTCATGACACTAAGACAATAACAGGCTTTTGAAGTAATTTTCTTTAAAGAATAATAGTACTTTGTTACATAAATCTATCTCAGAGTGCCCAGTAGATTTTTATCTGTTAAAATTAGATGTAATCTAAAAAATACAAGCCACCAAATGAAGTTGATTTTTGAAACCATATTTTCTACAAAAAAAAAAAAAAGATTCATAAAGCCATTTGGAATGTTTATTTTTGAATTTTCCTTTACCTTGTTGTAAAGTAAAATAGTAGTGTTAGGATTTGAAAAGATTTTGAAATCATTTGGTTTAACTCCCTCCCTTTGTAGAGAAAGAAACTAGAAAGTTTATTTGAGTCACCTAAGATCATGCTGCTAATTACTGCCAGAACTTCCAACTAACGTGTCAAAATCTAGTATAAAATGCTCTCTGTCACAATGTCCTTGGAATAATAAGTGTTTATTTTTTCCATCTTGATGACAAATTTCCTGCTTTTTTTGTTTGCTTGTTATTTTCACTAAGTAAGCTTCAGCCTGCAGTCTGAATTTCTATTTCTTTTCCTGAAAACAAATAAAAGTTTTGGAGAGGATTGCTTTGTATGCGCCTGTCTAGTATTAAAATATGAAAAAGAAACCTCTTCACCCAATATATACTTTTGTCTATTGCATAGAATGTTAAAATTGCTTACCCATTTCTCTCACATAAGGAAGCTGTTCCAAAGGATACCAGCCAGCATCAGTAGAACAAAGAAGGAAAGTAGGAATATAAGTAGACTCCCACTGAAATTTCTAGTTTGCTTAGATTTTGATATCTCATAGGTCTTGGATAACTGCTGCTGGATATAAGCACTTTTTTCCTGGTTTTGTTTTTAATTCTTAGTTGAACTGTTACTAAGTCACTGGAATTTGTTAATGGCTAGAAAACTTGATAACCCAAGACTGCCAATTTTTCTCCCTGGGTTTTGTTTGTGTTTTCTTCTTTTTCTTTGGAATTACATGAAATGTAACAGTTTAGATTTATTACCATTTCATATCTTTAAAAATAATCTAGTAACTGCAAATAGAACTAATAACCTTCTGTTAATTTAATTTTGGGTTATTTTCTTCTCGCCCCTTTCCTGTCAGAATTCCTCTCCATCATACTTTCCTTACAGATGTAACCCATGCTTTGAAAAATATATTTGTGATACAGTGCTTGCACTTGGCATCTCTTTTGCAGTGCTTTACAATTGAGTTACATGCGAGTTACCTTTCTCAGCACGCTGACGCAAATGGTATTTTATGTACCTGTTGCTTATTGGATAGTATGCATTTCATATTTTTTTGTAAATGGAAACAGAAAGCGACCTGTCTTTATATGATTTACTGCTATTAATATGGATGCTACAAACATCAAAAGTAAGTACGGTTCCATTCATATTTATATTTGCAAATGATTTCTATGGGCTTTATGCGAGAGGTTTCCATGGGAATAATAAAAGACATGCCCTCTGCTGCAGCTTGCATAACATGCTGATAATCACACTCTATTTATTGGGAACTTCACGGCTTTCCTGTGATTGGTGTCAGGGAGCTACAGTTGCCTCTACTGCAGAGCATCTCGATTACTGAATTGTATGTGATCTTGTGTAGGACATATGTCTGATCCTCAGCGTGCTTGAAGAACACTTCAGTAAGAAATATACTCACTAGAAAACGTGTTGTTTGATTCTTGGGTGTAAACAGCTTCACTGTTAATCAGATACATTAAAATAATAAACAGTACCTGCTGCTTATTCCTTAAAGAGTTAAGTTTGCCACATTCGTTGAGAAAACGCTAAAAAGCTTTCGCTGAAAGTAGTTTGAGGGCACAGTTGTTCATTTTCTCTGCCAAGTTCCTCAGGACAGTTTTGAACTTTTTGCAGGTCTCTGTGTACATCATTTTCTTCTTAAAATACCCCCCAACTCCATCATAAACTTGATTATCAAAAGGGACTTGGGGAGAGGGGGGCAAAAGTAGATTTTACACCTGCTAAATTCTTATGCTGTCTTTAGAGGTCAACAGGAAAATAAAAGGATTTCATCAAGATTTTCCGACTTCATGAAAAAAATATGTATTGTTTATGTTGAATCCTGGAAGCCTCTACTTAGAAAGGAATCTATTAGGCAAAAAGCTTTGCATATTGTAAGCTTGATGTTATGTTCAGAAGTGAAAAGTATCGCAGATGACTAAATAATTTGGGGTGACAAAAAAATAAAAGGTCTAAGCACGTCCTCAGATATCACTAAAAGAGTCATTTGAAAACATTGAAACTAGAGCCTAAACTGAACACATTGTCAATATCCGACCGGCCATCTGTGAAAGCCCATGTGCAGCACGTTCTTTCCCCCAGCCCTGCAGAATCCCTGGCCATGGGGCTCTGCAACCTGAGCTAAGATCTGGCTGCCAGGTTCTCCCATGGGGACGCCCAATCAGTCTTGCTTTTTTGAGAATTGTGACACGAGCCAGACAGACAGTTTCCAGTTTCTGTGCTCCAGAAGCCCTCATCGGCTAAATTTTCTAAATAACAGTCTTTCCATTTGGAAATAGCATACCAACCATGTAAACATGTTTACCCTGATATGCTTTATAAATGATCATTTCTCTCCATATTGTGGTTCCTTGGTAATACATTCACACTTAAAAGGAAGGAGTGTCTGCACAATACATTAACCTCATGGTTTCCGAATTTTTCTTTTAACAAAATATTATTTCTAGCCACTTTCAAAGAAAATCATATGTTTTCTCTGTTCTATTTGACAGGTAAAAGTTATTCTAGAGAGTAGAGGGTGTTGGCAACTCCTTTCAGTTGCTTTTTGGGATGGCATGGAGGCACTTTGGAGAAGCCCCAGGGAGCCACAGGAAACAGCCTTCAAACCCTTTCCTTAGTCTAATGCATTAACTAAGAAAATTAGGAATTTCTTTTCTAATTAGAAACAGATTTAGGACAGCCTCTTTTTAAGTATACATTGAGCACATGCCATGACTATAAAGTTGAATAAAGTGAACATATATGTAAAGATTTCAAGAAGAGTCTGGGCCTAAATACTTGCACACAAATATTTTTCTGGAATGATTCCACTGTTGAAATCCTCAAAAGGATCTCAAATTAGAGAATTCATTGGATTACAATTTCGTTAAATTGCGGTAATAGAGTGTGATTCTTCTATCTTGGAATTTTACAACATGCCTTCTTATTTTTTCTCTTTCTACACCTCTTCCCGTCATCTATTGAATGGGTAAAAATCTTACCATGAAGAACTGATTAATAAATTGAACACAACTTAATTTTGTTTAACATACAGTTTATCACTTTGAGTTTCAAAGAACATCAAAGTACAAAAGGCGATCGAAGGCAAAACAGAATCAAAGTATTTGTAGGACCTCTGAACTCTACAGGTATTTTGGTTTTTGCTTTTGATGCCTGCAGCTGAATGCCATCCTTGAATTAACACAGTTGCCGGCTCTTTTGCAGAAGGGGAAAGAGAAGCAGGACACATTAGAGATGCATAGGTGTTGCATTAAAGTTAACTTTCAATGTTCCGCTCAGGAAGATGCACGTGTTTTATGGCATAGGAGGAACAAAAAAACAAAACAACAACAAAAACACTTTTCCTGTACGAAGTTTTTCCAGCTCTACCCAGTATTATGTCCTGGGGATTTATGTCCTGTCTCATTCTGAAAGGGCTAGAGATGGCTTAGAAAATAAAACATAGTGTGAAAAAAAAATTTTAAGGCTAAAGCCAAACAGAGCCCAAAGAAATGAATCAAAATGTATGCAGGAGGATGAGATTTAAAGTATTTGGTAGGAAGTTTGCCTCCAAGCTTTCTGATAGTTACTACAAATAAGAGAAATGTAATGGACTATAGAGCCTTTATTTTTATTCAAAAATAGGAGACACATTCATATCTAGAGATGGGCTTTTTTAGTGGCAATCTCAAACAAGAATTTAATCCCTTGTTTACAAAGGAAGAACACTGAACTATGGATGAATAGCCTGTGAACAGGAGAGGAGAAAGCGTTAAGCAAGTAAATAAACCTTATGCAGTGATTTAAAATACTAAAACAGAAACTTGATCCAAATGCAAAAGAATATGTCTATATATTTTAATTGCATTGATAAGACATAAAGCCTTGGGATTTTTTTTAAGTTTATTTATTTTGAGAGAGAGAGAGAGAGCACATGAGCGGCCCAAGAGTGCGCACTTGCATAAGTGGGGGGGGGGTGCTGAGAGAGGGGGAGCAAAAGAGAATCCCAAGCACTATTAGTGCAGAGTCTGATGGGGGGCTCCAACTCACAAATCTGGAGATCATGACCTGAGCCGAAATTGGATGCTTAACCAACTGAGCAACCCAGGCACTCCAGAATTTTTTTACAATGGTTAATCCAACACGTTTTTCACTAGTCACTAAAGCTGATCACTTTGTCTTATTCTTTATTCTCCAATTGGTTCTTAAGTTTGATTATTTAATCGTGAGGTTGATAAGACCTTCATTACTAATGAATGGAGGTGCAGAACAAGGACCGGTCATGGTTAGCTGAGGGCAAAGCTAGATTTTCTTGTGTGCAGTGTAGAACTTGGTCTCCTAGCAACACCTCCTTTCTGAGTGGTGGTTCAAATATCCAGTTCCTTTACCGGGAATGAGATCACTTCTAGAAGCACAGTCTTTGCTACAAATTAGGTTTTGTCAGGTGGTGGTTTTACAAGATCTCCTTACCAGATGCAAAACAAATTGTTAAAAATTTGTTTTGACGTTCCTTGACATAGATAATTAACATCTTTTCTCCCTACTCCCACCCTATTAAAAACATGGAATTGTAGAGCCCAAAGAAATATTCATCAGGAATGGAAACCAACTAAATATGTAAGAGAGAATTAGAGAGTGAGCGAGGAAAACTAATCAATTAGGACCACAGACCCAGCAGCTCTGGAGGATTTGAAACTGATATAAGAGTTGAAAAAAAGAGAAACTGATTTACAAGAGTAAATTTATAATAGTATTTGGCAACTATATAAGACTATCTATCTATATATTTATTTTAATATTTGATTGCATGTAAATATTTATGAACACAAATATTCAGGAAATAGTAATTTATTGAATTGTTTTTGATATAAAATATTTAATAATATTAGAAATATATCTTACCCATGAGAATCCTGCTCTGATCTAAGATTGAAATTATTGATCCTTTTCTCTATATTTGGTACTTTATTCATTAGCTCAGTGTGAGATAGTCTCTCTTGCTTCAAACTAGACTTAAGTTATGAAAAAAACTTATAGGATATTGAGGCTTCTTTATTTTTACCATCAGAAAAACATTGTATAGTTTCCTTATTGTTATGCTAGTTGTTTATAGTTTGTTACTTTTGATTTACCCATAGCCCCAAATAGAATGTAAGTTCCATGAGAGAGAGATTTTACTTTGTTATTGTTCACGGGTCTAACCCGTGTTTTAAAGAATATCTGGCAAGAAGAAAAACCTCAGCGAATACTGATTAAATCAATTAATGAATCATGATAGGAATAAAGCGACAAAGGCTTTATGTGACATCAAATCACTTATGCTGTCACACAAAGGGGAGTGAAAAGGTGACAGCTCACAAAGTCCAAATGCGTGCCCTGCAGATACTGGGGATGGCTTGACACTGGTCATTTGACAAGGACAGTTGTCTTTTGACTGTAGTACAGTGTTTCATGTAGGCTTACCTAGGAACCAAAGTGTTTTTGCCTTGAAAATCCTACTCATGACTCCTTTGGTGTTCGTCATCCATTTCAAAATCATGACACAAACCAGATAAAACGGGATGCGATGATTATCAGTTCCGCCGCCCACTCGGAGGGTAATTCATGCCCTTTCTAGCTTCACTGAATTCTGATTGAATTTTCCAATGGGAAGTGAGAACAGTTCTCTTTTCCAGCCTGGTGACCCCATACAAAGCAGCCTATTTCCCTTCGTGAAGTAACTTTCCTTTTCTTTCTGACTCTTCTGATTAGTTTGCTTATTTGAGTTTTATTGATCTTGAGGGCAAATTCTCCTCTGATTATCATTTCTATGAAATTTCAGTTGTATTTTTTGACTTTCATTCATCTCTCCCTTCTAGAGACAACAACTTAACATTTCTCATTGTTTCCTCATTTAAAAGAAAACACAATATTGCAAAATAATAAAATGCTATAGCTATTCATATTGTCACCATCGCTTCACCATCATGGTTTTACCTGTTACCTCCTACCTGGACACTTAATTTTTCATTGATCCAATCATAGGTACATACTGTATTTATTTCATTATGTTCTTATAACATCATATTATAAACACATTTCTATATACTTCCATGTATAAACTTTAGTAGTGCCATGATATTTTACCATGTTAATATGACATGGAGTATAACACAAACTTTCTAATGCTGGACCCTCTGCTTTTTATCCAAACTTTCACCAGCATAGCATGCCTGATTTTTATTGAACGGCTACTGAACTCACAACTTACCTATTGCTGTATGATTTCTATATGACTTCATGTTATATCTTCGTAATTCTCAACTCCAGTAGACCCAATGTCTTCTTTAATAACAGAATATGGTAACACTTTCTTTACTGTTTTCTGAAATAAAAATAGATAACATAACCGCATACACAAAAACCCCAGAGTTAGAGGGACACTGAGGCAATTCTCCCCCATGTGCCAGTCTGCCACGTGGTCAGCAGCGTGCACGCTTCTTTTGGTTGGTTTTCCTGGCATCTCCCAGGATCCCAGAAATAATCCCAGAGCTGAAGTATCCCATTCTGTAACTGTATTCAGAATCACCTCATGTCTCTCACAGCCAAAGAACTGATAAGGCAAGTTTCATGCCTGACTGTCTCACTCCTTAAGAAAGAAGAAAAAAAAAAAGCTTTTTTTCCTAGAAAAACTTTGGTGAATTTGTAGTAGCTGGCTCAGTGTTTTGCCCAGTCATACTTAAATCGCTGTGGAGAACATGGCTTGGCTGTATTATCTCCGGTGCCACAAATGAAGTGGAAAGATAATGATAGCTGTCAAACAATGCCAGCCTCCTCTTTCGTTTGTATGGAAAGTCAGAGTCACAGTGTATTCCCTCTCTTTAGTTTTATTCATTATCGGTGGTGGTATTTATCTCTTATTTTGTGAGTAGCTACTCCGGATTTTTTCTTTTTCTTTTTTCTTTTTTTGGTCTGGAAAGAGAACCAGTTCTACCTACCGTGTACTATTACATTGATCTTACAGCAGCCTTCCTAGCTGATAAAGTCAAAGGCATGATGTCTTTATTATTTACATTCTTTTTATGTTTTTATTTTTACTCTAAGCTCACAAACGTATAATAACAATGCAGGAAATGATTTTGAAAAACCATAACACGCCCTTACCAGAGATGCCTAAGGCCGTCCCACTCATCCTTAGTAAAAAACAATATATTTATGCAATATAAACATAAAACATGGAACATCCACAAAAACATAGAACATCAATTTTTAAAAGATGACATTTTTCACAATAATCACATGATGGTTGCTTTCTTGAAAATGGATGCAATTTGTAACAAATAAATCACAAATACACTATAAAAAAGATACAATTTTAAAATTCATCTTTGCTTATAGAGTATAGTTTATGTTTCATTGCCTAAATAACAATGGGGAATACTAGACAACAGACACCAGTGTAGAACACAGCTCGTATAAATTATGAAAAGACCTTGTAGACTTGAGGTATCTAAATTGGTATGGCTTCTTTAAGAAACTTCATTAGAGTTTTAATGGATTTTCTTTTTGCTCACTTCCTCTAATTTAAAGTGGACTGTTATGAGAACGGTGGCAAAGTCAAGTCTTTAAAATACCCAGAACGTAGGCATCTGGATGGCTCAGACAGTTAAGTGTCTGCTCTGGACTTTGGCTCAGGTCATGATCTCACAGTTCATGAGTTAGAGCCCCACATCCAGTGGGAGCTTGCTTGGGATTCTCTCTCTCTCTCCTTCTCTCTCTGCCTCCCCTCTGCTTGTGTTCTCTGTCTCTCTGTCTCTGTCTCTCTCTCTCTGTCTCAAACTAAATAAACTTTAAATAAATAAATAAATAAATAAATAAATAAATAAATAATCAAATCCCTAGAAAGTTTAAAATGATACCTTAGTTTCTTTAACAGAAAGTGGAGTTCATTAAAATCATCCCAGTAGACTTTCCTTTAAAAATCCATCAAAGCATCCAAATAATTGAGAACATAAGTAGGTAGTTTCATTGTAAGTATATGCAGAGTACAACAAACTTCACCTTCTTTATTGCCTTTTTCTCTTCCCTCTTTCTCAACCATATAGACTCGTTTTATGGGAAAGGTTTGAGACAATCACGTTCTTTTTTCCTGGGTGATGGGCGGATGCTTGTTCAATGATTTTAAAGCCACATGCTGCAGGACAGTCTCACCTGGCATCTCTCTGCTCCTCCAACTGCCTTCTTGGGTCCCACTTCAGCCTGCAAATGCAAGGTCCTGCTCCAGAAATTGTCCACAGGGGGTCACAATCATAAGCTGTGACATATTAAGCATCATTTTCGATTGCTAAAAGGGCAGAAAAGTGAAAACAAACTCATTAAAATGTTTTAATTAATTGGATTTCTTCTCATCTAAGGAAAAAATATAACGCATATTTATAAATATTCACATTAACCTAAGCCAATGGCTTCACACTGGATTACTAGTTACCATGGGTAAAATGAGAGAAACTGACAAGGCTGTTCCACACTTAACCTCTAGCCAATTCAGTACAGCACAAATTGTGTTGATAATGGGAACATTTTTAGCAATTTATTTTAACAGAAGGAGAAATGTACATTTTCCCCTAAAGTAATTATAAGATTTATGAATAGGTTAAAGGGGAAAGGACAAAAAAATCATATTGCAGTTTTGTCTTGGCAAAATATTCCTAACAAAATTGTACTTCTAGAATCCATAAACAAAACTGCAGGGGCACCAAGGCATGTTCAGCATGAAGATAATGAAACTAATGAGTTGTTCATGTAGCCATAGGTTCCTGTAAAACTTATTTAAAATGCTATTCCTTATATGCCATTGGTTAAGACCTTTTGTTGAGGGGTTAAAATTATCAAAGGCTTTCTGACATGTGGCCAAAGGGAAAGCAGATTTGTGTTTACTTCAAGCTGTATTGTGTTCAAGTATGTATGTGTGCCTCCCGTGTGATCATGAAGTTACTGCTGGCAGTCCCAAAGCAGGGAAGGCTTCTGGAAACATGCCAATGTCAGCTGTGCCCGCTTACCTGGGGACATGAGGGTGCAGAGACACAGGTCATTGTGCTATTGGAGCATGTCCTATGGCACCCAGCCCTGGAAATAGGCATGTGAGCCATGGAGAAGAAACCAGGTTGGAAATGAACGAGTCAGGATCACCACATTAAAGGTGGGGTTCTCTTCTCTTTCTCCACTGGAAAATACTAATATGAAATCATTGACATATTAAGAAAATGTAAAAAATATGCAATCAAAAGATTAAGAAAAAAAGATATAAAAGACTGAGTTAGGCAGTTAATAAGAATATTATATTTGTCTGGATTTTATATTTATGGTATGTGTCATCTTACTAAAATATCTGGTTTAATACAAGTTATACCTCAATAAAAATAATTATAATAATCTAGTTTGAGTGATTTATTTCTTCACTATAAATAAGAATTCATTTTGTATCTGATGCTGTACTTGTGATTTTAGATTTTTTCTTTTAAAAAAATGTTTTTAATATTTATTTATTTTTGAGAGACAGAGAGTGACACAGAGCATGAGTGGGGGAGACACAGAGAGATAGAGGGGTGACACAGAATCTGAAGCAAGCTCCAGGCTCTGAGTTGTCAGCACAGAGCCCAACCTGGGGCTCGAACTCACAGACTGCGAGATCATTACCTGAGCCGAAGTTGGATGCTTTACTGACTGAGCCACCCAGGTGACCCTAGATTCTTTTTCTTAAAGAAGTTTCCCCAGTGTGTATAATCTTCTATATCCACAAAACCTGGATCTATACCTTAATTATTTGCATTAATTGTCTCTTTTGTGGCCGTATATTATCAGTTGATATTAGGTAGGATGTGTGAGGCAGAGAACCAGTCTTGGGTTTTACAACCTACTGTTTCCTGATACCAAGTATTGCAATACTGGTATTGCAAAATATATCTTGGGCACATCAGCACCACCTTCCCACAGACATCCTGGTGTTGCTAAGGCATTTCATAAGCAAAGTTCTCTCTTTCCAGGTGGTAGATTCTTAACCTCTTCAGGATCTCTGGGGTAGTTAGAATTTTTTTGTGGGATTGTGATGCCTCCAGCTTTGGTTTTCACAATTCCGGACTTCAAGCTGTATTACAAAGCTGTAATCATCAAAACAGTATGGTACTGGCACAAAAACAGACACAGAGATCAATGGACTAGAACAGAGAACCCAGAAATGGACCCACAAACTATGGCTAACTAATCTTTGACAAAGCAGGAGAGAATTTCCAATGGGGAAAAAAAAGTCTCTTTAGCAAACTTGACAGTGACATGAAGAAGAATGAACCTGGACAACTTTCTTACACCATACACAAAAATAAACTCAAAATGGATGAAAGACCTAAATGTAAGGCAGGAAGCCATCAAAACCCTCAAGGAGAAAGCAGGAAAAAACCTCTTTGACCTTGGCCACAGCAACTTCTTACTTGACATGTCTCCAGAGGCAAGGGAAACAAAAGCAAAAATGAACTATCGGGACCTTATCAAGATAAAGAAACTTCTGCACAGTGAAGGAAGCAAACTGCAAAACTAAAAGGGAACTGATGGAATGGGAGAAGATATTTGCAAGTGAAATATCAGATAAAGAGTTACTACCCAGAATCTGTAAAGAACTTATCAAATTCAACACCCAAAAAGCAAATAATCCAGTGAAGAAATGGACAAAAGACATCCATAGACACTTTTCCAAAGAGGACATCCAGATAGCTAACAGACACATGAAAAAATGCTCAACATCACTCATCATAAGGGAAATATAAATCAAAACCACAATGAGATACCCCCTCATACCTGTGAAAATGGCTAAAATGAACAACTCAGGCAACAACAGATGTTGGTGAGGATGTGGAGAAAGAGGAAGCCTTTTGCACTGCTGGTGGGAATGCAAACTGGTGCAGGCACTCTGGAAAACAGTATAGAAGTTCCTTAAAAAATTAAAAATAGAACTACCCTACAACCCAGCAATTGCACTTCTAGGTATTTATCCAAAGGACACAGGAGTGCTGTTTCGAAGGGGCACTTTCACCCTAATGTTTATAGCAGCGCTATCGACAATAGCCAAAGTATGGAAAGAGCCCAAATGCCCATCAACTGATGAATGGATAAAGAAGATATGGTATATATATATATGATGAAATATTACTTGGTGCTCAAAAAGAATGAAATCTTGCCATTTCCAATAACATGGAAGGAACTAGAGTGTATTATGTTAAGCAAAATTAGTCAGAGAAAGATAAATATCATATGACTTCACTCATATGTGTAATTTAAGATACAAAGCAGGTGAACATAAAGGAGAGGAAGCAAAATTAATATAAAAACAGAGAGGGAAACAAAGCATAAGAGATTCTTAAACACAGAGAGCAAACTGAGGGTTGCTGGAAGGGTTTTGGGTGGTAGGATGGGCTAAATGGGCAAGGGACATTAAGGAGGATATTTGTTGGGATGAGCACTGGGTATTATATGTAAGTGATGAATCACTAAATTCTATTCCTGGAAAAAAAAAAAAAGAATTTGTTGTGGGAAAACAATACATTCTCAGTCAAGCATGAAAGAATGATACCTTGGGGATTTTCCATAAAGTATTGAATTACTAAAAACGATATATCTAATTTGCCACACGCTACTGTACTGTTTTCCTCTCTTTACATCAGCCTCTTGGGATAATGTTGACCTTTATTTAAAAGTGAGCAAAATTCTCACATAATTAACAGCACACTCTTCCTTAACTTGGAAAGCTCCCTGAACACTGAGGTCACAACACCAAAACCTGAACAGATTGTCTACCATTTTCTATATTCGTTTCAAAATTTTAGCGTATCAGGAGAATAAATCTAGAAGGTGGCCTCTGTTGAAACACTTAAGGAAAATGCACAGTGAACATATCTTTACATAGGGGTTATGCATATTTTCGTAGACACATCAGAGTAAATTAACATGAATTGGTCTCAGAAGAGATAATTTCTGAAAGGTATTCTGAGACCTGAGAAGAGTTAGGTCATTTGAAATGGTTTATTATTTTCTCTTAGGAGAATCAAATACATTTATTAATAGCTGGTCTGAATTTTGGGGTGGCCAATTTCTTGCTTATAAACTAAGGGCAAACATTTGCTAAAATCAAGTTTGTTAGAGTTTATTTTGACTCTCATATAATAGAAGGAGTATCTTTATTTGATCTTCCTTTTTAAAAAAATAATAGCAGTCACCAATTAGTGAGAAAGAATAGCTTATGCCTCCATCACCACACCATCCTGAGTATTGAAATATTGAATGTAGACAGCATCTGATTGTGTCAGAGTTCTCATGCATGGTTGTCTTTCCAGTTGATGGAAGGTTTCATTCCCTAATAAGCTGTCTCTACCATTAATCTGGTTTTCTGAAAATTAAAGGGGACAAAATAAAGAAATCCTTTATGAGTTCAGCTGAACACTTCCATTTTCTATTTTATCTTTTCTACTATATGATCTCCCTCTCCACGTTTGAATATCCTCCTGTAATTATTGGAAATTTAGATACTGACTGGGTCCTTTCATGCTAGTACCATGCAAGCAGCATATTGAATGAAGTGACAGAGAAAACAAGGAGGAATAAACCTCGCTTTTTGTTAGTGCAAGTGAGTGAAACTTACAACTATTCTGGGTTAGCACTCCACGGGATATCAGAGTACTACAGGAAAAATCCATATGCTGTAGCAGTCATGGAGTTATTTAGAAATTTGGAGACTTTCCTTTGCCTTAGCATTACACGTAGGGGATAATTTTATTGTTCATAATATGATACAATATAACTTTTTGGGAAAAATGCCAGTGAAAGACTCCATGCTTTTGCTATCTATTTGAAAAGCTTAAATTTTAGATGCATTAGAATCCCTGACCTACCACAAACAAACAAGTAAACAACCAAACTGACAAATTTTGAAAGGATTTCAGCCTTAAATCCTTAAAAGGTCAGTTTCATTTCAGCCTCAGTTTTATTTTTATGACATCAAATTTATTTAATTTTATCAGTTATGCTAGATTTCTCTTTAAAACAATATTAATATTAGAGTACAACATTAAAATAGTATAGAACACATAATTGAAAGAGTAACATTTGCATACAAATTTCCAGGATATTGGAATCGAATTTGACTTTGAAGTAAGCTATGCACACATGGTTTACTTAAACAAGGTATTTCTCAATGTGTTTATTTTCCCTTAACATATATTACTTTTCTTGGAACACTGATTGGGGTCAGAATTTTGCAAGGAATGAGTCTGGTGATGAATTTTTGTTACTGCATACTGTATCACACCATGCTGAATTGATTATCATAATCAGAGATTTTATAGGATGACTATGATGTAATAGAAGAAACACAGTATTTAAAAATCATACAAACCATTATACAGTAAGATCTTTCACTAAGTGTGGCTCTACTAGGGATATGACCTCCGTTTTTGTCAGAAATGGGGCTGAATAGACCATGCTGCAAGACGGATTTCTTTTTATTTAACTTGAGGACAGTCTGTATTCTTCTACCCACCCAGGTAGCTTCATTATCTGAAAGGTCAGTAAACATCTCTGTAAAATTCCCTTTCGGATTCCTGAAAAGTGCTTTTAGTTCCACCACGTTTAAAAGCAATTTTGGATAATCAGAAAATGTCATTCTCCCTGGTTAGCTGAAAGTCAGAGAGGAAGAGTTTGTGAAAGGTAAAATGAAAGAGGAATGTGGATTTGACGGTTGATATGTATAACTTTTCCAGATGGCTCCTAATCCAGCCCAGCCAAAATAGCAACTTTGTTAGGGGGACTTCATTTGCTGTTTGAGCAAATGTACTTAATAGGCCACAGTGCAAATCTCTCTGGTGACTTCTGTTAGAATCATGAGATTTCGTGCCAGAAGATCTTATCATCCTTGGTAGCCCATCTTCTCTCTTCGTCTTCATCATCACCCCTCTCTTTCACCAGACCCACTCAGCATTGCACATGTGTAATGGAGCCACATGTCAGGCAGTTCAACTGATGAACAAGAAAAATAGCATGAAGTGAGAAGCAAATGAAATCCATGCTTTGAGTTTGTGAAAATACAAATAAAATTATAATTCAGTCAAACTTTTTTTTCAGATCAAGTAGTTCCAAATAAAGGTGAAGCTGTCACCAGCAGAAGGCCTGTTAGACTGGTCACATTGCAGCTAGTGCAGATGCCTCAAAAAGGCAGAAGCATCAAAAGCATGCAAAGACAGTCAGCTAACATCATATTCAATGGTGAAAAATGGAAAGGTTTTTCCCTAAGATCAGGAATGAGACAAGGATGTCCACTCTCACCACTTTTATTCAACATAGTACTGAAAGTCCTAGCCACAGAAATCAGACCAGAAATGAAATGCATCCCTATTGGTAAGAAAAACTCACTATTTGCAGAGGACATGAAACCATATAGAGAAAATCCTAAAGATTCCGCCAAAAAAACTACCCCAAACTTCTTCAAAACAGCCCCTACAAGTTCTTCAGAACAACACAACTGACCCCTGACCTGACACACACCTGGCTCATTCAGCTTTATCTAGAATGTCCCCTAACTAGTTATATATACACATCTTTGCATGTTTCATGGACCAGAGCTCCTCCAGGAAGGAAAAATTACAGGAATCAGGCCCAAGGATCAGAATCAAAGCACGGAATTGATAAATGAATTCAGTAATGTCACAGGATACAAAATCAATATAGAGAATCTGTTGCATTATACGCTAATAATGAAGAAGCAGAGAGCGAAATTAAGAAAACAATCCCATTTACAATTGCATCAAAAAATAATAAAATTCTGAGAAAGCAAGTTAACCAAAGGGTAAAAGACCCATACTCTTAAAAGTACAAAACACTGATGAAAGACACTGAAAATGACACAAACAAAAGGAAAGATATTCCATGGTCAGGGATTGGAAGAACAAATATTGTTAACATGTCCATACTATCCAATGATATCTGCAGATTTAATACAAGCCCTATCAAAATACTAACAGCATGTTTCACAGAACTAGAACAAATAATCCTGAAGTTTGTATGAAACCACATGAGACCCAGCATAGCCAAAGCAATCTTGAGAAAGAAAAACCAACCTGGAGGTATTAGAACCTCAGATTTAAAGATATACTACAAAGTTGTAGTAATCAAAAGAGTATTGTACTGGCACAAAAATAGAACAGAATAGAGAGTCCAGAAATAAACCCTCATTAATATGGTCAATTAGTCTACAACAAAGGAGGCAAGTATATGCAATGGGAAAAAGACAGTCTCTTCAACAAATGGTGTTGGGAGAACTGGACAGCTACATGCCAGAGAATGAAACCAGACCATTTTCTAACACCATACACAAAAATAACTCAAATTGGATTAAAGACATAAATGTGAGGCCTGAAACCATAAAAATCTTAGAAGAGAGCACAGGCAGGAATTTCTCTAACATTGGTTGTAGCAACATCCTTTTAGATATGTCTCCTAAGGCAAGAGAAACAAATGCAAAAATGAACTATTGAGACTACATCAAAATAAAAAGCTTCTGCACAGCAAAACAAAAACAAAAACAAAACAACCAACAAAACTAAAAGACAACCTATGGAATGGAAGAAGATATTTACAAATGGCATATCTAATAAAGACTTAGTATCCAAAATATGTAGGAAACTTCTATAACTCAACACCAAAACAACAAATGATCCAATTAAAAAATGGACAGAAGACATGAATAGACATTTCTCCTTCATCTTTTCATCATCAGGGAAATCAAACCACCGTAAGATATCACCTCACACCTATCAGAGTGGCTAAAATAAAAAACTCAAGAAACAAATGGTGGTGAGGATGTAGAGAAAAACTAATCCTCTTGCACCGTTAGTGGGAATGCAAACTGGTGTAGCCACTGTGGAAAACAGTATGGAGTTTCCTCAAAACATTAAAAATAGATCTACCCTATGACCCAGTAATTCCACTACTGGATATTTACCTAGGGAAAATGAAAACACTAATTTAAAAAGATATATGCACCCCTTTGTTTACTGCAGCATTATTTATAATAGCCAAAATATGAAAGCAGCCCAAGTGTCCATCAATTGATGAATGGATAAAAAAGAAGTCGTATTTATATACAATGGAATATTAGTCAGCCATAAAAAGGAATAAAATCTTGCCATTTGCAACAACACGGATGGATATAGAGGGTATAATGTTAAATGAACTAAGTTAATCGGAGAGATAAATATCATATTATTTCACTCATCTGTAGAATTTAAGAAACAAAACAAATGAACAACAACAAAAAACAGACAAACCAAAAAAACAGACTCAACTATGCAGAGGAAACCAGTGATTACCAGAGGGGAGGGGTGGGGGGGGTGAATGAAATAGGTTAAGGGGATTAAGACTACATTTATCATGATGAACACTGAGTAATGTATGGAATTGTTGAATCACTATATTGTATACCTAAAACTAAGATAACACTATATGTTAACTCTACTAAAATTAAATTTTTTTTTTTTAAATGTAAAGACAGAGCTTCAAGTCCTCTCTGTGGAAGCGTGTTCTCACAGCCACTCTGCCCACCAACTCCTGAGCCTGTTGGGCTACACTGAGCACCTGAGACATCAACCCCTCCTAAGTCTCTACGGGCTTCTTATTCACGAAGGGCAACAAGACACAGTACAGCTGGCTGACACCAAGTGACTCAGCTTAGGGCATTGCAATGGAGCAGTGAGTGTCTTGACATTTCCCACTGTACTTGTGAATTAAGGAGACCACAGAGATACTATTAGAGGTTGGTCTTCTCAGGCCAAGGAAGCCTGGTGAATGCAGCTCACGCCAGAGCTGAGGGACCACTAGGATCCTGGCCACCTTGGTGTTGAGAGAATGGGTATGGACAAATAGAAGATGAGCTTGATTTTTCAATTTTCATACTGTCCTTGTCTATGAAGCTTATAAACCTCACAGAATAAGCTGGCGAGTGTTTTAATTATCTGTTGCTGAAAGACAAAAAACAGAAAAAGCCCGAAGTTTCCTTCTTTAAAACAATTGTAAGAGGATTTCCCTTTCCAGGAATATAAAGTAGACATCCTATTCCCTATTCCTCCCATATTGCTCCCATAAAGTAAAAAAGGAATAACATGATGGGGAGTTCATCAGGTTTTGGTTTTCTCCTCATATATCCCATACTGGGAGCTGAAGAAGCCAGCAGCCTGGAAACAACCAGAAAACCCAGACAAAAGTGCCCTAGCAAAGACTACTTTCTCTAACCAAAGAGGCTAGAAAGAAGAAGAAAACCCCTAGCAAGACTACTAAGGAAAAGAGAGAAGACACAAATCCCTATACCAGGGATGAAAGAAAATCACTACAGACCCTGCAGACATGAAAATAATAATAAGGGAATTCTACAAACAACTATATACACATATTTTTACAACTTAGACAAAATGGATCACTTCTTTGGGGGCTCCTGGGTGTTTCAGTCGGTTAAATGTCCGACTTCGGCTCAGGTCATGATCTCACAGTTCATGAGTTTGAGCCCTGCGTTGGGGCCTGTGCTGACAGCTCAGAGCCTGGAACCTGCTTCAGATTCTGTCTCTCCCTCTCTCTGCCCCTCCCCTTCTCGTGCTCTCTCTCTCTCTCTCAAAAATAAGTAAACACTAAAAAAGCTTTTTTTAAATGGATCAATTCTTTAGAAACAAAATTACTATACTCACTGTATGTAAAATAATTTCAATATGCAATAACTACTGAGTCAATAATTATTGAGATAATTCAATTTTTAATTTTATTTTTTTATGTTTACTTATTTATTTTGAAAGAGAGGGGGTGGGAGGGGGGGACAGAGAAATGAGTGAGAGAATCCAAAGCAGACTCCAGCACAGAGCCTGATGCAGGGCTCTATCCCACAAACCATGAGAACATGACCGAGCTGGAATATAGTCAGACACCTAACCTACTGAGACACCCAGGCATCCTCAATTTATAATTTTAAAAGACTCTCCCCAAAATGAAATTTTCAGATCCAAATGATTTCAGTAGAAAATTCTACCACATGTAAAGAATTAATACCAGTTCTACAAAATATCTTCCAGAAAATATGAGGATAGAACTCATTTCATTTTATGAAGCTGACACCAAAACCAGACAAAAAACAGTACAACAAATGAAACTGCAAACTAATATTCCTCATAAATATAAATGCAAAAATCCTTAAATATATTAGCAAATAGAATTTGGGAAATATATTAAAAATTATACGTAATTACCTGATAGGGTTCATAGAAAAGATGCAACATTCAGAAATCAATCAATGTAATCCACCATATTGTAAAAAGTACATGATTGTATCAGTTAACACACACACACAAGAAAATATTTGACAAATTTAACACACTCATGATAAAAAAAAAAACTTTTGAAGGAATAAAAATAAAGAAGAACTTCCTCAACTTGATAAATAGCATCTACAAAAAGCCTATAGATAACATAATACATAATGGAAAAGGACTGAATGCTTTCTCCCTACGATTGGGAAAATGTCACATGTTTACTCTCACCAGGCTTATTCAGCATAGTGCAAGATATTCTTGCCAGTGCAATAAGGTAAGAAAAGGAAATAAATGGCATATGTGTTGGAAAGGAAAAAATTAAACTGTCTCTATTTGTAGAGACACATACATAGGAGATAATAAATGATGAGAATTTATAGTTGAAGTGAACTTTTAATTTTGAACTCATGCTTTTTTAATTTGTAGAAATTTCTCATGATCTCTCTTCAGTTTTTTCTTCACCACTGTTTTCTCTGTTCTTCTTCTCTAATTCCTTTGAATCTTAGAGTTTCTAAATCTCTTTTAACTGTTTGAAAATAATAGACATTTTATCTCACTGTTTATCTGGATGCATTCTAATCAGTTCCTCAATTCTTTTTCCCAAATTATTCTTTCTTTTTTCATGAAAACTGAAGTTTATCTTGTTCATGCCTCTTTATTTCATTGACTTAATTTTTCATTGCCAACATTTCTCTTTGATTATTTTTATATTTACTAATACTTATTCCAGTTCAGTTCGCTCTTTTCTTTCTGTATTTATTTTTTTATTTTTAAATTTCTGGCATACAGTGGTGAAGAACCCAGTTTCTGGAGTCAGATTACATGGGATCAAAGTTGAGCCCCACCACACCTGGGTGGCTCAGTCGGTTGGGTGTCCAACTTTGGCTCAGGTCATGATCTCACGGTTCGTGGGTTCAAGCCCTGCATCAGGCTCTGTGCTGACAGCTCAGAGCCTGGAGCCTGCTGCAGATTCTGTATGTCCCTCTGCCTCTGCCCACCCCCTGTTCATGCTGTCTCTCTCTCTCAGGAGCAGATAAACATTTTTAAAAATTAAAAAAAAAAAAGTTGAGCCCCACCACTTACTGTGTTAGATTGGGCAAATCACTTAAACTTCCCACATCTCAGTTTCTCCATTTGCAAAATGGGAATTTTTTTCTTAGGGTTGTTGTAAAAATTATTAAGCTGTTACACATAAAACTCATAGAATATGTCTGGCACATAATGTTTTTGATATAAATGTTAATAATATTATCATTCTTTTTTATTATTGTCATTTTTTAATTTGTCTCTTCTAGAATCTAAAGTACATTTAATTTTTCAGACATCTCTCATATTTTAATTTCAGCCAGACAAAAATATATCCTATACATAAATCTCTCTCTCTTTTTTTTTTTTTTTGCTATCACAGCCTTTTTTCATTTATATGTTTTAGAATATCCATTTGAAATCATACTTTGAGTAAGAAGTCTCCTTGTATCCTTTTTCTTCTTCTTCCTTCCATTCCTGACATTTCCTGCTCATTACTATCTTGAAATTAGGTTCTATTTCAGAGCTTCTTGTTCGTTATTATAAATAGCTTACCAAAAAAAAAGTTGAGTGACAATTTGATTTAACTTTGTTTCCTCATTCCCCAGCTTAGCTACATATTTCAAGTTGAAAAAAAAAATCATTTTTATTGATCATGTTTTCTTCCACAGCCAACCCTTGCCTTTCCATTCCCAGAGCCAAACATGTTTATTTTCTAGATGAAAAATCTTGGTTATTGGTTTAGCTGTGAATTCCATTATTCTGTGCTTCATTCTGAGGCTTAGAAAGAAATTTCGTAGGTTCTGTTCTGTCATTTGGTTCTTGAAAGAACACTTGAAGAGGTTTCTGTGCCCCTAATTATGTCAGAAATGTGGGAGGAGAACTACATTCAGCGGAGCTCCCATCAGAGGCAGAGAATGTGGCATCCTATCCTTCTCTCCTTGTACCCCAACAAAAAACTTCCCTAAACATGTCAGAACCCGGGTAGAAAACTAAAGACACAAAAATGAGAATGAGAAAACAGGGTAAGAAGAAAACGCTTTTTTCCTTCGTTAAAGTTTCTCTGTGGAAGTTGAGCCATGGTAAGAGAATTATTTACTATATCAATAAGTTACAACTTTCATTATCATGTTACTGTGGTATTGTTCTCAACTCCTTTAAAACTCCACGGATTATGTCCCTGGTAGGTAATATAGCACATTATTGCTCAGTAATGAAAGCCACACACTCTGAATTTTGGTCCACTTAATATTGGCATTGAGGCAATATTTTCCTTATGAAACTAAGCAAAATATTTCTTAATCATGTTGCAAATACATATTGTAATCATGGTTAAAATATGCATCATTAAAAAGGAAATTATCTTGACTGATTTTTGCCTTGTGTATATAAATCTAGAACCATCTGCCTTGCTTTAGTGTAAGATTTTTAATTGTAATTAAAAAGAACAAAAATTAATTGTATTATCATAGCCACTAAAAAGTAAACAATCTTGTATTAAGACCCAGGAGCAGCTTGAGCAATTGCATTTTTAGATGTTCTTTATGTCTAATTCTCAACAGCTCTGAACATTAGTTTTATAACATAATTGACTTTCAGTGTTTCTGGGCAGGCAAGCTCTATTAAATGAAATCTGAAAGTGCTCAATTTACAGATCACTAGGAAAGTATTGCGATCTTGCTGCTTTCTCCTGGACACAGCCCCAGGGGCTCCCTTCCTCTGGAGTCACTGCTTTGCCTGGAGACTAGCTAAGGTGGGAATACTGGGATTAAGAGGCTGGCTTCAGAGCTATGCTTCCTGCAAATGTGGGAAGCTGTGCTTTATTCACTATTTAGCAACGTATTCATATAATATATTCTGAGCATCTTATAAACGTCATATCTAAGGCTCCAATATTCACACTAATGTTTTCCTCAAGAGAAATAGCTTGAGACAGGGAGGGATAACGACCTGCTATTGGTGCTGGGAAATGATAAAATTTACAATCCTTATTGATTTCTGCTGAAAAGGAACATGATATACTTATTCCTCAGTCATCTTGTAAGATTAAAAATCTCACTCTACCCTTAATCCTAACTCCATCCCCAATTCCAAGCCCAAGCCCAACCCTAACCCTAGCCCTAGTTTGAAATCAGAGGAGGTGATTTTTTCCAAAGAACTAAATGTGACTTTTATGGTCTTGACTTTGTGGTCTTTTTCCAGGCATATACCAGAAGTAGGAATTGGGACACTGGCAGTTTTCTTTGTGCAATTCAATCACCTTACAGGCATCTCCCACACCTCATCCACGTGAGCAAGGTAAAGAACAGGGATAAGACAAATCCACTCTTAATTTTCTTACACCAGAAATCACACATTACTTCCAACTCGTATTTCACATTGAGAATGAATTTTGAGAACCCGCTTACATTCAGGTTGACAACTCTCTATGGATTTGGCACATGGATACACTGTGACTACTAACGTAATTTGACATTCTCATGGGCTCTTTTTGTTTGTTTGTTCTTGTTTACATTTTCCTCACCAGATGGAGGTAAAAGGGAAAAGCCTTCCAAATGTTTACACCTCACCACTCACCTGAAGCAATCATACACTTGTGGTCCCAGCCACGCGATCACTTTGCTTACATAGGTGGTGCAGCCACTGGCAGGGAAGAATATTCTTTTTGTTCCCTCATCCTTTCTTGATTTCTTGCTCTTCATGCAAAACAGATATCATTGGGGAGGGGGGATGGATGGCCTAAAATAAAATGGCCCGCTTTTAGCTCTTAAAGTAAATTTAGAATGTTGGTGTCTTCTCTTTCCCTTCTGCTCTCTTCCTCTTTGCTTCCATCTTATATAAGTCATTCTCATAATCTATGGATCTAGTTTTGCTGTGTACGTGTTCCCTATGGCCTGAGTGATCTTGTTCGACAGAACAACCATTGGAGTAAGAATAGGAAGTGGCAAACAAAAGAAAGCCAAAATTCTGAAAATTATGTTATCTCCTTGTGAAAAAGTCATGCTGTAGAAAAGAGAACTCCTGCTGAGGAAGAAGGAAAGTCTCTGTTCTGTGTCTTTTTTCTTTGGAACAGCTTAACTCCACCCTTCTCTTTTCATTTCCAACATTTCTCTACATTCCTTTTCCCTTTTATCTCTTCTACTTTTCCATATATATGAAAATTTATCAAGAAAGTATGTTTCCTCAAGAGGTAAGGAAAGAGTGAAAATCAAATAGGAAGTATAAGATTTTGGTAAAATTGGAAAGACTGAAAAGAATATCATTGACAACCAATATATGTAGCTCCAATGACCCATTTTCAAAGCTATGCCGCACAATTTCCATGTATCCATTTTTAAATTCTATAGCCCAGAACTGGATGCTCTCACACTGAAGTACATCTTAGTACTCAGAAGTAATTAAAAAAACAAACCATCACTGATTTAAAACTTGTGTCTACTGATGTTCACTAATGGGAGTCCAATAAATGAATAATAGGAATGCTTGCAAACATCCCCTTTCCTCTGCACCCCAATTCTCTTATAGTTGTACAGCCACACTCAGGAGCTCAGCAGATCCCCCTTTCTTCCCCCACACTCTCTTTGCTTAAAGCCCATCAAAATCACCAGTTCAGGAGCACCTGGGTAGCCCGGTCTGTTGAGCGTCCAACTCTTGATTTTGGCTCAGGTCATGATCTCATGTTTTGTGGGATCAAGCCCTGCATTGGGCTGTGTATTGACAGCACAGAGCCTGTTTGGGATTCTCTCTCTCTGTGTCTCTCTCCTTCTCTCTCTCTCTCTCTCTGCCCCTCCCCCAGTCTCTTTCTCTCTCTCAAAGTAAATAAACATTTGAAAAATAAAAATAAAAACACCAGTTCACTGCCATTCACATTTTCCTTCCACCTTTCCAGCTTTACCTTTTTTATATCCTTCTCTTGGTGCAAGCAATCCTTACCATGATGTCTAGGACTGTATGGAAAAGATAGGATAGAATATGGGTAAGAGAGAGAAGCTTGAGAAGGCAAAGGCAAAACTGTCTCCACATGGGCAGAGAAACTAGGGCACACACAACAGCTCTGTCACTAGAATGTGAGCTCCACGAAGGCAGAACATATTTTCAGTTTGTTTTCTGCTGAATCTCCATTTGCCATCGCAATGCTTGGTACAAAGTAAGCATTCAATAAATATTTGCTGAGTAAATGAATAAATCTGTCCATCCACTCATGCTTTTATTCATTTAATTAATCTCTTTGATCTTGACAACTGTTTAGTAATTAGGTTATCATTTTGATCTCCTAGATGAATTGCTTTTAGGAATGCCTTCCTCTGGATGGCTGAGAAAGCATATCCTTCAAAGTTAGCTTATTTAATAATATTTGAAGGTAGAGCGATTCCAGGATGGAAGGGTGGGGGAAAAGGAAGAATGAGACAGAAAAAGTGAATATGAGGGCAATCTTACTGAGCCGGTTACATCGTCATGAATGCATTTGGTTTCTCAATGTCAAGAGAAGTCCTCCTAACATGTACTCATGGAGAGTAATCCAGGGGCTTTGGAGAAAAGAGAGAATTTGTGCACTGACTTCCTCCTATCCCCTGTCTCTCATTAGTCCAAGTTAAATCTTTCACACTCCCTGGTTGTGTTACCTGACTTCTCCAAGGAGCTGTCTGAGAAGCAACAGTCCCAAAGATCTGTCAGTGCACAGGGATGCACAGAGTCAGAACTCTCGGCCAGTGGGCACTGCATGGGGTGCAGCAGGATCACCCTGGTTCCAGATCTTAGCCAAACACAAGCCATTTCTAGAACTTCTCCATCTGAAAAACTGGGCAAGTATGCATGTCTAGAATGAGCATAACCTGAGTTTGTTATCATTAGTAATCCAAATCTTGAAGAGTCCAAGGGTCCTACAAAGTGTGAATGACTAAACTGAAACCTGGACCTTAGGTGTTTTGATGACATATCTATTTTGTTACACATGAATTTTTCTTTTCATCTTTCTAGCTTAGGTGTATAAATTTAAGTCAAGAGGAATGGTGCAGAAGAGAGAGAGAGACAGAAAGAGAGTAGAATTGAAGTCTTTTTAAACACACACACACACACACACACACACACACATATATGTATGTATATATAAAGAGCAGTGTTTTCTGAGTTCTGCTTTTTCTCAGAAGTTCCCAGATTCATTAATCAGTAATATATTTTCAGGCAAACAACTAAAATTTAATCAGTGGAGGGGCGCCTGGGTGGCTCAGTCAGTTAAGCATCGGACTTCCGCTCAGGTCATGATCTCAAGGTTTGTGGGTTCAAGCCGCGTGTAGGGCTTTGTGTTGACAGCTCAGAGCCTGGAGCCTGCTTCGGATCCTGTGTCTCCCTCTCTCTCTGCCCCTCCACCGCTCATGCTTTCTCTCCCTCTCTCTCAAAAATAAACATAAAATAATATAAAATAAAATTTAATCTGTGGAATCATGTCCATTTGCTTTTATTTGTTTAATATATTACCATTCTTTCTTTTTAAACATATTTCACTGCTAAAAAATGTTTGGGGGAAAAATAGAAGTAAAGACACCATCAATATTAAGTCTGTTATTTACTAACTGAAATTGTCCTTGTGGATAATTGGCACTTTGGAATTAATATAAAACTTCTCTGTTCATTAAACTATAGGGAGTTCTGAGGAATCAGAAGACACATAGGGTTTATAGTTAATTTACTCTCCTTCAACTTCAGATTATACTATTTACATAGCAATAGGATCCAATTTGGGTATGAATCATAATGCACCTGGGGACAGTTGTGGAAATATTTAGAACTCTCTGCTACCAGTGGACGAGGTGGATGATAGTTATTACCGGAACCCCAGGACAATGCTGAACAATCGCATGGTAGTTTTAGTCTAGTTGTTTTCACTGGAAGCACAGAATACTATTTTTCTTTTTCCTTTAATCAGGTTTACTGAATTTCTGCTTTTTTATGGAGATGGAGGTCTCACTTGTACCTTTTCTCTTTCCATTACTATTTTCAACGTGACCCCACTCTATTTTCATTTTAACCCTACTTCATAGTAAAATAGCAAAAAATATCTCAGAATTGTTCAGTATCAGTTAATAATGGTCAAAGAGAACAATCATAAAAAAGAAGCTAAATGTTAAAACTAGAATTTTTCACATTGTCTGTCCATTCTTCATTAAAGAAAATTGAGAAGTTTTAGTTTCTTTTTTTAAAAGCTGTTGAAATGTATTTCTTGCGAGTATACAAAATTAAATAGAATCAAGAAAAAAAGCTTAGAGTTAGCATAAATACCTTTGGAATTTAAAGGACCTTTACAAATTAGGCATTAACAGTCAAGAGTTGGCTCAGAGCCATTAATTTCTAATATAGAGATCTAAGTCTGTAAAGAAAAGAGAATTCATGAATTTCATTTTGAAAAAAAGCAAGTATTATTGGGGCATCTGGGTGGCTCAGTGCGTTCACCTTCTGACTACAGCTCAGGTCATCATCTCACAGTTCGTGGGTTCAAGCCCCACACCGGGCTCTGTGCAGACAGCTCAGAGCCTGGAGCCTGCTTTGGATTCTGTGTCTGCTTCTCTGCCCCTTCCCAACTCACACTCTGTCTCTCTCAAAAAATAAATAAACATTAAAAATTTTTTTAGAAAAAAACCAAGTATTATAGAATATATCTAATAACCTGGCAAATAGGTCCAACTCTACTACTAATGCTTGATTGCAAAAAAAAAAAAAATGCAAAAATACTGGTATTTTTTGTTCAGTGAACATACTAACATGACTTCCCATTTCCAGAACTGAAAACACAAATTACTTAAGTGTTTAGAAAGAGACAATTTTAAAACAGAAATAGTTGAGTTTACTAAGTAAATAAAGCAGACCTATTGAAGTCATAGACATTCATTCATACATTTCCTAGCTTGTCTTCTGCATTACTATGAACTGAACAAAAGTTTGAATGCCTGAAATAAATAAATATTTAAATACATAAATAAATAAATAAATAAATAAATAAATAACACTGCAGTTAACACTGTATAGCATTGTATTACTTATCTCCCAGACATCACTGTCCTTTATTGCCTGGTGTCTATTGTCTTAAAAACTATTGCTTCATATATTTTGCCTAGTTTTGTGGTTGTTTCAGGCAGGAGAGTAAATGGTCCGTTACGCCATCTTGGCTAAACGCGGAAGTCTGTGCAATAAGGGTTTGTTTCTCAAGTGAAATAATGGAATAACGATACACTGACTAAAAGCAATTTGGTGAGATGTTTTGTTGTGCAGCAGTTTCTGAGAACTTTTAGTTTCTTAATAATAAAAAACAAAACTTGTCCCATTGTGAAAAGACATTGATTGGCAATTGCTCACCCAAAATACCAAGAAGGAGAAAATCCACAGCTTCAGAACTCAGAGAAATGGCATATCCAACAGTGTACATGATGGAGAAATATTCAGTGAGCTCCTGCTGGAGAGAAAGAATTAGAAGTTAGAAAGTCTGCCTTTGTGCTAATTTCTCCCTGTTATGCTGGGGAAAGAAAGAAGTCGAAAGCATAGGCTACATTTGCAATATTCCTTTTTTTCTTGAACAATGATTTTTTACACATTGTTGTGAATTCTTTAAAAATAAAACCTCTCTATAGACATAATGTGTAAGATACAAAGAAAAAAGTACAGTAACTTCCCAAATTCACACCAACAACAAAAAACTGTCAACATTTTATTTCCTTTCACCTTTTTCTATGAATAATTTATTTTGGTTTCAAACAGTTTGGTTTACAACTTATATTCAAGTGTGTATGCTGCTTTTTTTTTCTAGCTAACTATATAACAAAAACAAAGTTCACATCCATTAGAAACTCTTCAGACTCATAATTTTTATAATTTCTTTTAATGTTGATTTATTTTTGAGAGAGAGACACACACAGTGTAAGCAGGGAGAGGGGCAGAGAGAGAGGGAGACACAGGATCCGAAGCAGGCTCCAGGCTCTGAGCTGTCGGCATAGGGCCTGACGTGGGGCTCGAACCCATGAATCGTGAGATCATGACCTGAGCTGAAGTAGAACACTCAACTGACTGAGCCACCCAGGCGCCCCTAGCCTCATAATTTTTAATGGCCACATCCCATTGTACTAACTTATTTTCCATTTATTTTCTTAGAAATTAAATCTCTTTATGCAGTTTCCCTCTTTTCCCCTTTCTTTTAAATGCCTCATGTTTTCAATATTTCCTTAGGCTAGATTACTAGAAGTTAAATTACAGTGTCAAAGGATCTAAGTCCTTTGAAGGTTTTTGACATATTTTGTCAAAATGCGTTCCAAAGGAACCTATTCTTTGGAAAGAAAATATATTGTATTGTAAGGTGTGACATTGCCTTCTGATTATATTATCATTACACAAGTAATTTTGATCATCTTGTGGTCTAGCTTAAAAATATTTTGCTTCTTTTCAAGAATGGCTGCATCATAGTTCAGACCATAATGTAGTAAGTATTCCAAATTTCCCAATCATCTTTCTCCAATGAAGAAACTCATTTTATCGTGTGTGTGTGTGTGTGCGTGTGTATATATGTGTGTATACATATATGTGTATATATATATATGTGCATATATATATATATACACACACACACGATAAAATGAGTTTATATATATATATATACACACACACACACACACACACACACACACACACACACATTGTTTTCCTCTGACCTTGTTTTGTAAGATTTTTATAAAACAATTATAAACTATAATAAAATAGCTAAACTGTTTTAGTTAAGTAATATCATTTTGCCATAGAGCATATCAATATCTCTACAGAGACATAATTTATATTACTTAAGTTTTCTTGAATTTCTGTAAGCAAGAGAAACCACTCCTTAAATTGTTAAGAAAACAAAATTATTGGGGCGCCTGGGTGGCTCAGTCGGTTAAGCGTCCGACTTCAGCTCAGGTCACGATCTCACAGTCGGTGAGTTCGAGCCCCGCGTCGGGCTCTAGGCTGATGGCTCAGAGCCTGGAGCCTGCTTCTGATTCTGTGTCTCCCTCTCTCTCTGCCCCTCCCCCGTTCATGCTCTGTCTCTCTCTGTCTCAAAAATAAAATAAACGTTAAAAAAAAAATTTTTTTTTAAATAAAAAAAAGAAAACAAAATTATTTATATTGAAACAGTTGGTCTTCAAATGTTTATTTTTTTTCACTTTTTAAGGAAATGCTTTAGGCCTTACACAAATAACATTTATTTATTGTGCTTCTTGTCATACACAGCAATAAAGAAGTAAAACTTAGAAGTCTAATTGAGTAGTTCCAATTTATTAAAATCATAATTTCATAATAATTTAAAGCTGAGTTTGTCATCATTTAAAATACAGACACCTTTCTTCACGTAATACAGTAAATATTCAATAAATGTTTATTTCCGACAATGGAAGTGTAATTCCCTTTGAAACATTTTGTATGAACTCAGTGTGGGGTTTAGCTCTATTGTAGCTCATCTAAAATTCTCCAGAGATTGATTAATATTCTTCCCAAGGAATCTGATGATCAATTATATACAAAAGTGAGTATCTTTTATCATCTTACTAATTAAACCAATTAAATTGCTAGTTATTTGTTTAAGAAAGGATGACATCAGAGCACCTGGGTGGTTCAGTTGGCCAAGCATCTGACTCTTGGTTTCGGCTCAGGTCATAATATCATGGTTTGTGGGACGGAGCTCCACGTTGGACAGAGCAGAGCCTGCCTGGGATTCTCTCTCTCCTCTCACTGCCCCTACTGTGCTCTCTCTCTCTCTCTCTCAAAATAAATAAATAAACTTTAAAAAAATAGAAAAGCATGACATCAAGAAATCAAATTCTATTTATGAATGCTAAAGTGCATTTTCTACCAGTCTACTCCCACTACTCATAAAAGCAACAGTGACCACACAGAAAAGTGTGTGTCCTAAGACAACGTTGCCTATTCTCAAGTCATAAGGTTATTCTATTTTATTTTTTCTGAAAGATTTATGGTTTTACTTTTCAGTCTCTGGTCCATCCTAAATTAATTTTTGTGTATGTGTGAGATAAAGGATGAAGATAGTTTTTTTTTTTCCATATGGATATTCAGTTAGTCCAGCAACACAGTTTTCCTTTTCACACTATATCACACTGGTTCCTTTGTCAAGAATCAACTGACAGCATAATAGCATTTTTTATAATATCCCAGCAGAAATATTCTTCCCAGGGTGAAAAAATTTACCATGAACAGAAATGCCCCGTACTGTGCTATTTCCTTAGTATAAATTCACCCATCATCCATTAATACCTATATACATATACAGAAGTATAATTTATCTGTATTGATGATGATAATACACCATGGCTTGTAAAAACAAAAACAAAAACAAAACAAAACATCACTATTTTTCTCCTGAAGAATCTTACTTAGAAGGACATGTTCACAGTGTCCCTGGCTGGCTCAGTTGGTTAAGTGTCAGACTTTGGCTTAGGTCATGATCTCACGTTTGTGAGTTCAAGCCCTGCGTTGAGCTCTATGCTGATAACTCGGAGCCTGCTTTGCATTCTTTGTCTCCCTCTCTCTCTGTCCCTCCCCCACTCACGCTCTGTCTCTCAAAAATAAATTTAAAAAAAAATTAAAGGACACACTCATCTTCCCAATGAAGCTGTCCTTAATGCTGACATGTCCACCACAAGATGTCTCTTCTCTTCACTTGAATTTCCCTCACCCAATATAGACAGAAAGTATCACATTTATATTTTTATTTTTGAAATATACATGACATCTCAAAGGTTTTTGTACTGGAGCATATATTATTCGGCATTGACATCATGGTGTATCTGTCTTTCTTTCCTACTTGGCTTTGGGCTTCCTTAGATAATCATTTTACCTTTTAGACCTTGCTACTTATTTCTTCTCCTGGGTCACAGTGTTAGATATGTAGGAGTCTAATTTTAAAACTTCAGACATAACTACTTAGGCTTACCTTTAGTACCACAGTTATCAGAAGAAAATTCTACCAGTAAAATGTCTCGCATTCAGTCGAAAACATTTGAAACGAAAACACTTGAATAATGTCTCAAAGTGTGCTGTTGTAACAGGATAATATGGGGTCACCTGGTAAAACCAGGCTGTAGCCTAGACCTGGTGGTCAGAGTTTCTGGAGGTGGAAATTGTCAACGCAAAATTCAGGAGACATAAGCTAGACTCAAATAAATCTGAGGCTAGTCAACAGGCACATTTCAATTCACAACTTCCACCATATTCACTTGAACATAGTCATTTTTATTTCCTTTAGTGAAGATGTAGCCATTTCACTGCAACAAATCTTTCAGGGACAAAAGCATACTAACAACTGTGGTTTTAAATATATATTTTCCTAAAGAATGTGGATAGTTAATCACGAGGAAGTTTGATTTGGCTATGATCATTATAACTGATTCATTCATCTTTCAACATCTCAAATAAGAGCAATATATTTTATATTGTACAAATATTGTAAAATGACATTAAAATGACAGTTTCTTAAAACAGGACATTGATCAGCAGTTACATCCAAATAAAATCTCTCTCTCTCTCTCTCTTTCTCTCTGACACACACACACACACATACACACACACACAGAAAGATTGTGGCTATAGTGCTGACAGAGTACATGGAAACAGCGAACAGATTTGACCAAGTCAGGATAGGTAGATTCTCTTAACTTTAGCACCACTTTAGATCTGGCACAAAGGAAGCAGACAGAAGAATCAAAATGATGCATTGTGAGAATCTGCCTATGCAGATTCCAAGTCTGAGCTCCCATCAGAATGAGTACATGTCCTCAAGAAACAATTGTGATTATCAGCTCAATTTGAAAGGATTCTCCACTGTCTGGAATTTAGTTCATCGAGTCCTCATTGCTTCTATTTTATTCTTAGGCCTTTAAAAATATTTTTATAATTCACCCAGCTTCTTTTAGTTGTTGCAGTGGGAAATTTGGCCTGTCACAACCTATTCTATCCTACCTGGAACCGTAAGATCTGCCCTGTTTTTAAGTTCAAAATAAACTAAGCAACACAAGTTTCTATTTTTCCTTGTATTTTTTTAATATACTGCTTGGCTGTAATTCCTAGAATTCTTATGATCTACTGATAGTGAGGAGAATATCGTAAAAGCTATAGAAGCACAACACTAATGAGAACAGTACCTCATTTACTGCATGTCTGTTGCATACACAGCTGTGCCCGCTTCATTAGAAAAGGGACAACATAAAACTGCCATCCTTCTGTCAGCCATTTTTCTTCTCTTCTATTTTAGCCACATGTTAGTTTACTGGAAGAGTATTGCTAGACGGGTTGACTCCTACATAGAAACAAATCATGTTTTTTTTTAAATATACTTTTTAAAGTTTATTTATTTTTGAGAGAGAGAGAGAGAGAAAGAGGGAGAGAGAGAGAGCACGAGTAGGAGAGGGCAGAGAGAGAATGGGGGGAGAGAATCCAAGCAGGCTCCACACTGTCAGCACAGAGTCTGGAAACAAATCATGGTTAAACAAAAGCTGAATCATGGAGATTTCATGAAAGTTGATCATTGTAATGAATACAACTTTGAGGTGAAAATCAGGAACCAAGTTTTAAAACTTAGACATGATAACTAACACACATCATATCGTATTTTGATATTATTTAATACTTCACTTTTACAACGTGAAGAATTTAAGAATTTCTATAAGATAGCTTCCATAATGTATAGGCTTTTATAAATAAGATAAGAAATTCTCATTATATTCCAAAAGCTAAATAACCAAATATAATTCAGCATTTAAAATGCCCCAGTTATCATTCTACCTATGAAGCAAAGCTTCATTAGTCATCAAAAGTAGTTAATAATCTTAATAATTTACTAGTAAATTTTGTGTATCTTTCTGCAAAGTAATTTAATTATCATGCAAAAACAGAATGCAAAAGTTAAACACATGAAAAAATTAACCAAGGCGTGGGAAAAACATTTGTAGAATAATAAACTTATTTAATAAGTACACCTGAATCATGTTTAAATACTCAGCTTCAAGAATTTATCTCAGCACTGGTGTAAACATGGAAACACAGAGTTTCCTTGTTTTGAATTAGGTCCCTGAAATTATGAGTGTCATCAAGCACTGAGATGCTGGGACAATCTCCACTCCCCGACTCACAAAACACATTTTCAGCTTGGTTCTTGACCTGATGTGAGTGCATTTGGATAAAGATTGCAAATTTTCTTCTCATTTGTACTTTTGAACATCTCTTCTTTATGGCATAGTTGGAAAACATTTGCTGTGGACTGAGTTGTGCCCCTCTCCACCCCCGATTCGTATGTTGAAACCCTAATCCCAATGTGGTGGTATTTGGAGATGGAGCCTTTGGGAGATAATTAGGTTTAGATGAGGTCTTGAGAGTAAGGGCCTTATTAGATGGGATTAGTGACCTTATAAGAATAAATACCAGAGAGCTTGTGCTCTCTGCTCTGTGAGGACACAATGAGAAGACAGCCGTCTACAAGCCAGGAAGAGAGCTCTTCACCCAAACCCGATCATTCTACCACCCTGATCTCACACTTCCAGCCTCCAGAACTGTGAGAAAATAAATTTCTGTTGCTTAAAACACTCAGTCCATGGTGTTTTGTTATGGCAGCCTGAGCTAAGACAACTGTGAAACAAAGTATTTATGCCATGATAGGTGAGTAGGTTGAGTAGAAAATATTGGCCGACTTGCTCTCTCAGGCACCTTCTGCTCTCCATCTTAGAACCCAACCATTCTGCCTATGCCCTTGCTCTCTATGCTTTTTCTCTCTGGCCTGCTTGTGACATTATCAGACAGTACTGAATTTTCCCTACTGTCTACTTCCTCTTTTTTTATCAAACTTTTGATGGTCTCTGAATGTGTCAAAATTGCAGCCAATGACAGGTGTTATTGTTCCCTTTATGCTAAAAAGCCATCTGCCCAAATCACTCAGTAGGTAAAACAGATGACAAATAGGACTAGGGATGACTATGAGGAATGAATAACCTAAAGAGAGAGAGAGAGAGAGAGAGAACCTGGAGAAGAAGAAGAAGAAGAAAAGAAAAGAAAAGGAAAGAAAAGAAAAGAAAAGAAAAAGAAAGAGAAGAAAAGAAAAGAAAAGAAAAGAAAAGAAAAGAGAAGGAGGAGGAGGAGGAAGTAGAGAAGAAAGCTAGCAGGAATATAAAATGTTTTCCATTTTCTTAATTCCAGGAGCAAAAGAAACCAAGAATTTATTTTATCCTAGGGAGGGCTCAATGTCTAAATCAAAGTGACCTTTTACACTCTCTACTCCCAGTTAACCTCCTTGAGGAATGAGTTTATATATAGAAAAATTACATGCACAGGAAATATGCACTGATTAGAGAAAGGGCTACATGTGGTATCAATACTCAAGCCTGCGGAAACATCTGAAGAAATTAGGGAGATATTTGTTCCACATGCAAAATGACATTATAAAGAGAAACATTATGACTAATGGATATAAATGATAACTTGGCTTTGGTGCTTAAGAGAACTTTGTGTCTTCTTCCATAGACTTTTTTTGGAGTCAGCGTTGTTTCAAATCAGGTAATTCTAGAACCTCCTTGTTTCACCTGATCTTCTCCAGCATCATAACTGGGCAGAAAGCCCTAAAAAGTAGAATCTCTAGATAAGTAAAAAACAGATTCTCTCTCTCCTAGGGCCCTGGGTAAGGATGCATAGTCACCCAGGCCATCTTCTGCTCGCATTGCCTTCCTTGCCTGGATTATTGGACCCGCTCTGGGTTCAGGAAGAGGCACAGAGGAAAAAGTGAGTGATTTCTAAGTATGCAAACACTTTAGTATGGAATGCATCAAAGGTTTGGGGGGAGGACTTCAATTTCTCAGTATAACACTGTTTTCCTATTTTATCAATCATCGATTCTCAGTGAGTATAAGAATTTAGGTGAAATCAAACTTCCAAACTGTTTACTTCCGGCAATCTTACGTGCTGCTGAATAAAGAAAATTTGTTGTATCTGTTCTATAAATAGATAACATTGCATGTACATGATCTCTATAAAAAACGCTGTAAATACATTACTACATTATTTAAGATATGGTTTTATTACCCAGACATTCTAGGATTCATTTACTATTCCATTCCTCTCATTAATATTCTTCCTTCCCTGAAAGAACTGAGTTGCAGTCTAGTTTGTTCTTCTACTTTGTTACTTTAAAGTTTCTCTCACCTGTAAACTGAGGTTATTCAAAAACATTATTTGGAAGCACTAAGCACTTTATTTAACTATAACCACCAAGCTTCAATCTGTGAGACGTTAAGGACAAGGTCATTTCTAGCAACAGCTACAGCAACGCGGGGCGATCACTGAGAATACACTAATACCTGCCTAGATTATTCATAGTTCAATAACCATTCAGCCACCTTGACCCATACCTTTCTACCTTTTTGAGTTTTTTGCTTTAGTAATTTCTTCACACTAATTTGGGGTTCCATTCAACCTTACTGACTCATGAAAAAATATGGTATGGCAACTATCACAAAGCACAAAATTCCAAGTAAGTCTTATAGTTATTTATTTATTTTTTCATTCCTCATTTCATTGTCAACTTTCACATGGACACCGTTACTGGCTGATTCAACTTCAAAGTGTTCTCCCAAGCTTTCCTGTCTGAGAATGATATGCACATGGGAGACCTGAAGTTATGGTTCATCTACCTACACTATTAAAGTCCAATTAAAAAAAAGAGAGATTAGAGAGGGAGGGAGCCAAAACATAAGAGACTCTTAAAAACTGAGAACAAACTGAGGGTTGATGGGGGTGGGAGGGAGGGGAGGGTGGGTGATGGGTATTGAGGAGGGCACCTGTTGGAATGAGCCCTGGGTGTTGTATGGAAACCAATTTGAAAATAAATTTCATATTTTAAAAAATTTAAAAAATAAGTTTAAAAAAATAAAATAAATAAATAAATAAATAAAAATAAAGTCCGATAGTTCACAGAGTCCAAAAGCAGCTAATCAAACACTGCTCTCTGCCTAAACTCTGTGCATATGCATATGAAACCAAAACATGTTTTAATCATCACATAGCCAGTTATCTCACTTCTCATCCCTTTGCTGGTATTTTTAATTGGAATTCATATGTGTGCTTTCCCCTCCATGTCACACACCTGAATTTCTAATATCTTTTTTTTTTTTTTAATTTTTTTTTCAACGTTTTTTTATTTATTTTTGGGACAGAGAGAGACAGAGCATGAACGGGGGAGGGGCAGAGAGAGAGGGAGACACAGAATCGGAAACAGGCTCCAGGCTCCGAGCCATCAGCCCAGAGCCTGACGCGGGGCTCGAACTCACAGACCGCGAGATCGTGACCTGGCTGAAGTCGGACGCTTAACCGACTGCGCCACCCAGGCGCCCCCTGAATTTCTAATATCTTAAATGCAAACTGGATGAAACTAATAAAGTGCCAAAATAAGAATCAGGATGCAAAATTTTTCGTGAATTTCAAATTTCCCAAAAGGCTATTACTCAGCCCTCATATGCAGAGAGGACTAATTTATTTAATCATAGGTTGGTAGAACCCTGCTATAGAAATAGTTGCTTGGAAACATGAATGCTATGATGGGCCATTTTGAAGCACGTTATTGAACTACTGCTAAACTATAACCACTGAGCTTTAAATTGCTATGCTGGTAAGAAAAAGGCAATTTCCATCAGCGGCTACAGTAGCCAGGGTGATCATTGAATACACATTAATATCTGCCTAAATTATTCTTTATCGTCACTTTCAGATGGCAGCATTCTATGCGCTAATCAAGAGCTGTTTGGCCACCTGGACCCATGCATCTCTACCTTTTTTTTCCCCTGCTGTTTGTTCCTTTTCTGAATATGTTTTCTGCATAACATTTACTCAAGATACAGAGGAGCATGTGTTGCAAAACAAAGGCAACAGCTGTCTAAGTGCTCATGCCTAAACTATCGATGCCCTCTAGGAGTCCTCTGAATGTCACTCAGGGGCCATCCTCTGATCCAAAAGCTACTACAGGTGCTGTTGGGAACTGGTGTCTCATTATGTTAATATTTACACTAGAACAGCAGTTGTAATTTTTATTTTTGGCTTAAGTACATAATTTACATATAAATTTACAAATTAGAGGAGCCATCTTGAACTAACACATCTAAAGATAGGCTGTGTCAACCAGCAGCAGTGGGTCAGAATGCTGGTAATTTTCAGAATGGTCAGTTTCAGTCAAAAAAGTATCAAACACATCCCCAGAGCTTCCTTCATTAGCAGTGTTAGCAAGTGTCAATGTGTGCTCTGGAAGAGTCTTTGTGTGTTTTCTATCTTCTTTTCCAAATGGAGATTTCACACACTTAACCTATCACCACCAACATGTTGGGAGCAGAGTATGAAGAGTTGATTTTTCAACTTAAGGTTGAAAGGTTCTAAACAGCAATAACTACAATGTGCTTCCACTCAACATTATGCAACCATCCCACATACAAATGCAAATTGTTTACTATCTCCCAAAGAGGGGAGACCTAAATTCCTAACAATTTCTGCCTTTATTTCCAAGTGATTGTCATGCTTCTTGTAATTTAGTAATGATTACACACTGATAATGAGAAATGTACAAAGTTATAAAGATAACCAGTACTGACACCAGCTGAAGAGTATATAAAATGTTAGAGGAAAGAAAGACATTAAATAAATTGGTTAATATATATATGTGTGTGTGTATATATATATATATATACACACACACACATATACATATACACCTAAGAATAAAGAAGAAATTATAGATAAGTATAAATCCTAGCTCCATTGTGCTGTATGCATTGATTTCCTGTCACTATTCTTTAACCTTTATGATTGGTTGAGACAGTACTAGGAGATGCCCAAGGGGATCTTTTTGATGTGATATGAATTTCCCTCCAATCTCATTTGTGGCAGCCATATTTCCCTACAATTTTCAGGATCAAACAATCCAGCCAACACAGTAACCCTTTGCTCTTTTTTTTTTTTTTTTGGACTTATAGTTCAATGCCATGAAAAATTGAAAAATTACCAGCTATTCTCAATTGCCAATTCAACAGAAACATTATTGTATCTCCTTGTGCAAACAGTGTCCCTTGGGCACTAAGACCACATCAATCAGCATAGCCCAAAGTTCTCGATTTAGAAACAGAAATAAATTCTGTTAGAGGTTATTAAATGCAACTGTGAAATGCATGAGTCCTGCTGCTCCTTTTTCCAGACTTGTTTGCAAGAACACAAGGCTAAAACATAGCAGAGCCAGAGAAAAACCCATGGAAAATGCCTTCTCATTCCATAGCTTTGGGTAATCATGAATACCAAAGGTTTTTGGATGAGCTTTTAAAGACATAAAGTGCAAAACATGTATTCTAAAGATGCATTCTAAGATATAGTCTAAACTCTCTTTTGTATTCTTTCAAGGATTTTGTTTTATATAAAATGTTATTATTAATGGGGTAAGTGACGGAAATCATTTTTATTTCTCCATGTGAACAAAGATTTTGAAATGAACAAAAAGGATGTAGTTAAGGATTTTGATTTAAAATAGAATAATTAGGGATAGAGCTGGAATAAGTAATGGGAGCCAAATCAGAATCTTTCATCATTGTTACATGTTCATTGAAGTAAAAAATTTTTCTGGGCACCTGGGTGGCTCAGTCAGTTAAGCATCTGATTTCTGCTCAGGTCATGATCTCACTACTCTTGAGTTTGAGCCCCATGTGGGCTCCTGCTGACAGCTCAGAGCCTGGAGCCTGCTTCAGATTCTGTGTCTCCCTCTCTCTCTGCCCCTCCCCTGCTCTCTTGTTCTCTCTCTCAAAAATAAATAAACATTAAAAAATGTTTTAATTATTTCTGACACATTCAATTCAATTCAATTCAATCACAATTCAATTATGAAAGTTACTTTTTTTCATTTTGGAAATTTCATTTGTTCTTGTTGGTATTACTTTTTCTTGACTGAGTAAATCAAGAGAGACAGGAAAAGAAGACACAAACAACCATCGCTAGAAATCCACAAGTTCAATGAGCCATCTCTGGCATGAAATTTTTGTTTTAGTTCTATGGACATTCAGTTATTAGACACCTTTCAGAGACAGTGGCAAGTATCTATTTGTATATTATAAATTGGGTACAAAGCACCATAATCATTAAGAATAATAGGAGAAAATACTTTCTGAGGATTAGAAAAAGCTTTCTGAGTTAAATCCTCGGGCTAACAGATTCAGGGAATTTTCCAAACATTTGAAAATTAAGCAACCCACTTCTATATAATTAGATCAACAAAGCAATCATAATGGAATTTAGAATATATTTAAAACTAAGCGATGATAAATAGATGGTATTATCATAAAATGCAGTTAAAACAGCATTTAGAGATTTTTTTAGATTTTTTGGTATTTTAGTTCTTAATGTATGTGTTAAAAAGAAGAAAAGTTGAAAAATCAATGATTTAAGCTTCTATCTCATAAGCTAGAAAAAGCAGAGCAAATTAAACCCAAAGTATATAAAGGGAAAGAGATATTTTAAAAACTGAACAGAGACCAATAAGATAGAAAGCATATATGCAATAGAAAAAAATCTAGATATACAATAAAAAAGATAAACTCAATAAAAATGTGGTCCTTTGAAAAATTTAACAAAATACGTAAGTGCTAGCAAACCAAAGGAGAAAAATGAGAGAAAATACAAATTACCAATAGCAGAAATATAAAAGGCATCATCATTACTGATCCAACAGACATGAAAAAGTCTTTAAAAGGAATGAATAAAACACTATTTATCAACAAATTCAGCTATTTAGATGAAAGGAAAATTACCTTGAAAAATAAATTTCTAAAACTGCCAAAAAAGATACAAACATCTAAATATTCTTAATCTACTAAAGAATTTGAGTTTATAATTTCAAAACTTTTCCACAAAGTAAACTTCAGCCCCAGACAGTTTCTCATTCACAGAGGAATCTCTTCAAATATATAAAAAAGAAATAATTTCACATAGTCCTACGCAAATTCTCCTGGAGAATCGAAAAAGGGAAAATACTTCCTCATTTGTTTTATGAGACCACATTAACTCTCACACACCCAACCTGGAAGATGGACCTGTGAGGTAAAGAGCAGTGAGTTATGTGGATATGTATAGCTAAGTAGAGGCCTTAATAACCTATATTTTACCAGGATTGAGAATCATTTGCTAGGAGAAGGCAGTATGTGGCTAGAATTTGGAACTTGCTTTCTGCCTGTTGATTTCCCTTACTGTTTGAAAAGCTTCAAGGATAAAAGAAAAGAAGAATTCAATATAATATTGTTTAGTGTAGGACAGTACTCAAAGAGCTAAACATTGCCCTGTGAATTGATAAGATTTACCTATTTTGAATGTTGAATCTGTAATTATAGCTTTTTGACATTAATCAGAATCAATTTTCATAAACATGTTGTAAATATTGCATCCAATTTTAGGGTTGTACCTAGTTAATCTGATTTATTCTATAGCTTTATTTTGCTGATTACAATAACTTAATAGAATCTGTCATTTTAAACTCATTAGCAAAGCCTCAATATTTTTTATGATCAATCATGATCTACTTTTTTATCATTTCATTTCCATCTGCTTTCACATTTTAAGATATGTTAATTTCTAATAATTAATTAACATAAAATTACATACTGTCCCTGGAAAATGGTTTAATGGCTTAAATAATTATAATTTGATTGGAGAGTTGGTAGGATTTAAGGAAATCTTGGTGAAAAGTTGTAGTTATAAACAGGAATTTACTTTTCTGAAAATAGTGCTCCCATTAATTTTGTGAATGGCATTGAAGAAAAAAGGTTGAAGCACTGACCAATGATTCATTTCTTTCTTGAATACTGAGGGGATTTCTTGAGAAAAAAAAGATTGCAGATGGCCTAGTGTAGTTTCTTTATAAACATGCTGATAATTGACATCATAGCAGTTAGACTAATTATGTTAACATTATTAGCATAACCAGAGGAACAATTAAAAGAGCCTGATAAAATATATCTTAGTTGCAGGTCCCAACTTTAGGATCATTTATGATAAACAAAACTAAGAGGTGTGGATTTATGGGCATGACACCTTAGAAAATGTCATAAAAGCTAGCTGACTAGGGTATAAAATAGGTAAGTTTCAAAAACTAAATGTTCCCACTATATGAGATAATAAATTTTACCTTACATTGAGACACCACCACCAGTGAGTGGGTGTCTAATCAAGGAAGATAAGATCTGGAGAGCTGCTCTTGAATTCTCTGCCAATGCCTTTTGATTGTATCCCTGAAATTATTAGTAAACCTTAATGCTAGGTAAGATCTGACTTGAGTGAATCAAATCTGACAGTTAGTATTGTGTTGGATATGACTCCCTCAAAAATCAATTTAAGAAAATAAATTCACTATTACAAACATTCCATTGTGAAAAGAAAGCTAAATTGGATAAGACATCACACAGCATGGTGAGGTTGGTGTTAAAAAAAGTATGATAGGCAAATAGGTGTATATATACATACACAATAGGAGATGGAAATTCTCATCCAAAGTAATACTCAAATAAATTTTTAACCACTAAGTTTTATTTTTTCCATCTTTAAGTATTTTTTTTCTAGAACAAAAATTGTAGATAAGGATAAAAATAATGATCTAGATCTCAGTTCTGGGCACGGGGGACACTTCTGGTTTAATGCTAGTTTGTTGTGTTATTGCTATAGTGATAACCAAGTGTGGGACTAGAGACTGATGAGTGCCTTTTCTGTTACTGACGTGATAAAACTGCCATGAGTATTATGATTTTTGTTTGGCATATTTATACAGATGGTGATTTGTGCATGGTACCTCTATTAAATCCCACTTCGCCTATAAAAAATATCAATGATCACTATTACATAATCTACAGGAAGATGATAGAAATTAAATTTAACAAAGGTAAAAACTATAACTTATTAATTCTATGCCTGTGCAACTCAAAACTCTCCATATTAATATATATACAAATGCTCAAAATTTTTCTATATAATACATACACTATTAGTCAAACTATGGCTTGTTAAGCCACATGTAATGTTTTATTTCATTTCTTTTAATTAAACTCCAGACTGTATCCAAATTTTATTAGTGTTTCCCCTAATGTCCTATTTCTATTCTAGAAGCCCATTAGGATAACACATTATTATAGGTATCATGTCTCTTCAGTTTCTTCTGGCCTACTATAGTTTCTCAGTCCTCCTTGTTCTTCACGATCTTGAGAGTTTTGAGGAGTACTGGTTGGGTATTCTGTTGAATCACCTTCAACTTGGGCTTATCTGATTTTTTATGGTTACAGTAGGGTTATAGGTTTTTTAAAGAGATACCACAGAGGTGAGGCAACCTTCTTATCACATTATATGAAGATACTATCAACATGACTTATGACTGATGATGTTAACCTTTATCTCTTGACCAAAGCAATGTTTGTCGGGTTTTTCTACTGTAAAATTACTTTTTTTCCTCTTTACACATTCTAGGTTTTTTGAAGGAAGTCACAGATTCCAGCTTGCACTCAAGGGGGTTGAGAAAAATTAGAGTATCTAAATAAATTATTTGGAATTCTTCTGTAAGGAAGATTTATCCATTCTCCCGTATCTATTTATATAGTGATTTATGTATTTATACCAACATGGATTCATATATATTTATTTCATACTTTGAGATATAACTCAGTACTATATTATTTATTTTTTGCTCAAATTATTCCAGCTTGGCTATTGATAGTTCTTTCAGGTGGTCCCTTTGTCCCTTTGACATAGCCCTATCTTTTTGTTTTATGAGAGCTTCTTTATTTTATGGCACCATTTATTTTGCTGTTTAAGTGCCTCTTTCATTTGTAATTAGTTATTACAGGAAATCAAAGTCTATGAAAGAACCTTTCATTAGAGTCTTATTTTCACATGGTAGAGACAAAGTATAATCTTAACAATACTCCCGCTTATCTCTCTTATAAGTACAATAAGTCCAGTGTTCATAAATCAATAAACATTTGAAAACTTCTTAGTAAGAAGGTGATTAACTATTTATATAGATCTTTGGATGAGAAACGGCGATTGAGTGTCTATAGAACAGTTTACAAATGGAACAGTGACACCTAGAGGTCCCACTTGACATTAACTGAAAGATCTTGAATGTTCACATTAATTGAAGTCACATCTTTTTCAGCCCAGATTCCCTGATGAGGAAGGAGCAAAAAAGACAGAAATCCTATCTCATTATGAACTTGAACACATTATTCTCATACTTATTGGCAAGTGTAAAATTGTGAAGAGTTGGCATTCTTCACAAAAACAGTAAATCATGAAAAAAAGCAAAGACAAGTTGCTTTAGAGTGATCAAAAGAGAACATTATATTGACTGAAATATAATGTGAGACACTAGTAACATATCTATCTCCCAAAGAACAAATTTAGAGTGTGCACATTATCTCATCTCTTTAAAAACAAGGACATGTCAGACTATCTAATTGTACTTAAAGATACCGAAGTAGAAGACGTTCAAGATATAAATGGCTTGGAAATCAAAAAATCACTGAAGCAATTATACTTCTACCAATGTTCAGATACTTTAAAGATCTTTCCTAAACAATTAGCAGCTGTGACAAGAGGAAATCATCAGCCCACAGCATTAACAGGAAAAAAAAAACATGTTTTTTTTTTAATCTATTGCATAAGTAGGCACAAAGGCAATGAAAATTTCATTAAAAGAAGTGCAATCCGTGGAGATCTAACTCATGGAGACAACAAAATCTTTAAAAGAACACACATGCTTTTATAGCTCTAAGAAACCGTGCACTTTAGTGAAGGTTGATTTGCATAATCTAATTTAACAAAAACTTATCAGTTGTTTGATGTGTTCACTTCATGTTTATAAGGTGCCATCATAAACTACTAGCTGGAGAAGATATTTTGAAATATTCTTATTTCAAATTGTTTTGTTCTTTTTAAAATAGGATACGAAAGCACCACTCAAGGCTATGATAAAGTGGCCATAGTACACCTTCCTTGGATGACAACTAGAAAAAAGGCAAAAAAAGAAGAAGAAGAAGAAAGGAAAGCAAAGCAAAGCAAAGGAGAGGGAAAGAAAGGAAAGGAAAGAGAAGGAAAGGAAAGGAAAGGAAAGGAAAGGAAAGGAAAAGCTAGGTGCTTGAAGGGATGAGAGAATTGTTGAGATGACCAGAACTTCGAATGAGAAAGTCATGCAGATGATTGAATTGCACAGAGAGGAAAGCCAACATTCTGAAGTGGCTGTGTTCTTTCAGTATTTGCAGATACTGGGCTGAGGTCAAGAGGCTGAGGACGCAGCAAACAAGTCAGGTAATTTCCACTATGAAACACCAGAAAACTGGCAGAAATTATGGAAGTTTTTTGAGTCTGAAAATATAAAAACTGGAGACATGAAGGTTAAATAAGGAGGAATATTGGAGAATCGATCTCTCTGCTGGTTTAACTGTGACAAAATGATGTATCCTAAAGCCGGGCAGAAAGCAGTTTAAATAGAAGCCAAGCTAAACATTCAGAAGAGCAGGATGTAGTTTTAAGCAACATCATACTACTCAGGAGAACAGGTGCATGGTAGAGTGGCCATTGTGACTTCCCTAGGGTTTGCAATCCTTGGAAGGCTACACCCTAGAGAAAGGGAGGTGAGGGACAAACTACAAGTGGACAAATCCTTATCAAACTTTAATGCAAGTTGGAGTCTTGTGGATTCTTGGTTAGATTAAGGGGACCCACCTCCATTCTATCTCCCTAATGAAGAGGGAAAGTAATGTTATCCACCACTGCTAAATTATTAAATGGTATATAGTTTTTAATTCACAGTTATGACAAGGGATTGAAGAAATAATTAAAACCCAGGACATAATAGAGAAAATGGAAGTAATAAAGAATATAAATGACCCAGATATTGGGGTTATCATAATAAAACTTACATTTAAGGGGCGCCTGGGTGGCTCAGTCGGTTGAGCGTCTGACTTCGGCTCAGGTCATGATCTCACAGTTGACGAGTTCAAGCCCTGCATCGGGCTCTGTGTTGACAGCTCAGAGCCTGGAGCCTGCTTCACATTCTGTGTCTCCCTCTCTCTCTGCCCCTTCCCTGCTCATGCTCTGTCTCTCTCTGTCTCAAAAATAAACATTAAAAAAAACCCTTACATTTAACTATGGTTTTCATCATCAAAACAGCCAAAAGATATATAAGATATGAGTTGGAAAGTATTCAGAGTCAAAGAAATTAAGAATAAAATGGAAATGACATAATTTAAAATTACCATAAGTTACAATTTTTAATAGATAGGGTCAAGGAAAATTAGACACAGTAAAAGAGAGTATAGTTAACTGAAAGACAGGTCAACAGAAAATGTTTAGATGAAGAAGACAGAAAAAAGACTAAAATACGAAGAAATGAAATATTTTTTTCAAAAAGAAAAACAGTTAAAATGTCAACCACCTATGTAATTGCAGCTCTAAAAAGAGAAGACTTAGGAGACACTGAAAAGAAGCCATATTAGTATACATTTAGGTACATGATATTTAAACAGAGGAAAATGAAAAACAAATAATATATAAAAGTAGCTACAGAAGGGAAGACACATTCTCTCCAAGGAAGCACCATAACATTTATAGTAGACTTTTAACACAAATGATGTAAGTCAAAGGACCACGGAATAGCATCTTTTAGTGATAAACTAAAATAAATCTCAACCTCTATTTCAATATTCAGTGAAAACAAACTGGAAAACGACAGGAAATTAAGATACTTTCTATCAAAAAATACTGAGATAATTAAAAGTAATACTCATGGAAAAGTTTCAAGCAGAAAAAAAAAACAGTGCTAGACTGAAGCACATATATACATAAAGAATAAAGAGGAATGGAAAGAGAAAATGTGTTGGTATACATAAGTGCCTATTAACTGTATATAGCAAAACTAACAAATTGTGTCTAATGTAAAACATATGAAGAATTAAATGCACAAGAATATTAGCACAAAAATTAGGTGGTAGTGAAAGTGAATTAGAGTTATAAAATCCCGACATTGTTTATGAGGTGGTAAAATTATTTATATTAAACTTTAATAGCCATGGATGCATGAGGCAATCTTTAGAATGACCACTAATATATAGTAAGGTAATAAATAACTTGTGATTATTATAATAAAAAGGAAAACATAATGATAAAGTTAATGATGGATTATTTGATTATTCAGTAAAATATAAGGATGGAGGTAAAATGTAAAAGAAACAAGTGAAACAAATAGAAAAAATAATAAAATGATAGCTCTAAGAGAAAAGATGTTATCAATTGCATTGGTATGAACAGACTCATTTTGCTCATCAAAATGGCAAAATAGCTTATATTGGATTTTCCCTCCTGCAGATATTGATTGTAGTCTCTGGGAAAAAAAATAATTGATGGTACTGGAGAATGATGAATGCAGGTAGAAATGGAAGTAAATTTTACCCTTTAAACAAGAAACTGCACTTTGTAAGATTGAGATTTGTGTAGTTTTCACTGGTATACACTCTTTAAACTTCACACTGTGGAAATGCTCAGAAATATTTAATGCCTTGAAGAGTCAGAAAGATAGGGCTCGGGGCTGCCAAAACAATTGCAAGTCAACTAAGGGGAGAATTTCCAGTGGGAAGTAGCCACAGTAAAAGGAACCACAAAATCAGTTTTTAAACTGTATCCAAATCCAGGGCTGATTCCTGAATTATATACCTGCATAGAGTAAACTGACAACCTCTAAGTAATAAATGAAAGGATAAAGAACCTGAGTTGAAATCTCGCCTGCTACTCACCACAGGGAGACTGTTTAGAGTTTGAACTGAACCACATTAACTGCCAGAATGAATAGAACTATGTAGAAGGTAGCAGACTCTGGAGTCTTAGTAACCTTCATACACACTACATGAGCAGTTAAAAATTTCTAGATATGAGAAGCAACAGGAAAATATGACCCATATTCAAAAGAAAATAATAGAAATCAACCATAAGATGACCCTGGTGAGGAAATCATCACACAGGTCTTCAAAACTATTAAAATTTGAATGTTTAGGGATTTAGAGAAAAAGGTGGTCATAATGATAGCACTGGTAAATTTTAGCAGAAAAAAATAGAAACAACTTTTAAACACCAAATAAATATTATAGAAATGAAAAGGAGACTATCTGAAATATAAAATACAGTTAGAGGTCTTAAGACATTAGAGATGATAGAATAAATGTGAAATTGAAGACAGGGAGAGAGAGGGAGAGAGGGAGAGGGAGAGGGAGGGAGGAAGAGAGAGGGAGGGAGAAAGTAATTATTGAGTCTAAAAAGCAAAGAGAGAAAATGTTGAGAAAAATAAAGGTCCAATAGACTCTAGGATAGTATCAAGCAGTTTACCGTACGTGTAATTGGAGAGAGCTGTACTTCAGAGCTGCTACAGACTACATCTTGTGTTACGCAAATCCACTCCTTCTTACACATTGGGTAGCAACTTCTGTGATCCTTATTTCTTGAGAGGAACTTGGAAAATGGAGGGTAGTGGAAAGAAGTAAAGCTCTCATGATTGCAGATCGTCCCGGACTACACCTAACACTCATCCTCTCCCTCCTGCGTTATCCATTCTGAGTTCGTCTAATTCTGACCTTTCACCTCTACAGTTCTTGTCTTACCTGGGAGAGCTACTTAAACCGTCATTTCTGAGGACATCTGGGCCATTGGTTAATATACTCTTTTGCGGGAAGGTTTGTTATTTATGTCCACTCACAGGCAAGGGAGTAGTAGGAGTTCCACGCATACCCCTCCCTGCCTCCATTGTATAACAAAACCTGCCTTCTCCTCATGTTCAGAGTCATTTATCTTGTCAAGTCAGCAAGGCTGATTGGACCACAACCTGCTTCACTGCCCTTTCCTATGCCAGGCTCTTCTCAAATATGAGTCTTCTATTTCACCCCACATATAAGAAGTATTACTAGATGTTGAATGTGCTTTTTCTAGAACCTGAAGAAGTTTGGAAAGCATCATGCTTCTTACTTTATAGTAGGTATTGCAAAATGCAGCAATTTGCTTTTTGCTTTGGAAGAGATATCTTGATATGCCCCTACTGCTAGATTTCTAAAATCTTCACTGAAAGGGCAGGTGTCTGGATCTTTGAACCATTTATCTCTCATCCTCTGGAGCACATGTGTCTTACTGAGCATGTTAGCCACCTCTTAATAATCCTGCCCCATCAAAATAATGTCATCAACATTATAAATCAGTGCGATACTCTGTAAGAAATCTGAAGAGAGTCCAAACTGCTTCACACTTCCTCCAGAAAACAGAGGCCAAAGCAGAGTTAGAAATGCAAGACATTTATTGGGGCTAATACATGATAAAGTGGAGAATTAGCAGGAATAAGGAAGAAAGATCTCAGACCATGATATATGTCTATCGTCTGTGAAAGGAGAGGGGGAAGAAAGGAAGATCGGGTAGAAAAAGACTCAAACCATGTTACCACACTTCAGAAAATCACAGTCAGCTGAACGTGGGAATTCAGAGCAAAGATTTTCCTTTAGAAAGTCTAGTGGGGGGCATAAATGGCCAGACCCTACTATTCCTGCCATGCTCAATGAGTCGCTGGAGCTACTCAAAGGGAGTGTGTCCTTTGCCAGAATTCTGCATCAGATGCTAAAGGTACTGCAGCTAGAGAGTATCCACAATTTCATTCCTCTTGGCAGGTTCTGTCTTGAAAGGAGATTTGAGTAGTGTACCCCCATGGCTGTCACAGTGCTGTGCTCACAACCTGCAGACCTTATACATTGTATGTATCCTAGGTTGGTTCCCAACTACCAGCATAGACATCTCTCTCTCTGAAGTTTTTCTTCAGGACTATGGGGGCTGCTTCTAGGAGCTGTTAATTCCTCAGCACCTCTATCTGTCTGTCCCCATAGACAAAGCAGCCCCCAACCAGTGACACTTGGAAGATTGTATCTAAGTATCTCAGCCTCCTTATCTTGGGTGAGATGATTCTGAGGCATGTATCTAAATGACATCCTTGAGTTTCTCTACAGAAATTACATTGCAGTTGCCTACTTTGGTTATTGCCTTAATAATATGCTCTTTGTTGGCTGCCTCCCCTTCCTTTATGACTTGTCAACTTCCTTTCCAGTTGTATTCATCACACTTTCCAACTACACAGAAATAGCTAGATTGATAGATTGATTGATCCATTGATAGAGATAGATAGATAGATAGATAGATAGACACTTTAAGGAACTAGCTCACGTGAGTGCGGGGGGAGGGGGTAACAAGTCCAAAATTTTCAAGGCAGGCTGGCAGCCTCAAAATTGTGGCAAGAGTTGATGTTGGAGTCTTGAGTCCAAAGGCTGGAAAACTCATGCAGAATTTCTATGTTGTAACATGGAAACAGAATTGCTTCCCCTTCCTGGATCCTCTGACTGCTTTCAAGGCCTTCAACTACTTGGATGAGGCCCACCCATGCTAAGGAGGGCAATTATTCAAAATCTACTGATTTTAGTGTTAATCACATCTTTCAAATATTTTCACAGCAATATCTAGACTGTGTTTGAACAAACAACATCAGCATTATAACCTAGCCAAATTAACTCATAAAACTAATCATCAACCCGTGTCCTACACTCTTCCAAAAAAAAAAAAAAAAACACACAAACAAAACCAAAAACAAAACAAAAACTTTGCATTCAAATCCTGGTCTCAGGGTTTTCTTTCTAGAAGATATAACAAAAGCTTTATGTTGGCAATACCTGCAAGTGAATTCTGGGTTTCTGAAAATATTGATGAAAAATAGAAATCCATAACTTTAGATTTCCGTTAATAAAATACATAAATATGGATAATATAAAATGTTAATAAAAACAAAAATATGAATAAAGTTGGCCTCTGTATATTTTATAATGCAAATAAAATTATACTATGACACTTTTGAATTTTAAGCCTTACTCACATCCAAATTCAGCAGCTGATTATTTCAGTATGTTGCTTCTCAGCATTTAGGTATTATTTACAACTTGACTTTTGAAAGTAATACTCTGGTGAAAAATAAACCATAGAATTTATATTTCACTTTTGTGGCTTTTTTTGGTCAGGGATTTAAAAACCTATACCATGAAATTATAAATGTAAAAATTATAATGTCAAATACATATCCTCAAAGCTAAATCTGATGACCTACTGTAAATTAAGTTGTAAAATTGAAACTCACTGGGTAAAATGTCTAGGAAACACCTCAGACAGCATAATAAATAAACAGAAAATAACTTTCCTGCATGAAAAGCTGGAGAAAAATTCAGGTTTAATGTGCTCAAAGTGTCGAGTGATCTGAGATTGCGGGGTCATGCCTTTAGACTTAATGTTTCTATTCCACTTTTAACCATTAGTGCAATGTTTGCCCAGTGGTTGATCTGAAATTGGTCACTGGTCATATTCTTTTCAATGTTGCAAAAACAAAACTTAAAAGAACACTCTTTCCTTCTGTAAATATTGACAATGGGCTTAAAAAAGTACAAAAGTCAGGGCACTGGGTGGCTCAGTCAGTTAAGTGTCTGACTCTTGATTTCAGTTCAAGTCATGATCTCACGGTTCATGAGTTCAAGCCCCACGCCAGGTTTTGTGTAGAGCAGAGAGCCTGCTTGAGATTCTCTCTCTCCCTTCTTTCTCTCTCTCTGTCCCTCCCCAACTCATGCTATCTCTCTCTCTCTCTCTCTCTCTCTCTCTCTCTCTCTCAAAAATAAACCTTTTTTTAAAAAAAAAGGTGCAAAAGTCAGTGTGTCCAGCTAGAATATAAATTAAAAAATAATTATAAAGACTTACCTCAACCCAATATACTGTAAATGATTCCTTATAGTCACATCCATAGGTCATTCAACCTTACAAGTACTGTTTCTTATTTCTTATATATTCAGTGAAAGTTATACAAAAGTATACCATCATATTTATTTCAGTAAAAGAGGAAATAAATGGTGGGAAAGGTAGCATGTTGAGGAAAGATATAGGAAAAGAATATGCTATAGTTAATTCTTCAATTAGGTGTATTTTCACAAGACTACCTGATAAATGTACTAATTCAATAGAAATTCCAGCAATTGAACTAAATCATGTTTTCAATTTTAACAATTATTTATTTTACTCATTTTTTGGTCCAACCATTACCATCAACTACTTACTTTTCATCTCATAGACAGCCATTGGCCATAACATAAAATTATGTATTATAAGAAGAATCATTCCCATTCAGAATATAATGGACTTGACTATTATTGTAAAGAATAATTCTTACTGATACTAATCTCATATCTGATATTAAATCAAATTGTGCTAACGCTCCTTTGCTCCTTTCTGCCTATGTGGGTACTATTCTATTTTTAAAGCCTGCCCCCTCCAGTTTAAGTCCCCTCCTTGATGTAAAATACTTAAATGGTGTTTGCACACAGTACATGATGCACACAATTTCTTTAGTGGGTCTAAGTTCATTTCTAGTTTAAAATATAATTATCATCTGACAGCTTACTCTTCTCTTTATTTTCTCTATTTCTTAAACACACACACACACACACACAATTATTGTCAATACATGCACCAAAAAAAGCATGTTACGTAGACTAGATGCATCTTCTATGGAAAGAAATCATATGCTTTACTATTTTTGTCATTATTAGTTACATCCTATAAGTTCTCACAAAAGCCCACTTTTTGGTTGCATAATCTCTTACACTGTCTGTAAATATTGCTCGTGATATGATCAAATGTGCTGTCAGTGTTAAGAAAATCAAGAGCTTCCATGCCCATGTAAATCTTTTAATATGAAATGGAAGTCCAGGGCCTTGTCTTCTGTAGGTACTTGATAAACTTAACAAGATTTGATTGAATGTATGAATGAGAAAGATGCAAGAAGACAAATTCATAATCCAATGCAAAAGCCTATTCTCAATAGCGATGCTGATTCTTTCTCATGCTGCTCCTTCCCTTTTCCCCCTCTCTCAAGGAATTTTTCACTTGTATTCTCCCCTCTCTGTGTCCTTGGAGGCTGTACATACAGGCTCCCTTGCTGGCTGGCTTGAGACTGGGTTCTACCAATGTAAGCTATGTACAAAACAACCAGAGAGAGACAAAGCTAGGGGCATTTTGTTGTTGTCGTTCCATGCCTTGTCTCAGGGAGCTTCTCTGAACACAACTACATTCTTCTGTGATTGTAGCTCCTGCAGGGCAGACTGTCTTCCATGGTTGGTGATTTGACAAGGTAATTGTAGCTCCATTTCCTCCCCTGAAAGGTCTAGTCCCAGGAGTGCTAAGAGAGGACACCATTGCTAATTCCTGCATGTATCAACATCTCTTTCTTTTTCCTTAGCCCTGTGTACTCTTCTGTAAGTAGTCCCTTTATTAAACTCTCTCCATTTAAATAAATTACCTGACTTTTTTACCTCCTGAGACCCTGACTGGTGAAAAAATAAATCACACTTCTTTCTTTTATACCTTTTTAGTGATACCTTAACCATATTAAATACCAATCTGTCCTCGAATTTAAAGAATTAAGTCTCAATTATCCCTCCGGATTTCATTTGACAAAATGGAGATTTGGGACAGCTCTAGTATTGTTGTTTAGATTTCATGAGATGTTATTTCTTATCACACAGTGTCTTCCCCAAGATGTTTCACTTAGCCTTCAAGTAGTTATATTATAAGTGCTCAGTGTTATAATGTACAATGGCCAACAGGAGACAAAAATTTCTGCTTAATATGTCTTTCCTAAGATTAAATGGTTATTTTGCTGTGATTAATAGCATTTCTACTGTATAATAAAGCAATATGCTTTCTCATTTATGATTCAATGTGTACAATTTAACATTTTTAGAATGGTTAAAATTCTATATTTTTTTAGATTGAAAATTCTGAATGGTCCTTCATAGATGTGGTGTATATATATACATATATATGTGTGTGTGTGTGTGTGTGTGTGTGTGTGTGTGTATGTGTATATATATATGTGTATATATATATACACACACATATATATATATATACATATATATATGTGTATATATATATATACAATACATACATATATATATATATATATATATATACACAATGGAATATTACTCAGCCATCAAAGAGAATGAAATCTTGCCATTTGCAACAACATGGGTGGAGCTAGAGTGCCTTATGCTAAGTGAAACCAGTCAGTCAGAGAAAGACAAATACCATATGCTTTCACTTATATGTGGAATTTAAGAAGCAAAACATAAATATATGGGGAGGAAAAAAAGAGAGAGGGAAGCAAACCATAAGAAACACTTAACTATAGAGAACAAACTGAGGGTTGCTGGAGGGGCGGTGGGTGGGGGATGGGCTAAATGGGTGATGGGTATTAAGGAAGGCACATGTGATGAGCACTGCATGTTGTATGTAGATGATGAATCAGTAAATTCTACTCCTAAAACCAATATTACACTACATGTTAACTAACCAGAATTTAAATAAAAACTTGAAACAAAAAAAGATCACAATAAAAAATAAAATTATTTTAGACATTCATAAAAATGCTCCTTCATAGTCTAAGTATAAATGTACATTCATATAACAAAATTTTCTGCTTAAGACCAGGACCACAAAATCTCGGGGAAGAAGTTTGTAAATTAATAAATTTTTGTTTCCATTTGATGTCATTACTTTAAATCCTGCAACTAATTGTCTTCCAACTGAACTACATGTTGTGTCTATTTCTAAAGTTTGTTTTCTATTCCATTTTTCAGACATAAAAATTCTTCCTTTAAATTAAAAAAAATGTAAAACATAAATTTTTAAAAAGTATTATATGATCCTATATGCCATATAATCTATTTTTCTCTCTCCTATTTGTTCAGTTTTTCTTAACTTTTTTGGTCTATTTCTCTTGCTGCCTTTTCCCCTCATTTTTACTTCAAAGATATTTTTATGATTTTTTTTGAAGCTACAATGTCAGAGATGCTTTTTGTGACATTTACCTGTCAAGGATTTTGTATGTAGCAATTTCTTCAAGAAGGTTCTAATACCATTCTAAAAAAAAAAAAAATGAGCATAAGAACACTTAAGGGGTTTAATTCACATTTCAAGTAGAGAATTATCAGTTTAAAATATAAAAATATAACTGAAAAATGGAAGAAATCACATGTTCTATAATAATCATAATAATCTATAGATAATCATTAATAATAATCTATTGATAATCTATTAATATTAATAATCATGTTCTATTAAAAATCATTAATTTATTTATAATAATTAATAGAGAGGGTACTGTCTAGGAGCAATAAAATGCTAATACCCCTGAGTTGGGTTAATAATTAAATTCAACTAATCTAAAACAGTGACGTAGGATATCTTATGTTAGACCTCTAGTCAAACTTTAACACCACAAATGGGTATCACCTGTATGAAATCAAATGTCTCTGAGTAACTGAGTGACTTTTTTCCATTTTACTTTGAATTCCTGATCTTACTGTGCAAATATGATTGTCTCAATCACTGGGACACCATTAGGTGTCAAAAGCAAAAAATCAGAAACCAATGTGAGCTTTACCAAATTGAAAAATGCATTTTTTTCATTAAAGGATATTAACAGACTGATGGTGGGCATAGGAGCACATCACATGGGGAAGTAAAAACCAGTCCAAAATAATTCAAAGAATAGAGTCCATAAGTCTACATTCTTAAGACATTAATATGATTGAGATGCTGTGCTAGATAACATGAGATACCAAAATTGTATGCTCTGCTACCAAGTGAAACATCAATTTAAAGAGATGCTTCAGGGACGCCTGGGTGGCTCAGTTGGTTACACGTCTGACTTTGGTTCAGCCTACGATTTAGGCTTACGTTATAAGGGCTCTGTGCTGACAGCTCAGGGCCTGGTGTCTGCTTTGGATTCTGTTTCTGTCTCTCCCATACTCACGCTCTGTCTCTCTCTCTCAAATATAAAAAAACATTTTTAAAGAAATGATTCAGATAAAGGTTTCCCCTTTATAATCATACTATTTAAATTTTTTTAACGTTTATTCATTTTTGAGAGACGAGAAAGACAGAGCATGAGCGGGGGAGGCGCAGAGAGAGAGGGAGCCACAGAATACAAAGCAGGCTCCAGGCTCTGAGCTGTCAGCACAGAGTCGGGGCTCAAACTCACAGATCTAGAGTTCATGACCTGAGCCAAAGTAAGATGCCTAATCAACTGAGCCACCCAGGCGCCCCTATAGTCATACTATTTAATTACCTCTGTGGGTTGGGGAACAAGTGCAAAAACAACAGCTAAAACCTCAAAAATTCCCCCCAAATAAATTTGCATAACGTAAATTTGCTTCTGGTGATTCATGTGATAACATAAAATTTCAAATGCACACAACCAAGTTTTACAAAAATATCCAATCTCCAATAATTTAGACCCCATCTAGCAAAAATCATGTTTGTTTCTATAGTTTTATTGGAATTTATAAAAAATACAATAAAAGCAGATGTTTTCATTTAAACTCTAACTTTTCTAAGAGCATCTGTATTATAAAAGTCCTTCTAATTGGTTAGGCTTCTTTGTAATGCATTTTTACATTATCAGCTTACATAAAGAAGCACAGAATTTCAACCAATAGCACATAATGCTTTGCAATTATTTGGCAAAAGTATAATCATTGTTGATGGGAAAGTACTAGAAGAAGCATAAAGCTATATGTTAATAATATGGTGTAAGGTTGGCCTGTTGTTCCAATGTGTGAGACAACAGTAGAGTGTCCATTCAATTCTAAATAGTGCATAAATATTGCATTAGGCATTTTCAAGTTGTAAGGAACAGGACGTGGCCAGGTAAACTGTTTGGCACTTATTATCCGAACACAACGAACTAAGAAAATCCAAACATCTTTTGATGCCTTGGAGAACTGAAACAACAATTGAAACCATTCCAGTTACTATGACTACCCTTGTGACCCAAAAGAAACCCTGGATACCTGCCTGCCATCTTTTTAGAAGCCAGTTTTTGATTCCTCCCACTCTATTGATTTCCCAGTAATTATGACCAAGTTTCTTTCCTGTTTTTGACTCTACCATTATCCTTGATTCTGTAATACAGTTCCTTATTCTACTCCTCTCTCCTGAAGTCAAAAGAGAGGTATGAATGAGTATCCTTATAGTCTCCATTTCATACGAGCAGAGTTCTCAAACTCAGTCACCTCACCATCTATGGGCTCTGGATATCTAGCCTATATAGACAATGTCTGTTGGCTAAAGAGTTTGGTCAATCAGCTGTGCCATGGAAGCCAAAACACATGACAAACTTTTGGTGAATTGTAAAGAAACTGCTTGGGGCCACATTATTCAGATGGGAGCACAACTCCAGCAGGCACTTAGTGTTTTGTGGGTTTGTTTCCTGCACAGTTATGCAAGGTTCTGTATTACACAGATTATAAAAATGATCAAGGAAAATTCCTGTTATTCAAGGAGATTTCGGTCTTGACCCATTATTCAGAGTCTTCAGTGTAGGATCTTACTTACACTGTCTTCATAAGAGCTCTAGGTTTTCCTTCCTCTGTAGGTTTATAAAATTTCCCTTCCTGAAATAATCGGAGTTTGATTTATCATAGGGCATACAAATTTTTTAAAATGGGTAACCACCTGACTTCTTAAAATGACATGTATCACTTTACCTAGGAAACTGTGTGTTATCTATTTATTTATCTATATCTCTATACAAATACAAATACACTAAATATTACAGAATTCTCTACCACGTGTCATATGGATTTAAGCATTTGAAAGATAATAATCAGGTTTTAACAAACTATGAGAGAATTCTAGAAGGTGTAACACGTGCATTTCCATGGCATAGAAAAACAGTTATTTGGAGAATTAAACAACTTGCCTTAATTTTTTAAAAGTGTGATGCTGTTATTTTGCTTATGTTAAACAGTTACTGAATTGAAAATTCATGGTTTATATCTAAGAAATCAAAGTTTTTGTAAATAATATCATTTTCCAGGTCTAACATATCTCTTAAGTTCCAATAAATTATGGAATTCTTTACATTAGAAAATATTCATGTTCCTATATAAGTAAACATTCTTGATTAGCATATAACGAGTATTGTGCCTCTGTCAAGAAAATAAACCTTTATGAGTTGTTACCTTACATTTCATGCTTGTTTCATGTCCATTGTCCTCACTGAACTCTTAAGTTCCTTGAGTCAATGAGCAGTATCTTTATAACACCAGTGCCCAGAGTACTTAAGACATGCTACTTTCTAAATTTAGTTGCTTTGGGGCTTCTGGGTGGCTCAGTTAAGCATCTGACTTCGGCTCAGGTCATGATCTCACAGTTTGTGCGTTCGAGTCCCGCATCAGGCTCCATGCTGACAGCTCAGAGCCTGGAGCCTGCTTCAGATTCTGTGTCTCCCTCTCTCTCTCTGCCCCTCCCCGGCTTGTACTCTGTCCCTCTCTTTCTCAAAAATAAATACACATTAAAAAAATTTTTTTTAATTTAGTTGCTTTGAAAAATAAATGACTTCAGTAATAAGCAGAGTTAATATGCATTTGAGATTATTGGATTTCACAGTTGTGTTAAGTCAAAGGTTATAGGTAATCTTTGAAAAGTCAGTGGAGTCTGATGGGGCCAGGAAGCAGTGGGTGAAAAAACACTTAGTCAAAGTAGCAAAGACCTTCTCAAAGTTCTATAATGAGAAGAAGAGAGAGCGAGCTGATTTAGTGTAAGATTGAAGGAGACTTTAATTGTTTGAGGAAAAGGTAACTGAAATCTGTGTATATAGAGAGGAATGAGCAGATAAAGCAGGAGAATTTGAAGGTATGAAAAAAATAAGACCTATTACTTTGGGGAAAAAATAAAATCCAGCAGGAGATGAGAGAGAAAAGGATCAAGAGCAAAAGAAATCTCAGGAGAGACTCTTCCTCCTTTGGAACGGGACTAAAGATAATAAGAATATATTACGAATGAGTGTATCCACTTCATATGTTGAATAAAATATTATATAAATATAATTTCTGAATTATATTTTGTCTTGTTTCACTGGCTAATCTGAAAAGTAGAAATGAAAATACAATTCTGAAATCTTTTCTCCCTGACAACCAACAAATTCTTAATTCTTACATATAAATTATATATATGTATGTATTATACATATATACATACATATATACATACATATATATATGTATGTATTATACATATATACATACATATATACATACATATATATGTATGTATTATACATATATACATATATATAATAAACATGTGTTATATATATTTGTGTATATATAAACTTTTTTCTGGAAAAATATTATATAAATATGTTAGTATGCAACTTTAAAAATCTGTGAACATGACAGCTAATACGATTAAAATTAAAATGTGTAAGCCTTTCTATAAGATCATTTAAGCATGAAGTCTTCTGAGTCAGCAGCTTACTCACACTGTTACAGAAATGAATAAGCTCAGAAACAGAAATAGCTTCTTTACACACAATTTTAGCTTTCCTTTTTGCTTAATGGATCTTGGTTAAGAAAAGACAAACAAATTAAAAACCATTTCAGCGTGAATTACCCAGAAATATATCGATGAATATATACGTGTGTACTCACATACACACACACGGCCATCACAGATAATTTTGAAGACTTTTTTTAAAAAATGAGAAAAGCCTTTGACATTAAGCAAATAAACCGTGGTTGATTCATTCCAGAGTAACTGTATATTCACTCCGTGGTTTTCAGTGGCAATCTAGTGCAGAAAGCTGTTGTGGAAATACTGTAGTGAAAGGCACACACCGTGCTGAAGAGAAGCAGCCGACAAAACCCTGCTCCTGTGGGGGAATGAGGCATGCCACCAGAAGCAACACTCAGCCCTAGACTAACCCGGAAGGCTCTGAGCATGTCCACCATGGCTGGAGAGCTCATATTTCTCAAAGATATTTAACCCACTTTCTTTGTGCCACTTACGCTTGCATTCAACTTCAAATGCACAAAGAGATTTTTTCTCTCTCTTTTTGCTCTTTTTCTTGTGTCTTTCTGAGATGATGGATGCTAACTGAATCTACTGCAGTGACTGCTTCACAATACATGTAAGTCAAACCATTATGCTGTATACCTTAAATTTATGCAAAGATGTGTGTCAATTGTATCATACTAAAACTAGGGGGAAAAGAATAAAACTAATTATCCCTCAACAGCAGTAATAATAAATGCACAAAGAGACACAGTGACCATGAGATCCTGCCACGTAGTCTGTCCATTAGCATTAGAACGAGGCTTGATATGCCTGCTGCCTACGGAGCTTAGGCAGAAGCACAGGAAATGTCCAGCAAAGCCCCGACACAACAGTGGCAGGGCCAGCCAAAGTGGGATGTGAATAAACAGGGTTACCAAGACACTAACAAGGCGTCCCCTTCTTTCAACTGCATGTCCTGGAGACTCCTGAGGAGACCTTTGTGCAGCACCCTGCTGTTGTCCTTTGGCACATGGAGTGATACTGCTGGAGGTGATCATGACTGTCAGATTGTGTGGGACAGAGGCCAATGTCAGCAAAAAAAGGAGCTAAGAATGGGCTCCTTCTAAGCGGGCTCTGTGCTGACAGCTCAGACCCTAGAGCCTGTTTCAAATCTTGTGTCTCCTTCTCTCTCTTCCCCGCCCCTGCTCACAGGGGAAAGCTCTCACTTTCAAAAACAAACATTAAAAAGAATTAAAATTGGACTGTTTTCTTGTATGAAAACCATACTTCCATAAATGTCACTTAAAAACGCTCTAATCCTTTTATTTTCTTTTTTTAATTTTTTTTCATGTTTATTTATTTTTGAGAGAAAGAGGGAGACACACAGAGAGTGCAAGCAGCAGAGGGACAGAGAGAGAGGGAGACACAGAATCCGAAGCAGGCTCCAGGCTCCGAGCTGTCAGCACAGAGCCAGATGTGAGGCTGGAACCCACGAACCGCGAGATCATGACCTGAGCTGAAGTCTGACACTTAACCAATTGAGCCACTCAGGTGCCTCCCCAAAAAATGCCCTTATCCTTTTAAACATTACTGTGTGATTTCAAGGGGAGCTGAAAAGAAGTAGCTTAATAGGAAAAATAGAATTATTCAGTTAGGAAATGTTCAGTTTAATGAACAATGCCACTCCAATAACTTTTGTTCTAAGTTTTTCGTATCATAATTTTCTAAAATATGGAAAGCTCTGCCTCCTGGAGAGGTAAAACAGATGGCTAGTGCAAATAAGAAAAATGCGTAACTCTGTACTAGGTTGAATCATATCTTTCATGGGACAAAACATGTTTTTAAGACGCGTATTTCTTAAATGGTTTTATATGAAAAATCATTACCTGTAGGAAGATTTTTGTTACAAAGCACTTTATCATCATGAAGTTCTGCGTTTTACTTAAACCAATAGTATTTATTTCTTCTGAACAAATCATTGACTTTAACTGAAGGATGAAGAAAGTCACAGTATTCCAAAGCCTGGGAAGAACTGGCTTCTTTAAAAATCAACTTATTTCCAGAACAGTAGCTGAAGAAGTAACTGTAAATGATCCACTGAATTCTTTTCACTCAGCATGTTTGTACCTTCAAAAAGTTATTTATAATTTCTATGATGTTCATAATCCAGACACATAAAAGACATTATCATCTTCAAATATCATCAGCTTTAAAGATGACTAAATCAGAGGAAATATATATTTAAGGACAAATATAAATAAAAATCATTAGTGTAGATTGCCATATGATCCCATAATTCCACTACTGGGTATTTACCCAAAGACAATGAAAACACTAATTTAAAAAGATATATGTATCCCTATGTTTATCACAGCATTATCTACAACAGCCAAATTATGGAAACAACCCCGGTGTCCATCAACAGATGAATGGATAAAGAAGATGTGGTAGATAGATAGATAGATGATAGATAGATAGATAGATAGATAGATAGATACGGTATACATACAGTGTAGATAGGTAGATGTAGTATATATATGATGTGGAATATTACTCCGCCATAAAAAAGAATGAGATCTTGCCATTTGTGACAACATGGACAGACCTAGAGGATATCATGCTAAGTGAAATAAGTCATACAAAGACAAATACAATGATTTCACTGATATGTGGAATTTAAAAAAGAAAACAAACAAGCAAACAGAATGCAGAACCAACCCTATAATACAGAGAATAAACTGACGGTTGCCAGAGGGGGGGGGGGGGGGGTGGGAGGATAGGCAAAATGGGTGAAAGAGAGGGAGATACAGACTTCCAGTTAAGGACTGAATCAGTCATGGGAATATAAGGTAGAGCACTGGGAATATAGTCAATGGGATTGTAATAGTGTCGTATGGCGGCAGATGGTAGCTACAGGTGTGGTGAGCAGGGAATAATGTATAGACTTGTAGAATCACTGTTATATGCCTGAAGCGAATGTAACATTGTGTCATTATACTCAAATCAAGAAAAAATAGCATATAAATACAGAAGTTACAACTTACAACACCTAAAATGATATTTCCTACCCCTCTGGATTTCAGCCCATACCAAACTGTTTCCAGGGTGTATTATGATCAAGAAGAGGAATTCTAAACTCTTACTCTGATTACTATTTAGATTCATACATAAAAATTCTTTTTATTAGATGTACCTTAGGATGGAGAATGAAAGGAGCACATATTTGAAAAGCACAGAACAGTGTTTTAGCGTGTATGGCCAACTGGAAAATGATAGATAACTAGTAAATAATAAATAGTAAGTAATAATTACTAGTAATAACAAATAACGAATAAATATTGGCATATCTCAAATTAAAAAACAATCTTTATTCAAAGGAATAAGTAGAAAAGATTGTGTGGTTCTTTACTATCTGGTAACTGTAGATGACAACAGAATTCTGCTGCAATTGTCTCCCATTTATAAAAATAGGCATTGATATAGATGACATAGATTAGCTCTAGATGATGATAGATACAGCTAAGATATAAATATAAGCTTCAAATGAAAAGTTTTTTCCTGAAAAAAAGTCAAACTGATTTTAAACATTTTAAATCGTCTTTTTTTTTTTTTAACATTTATTTATTTTTGAGACAGAGAGAGACAGAGCATGAACGGGAGAGGGGCAGAGAGAGAGGGAGACACAGAATCAGAAGCAGGCTCCAGGCTCTGAGCCATCAGCCCAGAGCCCGACGCGGAGCTCGAACTCCGGACCGCGAGATCGTGACCTGAGCTGAAGTCGGACGCTTAACCGACTGAGCCACCCAGGCGCCCCTAAACATTTTAAATCTGGAACCCATATGTAAGTGAAATTTGTAGAAACTCTCCCAAAAGAAATAACAATGTTAGAATAAAGGAATCTCAAAATAAGTTTAGAGGAAATTGCATTATTTGGAAAGAGAAAATACAGCAGAAGTAATGCCCATAAATACCTACAAGGGCCAAGTGATTTAAAGGAGTCAAGTGAACAAGGTACAAAAAAACAACCATAAAAAAATCTTTGGAAGCAGAGCCAACAGAAGCAAGAACGTATCCCAAGAGGGCGGTCGTCATTGAATTTTGCAACACTGGCCAGTGTTTTCTTTGGTAATACAGTCCTTTGCTCCCAGAGTTTCTGAGTTTTCATTAGAAATCCAAAATCTGGGTTTATTGTGTGAAATTGCCTCACTTTTTAAAATGGTAGCAGTTATTGCCTCCTCAGAGTCCACTTCACTCCGTCCTTCTATGCAAAACTGAGACATAAGCCCAGATAGGACATAGGATCTCCCAGCTTACAATTGTTGGTCTACGCATAGTCACATAACTTAAGGACATTAAATACCTAAAGAAATCAGTGACAGGAAGGATAAAAACAGACGTCTAAGAAAAGGGTAAACAAATAAAAATCCCTACAGAAACATAAGCAATAAGGAGAATATTTAAACAGATATTTTGGAAAGAAAAAGAAAGAGAATGAGTAGACTGACAGATTTCAAATAATCACCAGAGTTAAAGCAAGACCTGTGCCTTCAAACTGAGTTGATTCATAGGTTTAGACATGGGAAAAAATGACGAAATAAATCCGTACCTAGACAAAAGTTTTGGCAATATATTTGCACTATAAAGATTAAAAGGATAAAAAAACAACAAAAGTACAAATAAACAAACAAAATCAGTATTCTAAAAAGAATTACAAAATGTAAATATCATGATGTTCTAAGATATTTTTTCTGCAGTATTAGATGCCAAAATACAATGGGAAAATTATTAGAAAACTTTTCATTTAAACGTTGCCACTAGGGGCGCCTGGGCAGCTCAGTCGGTTTGAGGGTCTGACTGACTTAGACTCAGATCATGATCTCATGGTTCATGAGTTCGAGCCCCACGTTGGGCTCTATGCTGATGGCTCGGAGTCTGAAGCCTGCTTCAGATTCCGTTCTCCCTCTCTCTCTGCCCTTCCTCCGTTCATGCTCTGTCTCTCTCTCTCTCTCAAAAATAAGTAAACATTAAAATAAATAAATAAAAATTTTTAAAAGTTGCAACTAAAGAATTTTATAAACAAATTCCAACAGTAACACATTATACTATTAACAGATTTACCCAAGATAATGCTTATTTAAAAAAAATTACTTGAAGATGTTCAAAGGTACAGAGTTTCTTGGCAGTATAACTATCATAAGATCAAAAACAAGATGGAGACAACAAGCAACCATTGGATGAGTGGAAAATATAAACAAGTATGTGGTTACATGAAGGTAGAAGAGATAAAATGTGACTGAGGAGAAATGATGTATATCAGGGGACCCTACTAGTTCAAATATTTGGAACTGATAACACAGGTCAAGCAAAGACTAGGGAATAATGTCTCAGTAAAACAAACTGTGGAATGACCCTTGCTAAGTTATGTAACTCTTTAATAGGCATTTATAGTAAAATGAATGAATTATATCTACAAGATCCATGAAGCTCTTCTTAACTAAATACCATATATATATGACATAGTATAGAAGTGGCTCAAAAGCACAGAATGAGTATGCATGCATATCTCCCTTCTATCTATATTTCCCAGCTGACTTAAATTTGCTATTGATCGTTTCTATGGTGAATAGTATTTTAAATGTTCTAACTGACCACTGCTGAAACAGAAAGGTTACTGACTTCTGCTATTGATTTTTAATCTAGCCAAGTTACTGAATTCTTTTATTAGTTATATACACGTAAGTAGATTCTACTGGCTGTCCTGTGTCACAATCATATTACCTGTAAACAGTATTTTCCTTTAAGTTATTAAATTTACATTACCTATGAATTATTATTGTCAAATAACATTTTTTTCAGGAACATATTTACAGTTTTCAAGGCCTAAATTTATACACTCAATTGATTTCACTGTTGAACCCATCATTCTTGAGAATTAGATTTTTTTTTTAAACTTTGGTTTTGATTCAAAAGTCAGTCAGCTGAGGTGAATATTTCTGTTTGCTTTGTTTTAAAGAAAGATAAATTTGGAGGTCTACATGTCTGAGGCTGCCTTCTTATTGTTATTTGCTCTCATACATGAATGGCAATTAGGCTAATTATAGAATTTTTATAGTGAATAATTCTACATCTGAAATGAAGGGTTATCAAATAAATACAAAGTGAGTAAAAATGATTGTATTTTGCATAGGTATTTTCTCTGTACTGTGTAAGAGAGTTAAAACTTAGATCATAGTTTTCCAGAAATAAGTCTCAAGGAAATCATTTTGAATCTTTGAAGATAGTTTTGAAAACTATGAGCCCAAAATGGTGAATCTCATTTTCATAAATGACCTCTAGAGAATTGAAAGAAAGTTCATTTATATTAGCAAACTCTGCCCAATCTTTGTCAAATCTAACATTTTCAGAACATATATACAAATATATATATTTGTAGTTATATAAACGAGAACAATAGTTGGGTTCAATAAAGGACCAGTATTCTTGGTGAATACCAAATGGCAGTATTTCATGGAAAATGCCCTTTTTAATACACTTATGTGGGTCATCATCATACTATTGGAAGTCAGATTTTGAATGTGTGTAATACATGTTGGCCCATATTTTATCTAGTGGTCATAGTTTATTTGTAGTATTTGTAGTATTTTCAGAAAGGGAAGGTTTACCATCACTGAAAATGCATGCAGTTTCCTCTTTGAAGGAATTTAATTATTATTTCTAAGTTTTTTACTTGTTTCTATGAATTTCCTAGGAAAACGCTTATATAGAATTTAAATTATGGCATTTTTCTTTTTATTTTTTATTGTTTTTTTAATGTTTATTTATTTTTGAGAGCAAGAGAGAGAGAGACAAAGTGTGAGTGGGGGAGGGGCAGAAGGAAAGGGAGACATAGAATCCAAAGTAGGTTCTAGGCTCCAAACTGTCAGCACAGAGTTTGAGGCGGGGCTCCAGCTCATGAACTGTGAGATAATGACCTGAGCCACAGTCGGATGCTTACCCGACTGAGCCACCGAGGTGCCCCAATCTTCTTCTTTTTAATATTGACGCCTCTTATTCACTATCCTTGGCTTATTACGTTGGCTAGAGCGTCAAGCTAAATAGAAGTGGAGATTACAGGAATTGCTAATTTATTCCTGAATTTGATGACTTACTTCACATGGTTCACATTTATCTGGTTTGTCAGATTTCTGTTACATACAATTTACAAGGTGATAGAAGTGTTCTTCTATTTTTGGTCTGCTTAGAGTTTTAATAATTTCTTTGGCATTATATTTATCATGCAATAATAGATTTTCTCACATTGAATTTCTCTTTTGTCATTTTTGGAATGAATCTAATTTGTTCAAAACGAATTAATATTTTAATACAGTATTTAATTTTTTAATATTTTATATTTAGTTTTTACATTGATATTCATAATTGGTATAGTTGTTTAATTTTTGCATATGAGTGTTCTAGTTTCCTATAATGAATTGAGAGATTTTCATCTTCCTATTTCTCTTTTTGTTGTTTTTCTTGTTTTTCTCCTAGTCACACTATTGATCAAAGTTCTTTTCAGGGGATCTAATTTTTCTTTGTCTCTGGATGGGAAGTCTGTCATTTCTTTTTTGTTTGTTTTTCATTCTTTCACTTAAAATTTGTAAGATGACATACACACAAGTGTGTACATATTTAAAAATCATTTTAAAGCAAATAGTCATGGAAACAACCAGATCAAGGAAAAGAACATTTACATATTCCTAAGGTCCTACTAATCAATATTCATTTTTTCCTTCTCTGGTCTTTCTTCTCAAGGTAATCACCATCCTAACTTTGTGACTATTAATTTTACTGATTTTCCTTTAGAGTTCTGTCAATTATAGATGTTTATCTAAAAAATACATTATGCCTGTCTTTGAAATTAATATAAATGAAATATCCTGTAGAAATACACTTTGTGTAATGCCCTTTAAGTCAGCATTTTGAGGAGCACCATTCATATATATAACTGTACTTCATTCATTTTCATCACTATATAAAATTGATTGTATGAATGTACAATTCATAGGTCCATTCTCCTCTTGATAGATATTTAGAATAATTTCAGTTTGGGGCTACAATAGTTGTGAGCTATTTTTAGTTATGTGCTCTTGAAAACAATACTTTCAGAGCTTTTTTTTTTTTTGCATGTATCTTGGTATAATTATGCAAGCATTCCTTTAATATACACACACATATCCTACAAGTGAAATAGCTGGTTTATAAAAAATGCAAATCTTCAAACTTACTAAATAATGCCAAATTGTTTTCTAAAACCTGCTATATCAATTTATTGAATTGAAGAGCCCAACCCAGGACTCGATGCCATGACCCTGGAATCATGATCTGAGCCATAATCAAGAGCTGGATGTTCAACTGACTGAGACACCCAGGCACCCCATTAGTCATATCTGATTTTAATTCTCTGTACATGATCATCAATGTTATTGAAGGCCTTTTTCATATGGTTTGTTTTTCATATCTCCTAAAGTATTCAAAGATATATCACACATTAGCTTTCTGTCCCTGTAGTAAAAAAAAAAAAAACAACAGCATGAACTTTGAAATTTGACAAGTTTTGTTTCACATGCTGGCATTGATTTTTATTAAATGGAACTACATTTTTGTTTTCAATGAGGTTTTAGGGCTAAAATTATGCTGAGGGAAAAAAAAGGACACAAAAGAGTGCATTCTGTATGGTTCTATTTTTATGATGCTCTGGAAAAACTGAATGCATCAAATATATGACCTTGAACTAGTCATGTTAATTCACTGAGCCTAATTACTTTCATTCAAAATGGGACTAATAACCACTTCAAGAGTTATTTTGGGAATTAAGGTGTATAATGTATATAATAGCATCAAACACAAAACCTAATCCATATTAGAAGATGAATCAATGCCCCTCTATGTCTTTTGCTTTCTTTTATTTTTCTGTTGCTTTACATGACAAATATCAGACATCAGTGCAGTTAATGTCTCTTATTACTTGTTATCTGGATGACTCAGATATGAAAGAAGACTTCATTTAAATGTGTTATTATTTTATATGGATTTTTTAAACTGTAGGTTGATTTTGTACAAGAAAACATCTTTGAAAACAGCATGTCTCTTGGTACTATTTACATACCTGAAGAAACATGATTTTATGCTGAAAATATAAATTTTTACATTTTTAAATAATATGTTTACATTGTAGTTTCTCAGGATTATGCAAAACTGGGCCAAACCAGCCATTCAACTGCCTTTTAGTTCTAATTATACATGAATTCCCATCAAATTTCCAATTTTCCTGGATTTTAGGGACAGCTGCTGTGATGTATAGAATATCCCTAGGTTACTGCTTATGCCAAACACACATGCACTCATATGATCAAGAGAGCTTAGAGAAAAAAAAAACAGTAACTCTGAAAGCTGGAGATACCCTCTTGCCTTTCTCCATTTCATATGCATGAGTTACAAACAGAACCTGGCTAGCTGCTTTAGAACTTTGTACTACTAGTGGTGGAAATATCGTTAGGGAATAAGAAGCATCAAATCATGTAAAGGTGCTTCTGAAAACCTGCACTCATTCTGAGATTTAGATAACAATTTTTAAAGCTAAATAACACAGAGTTGTTAAGCATTGTTTGGTTGAATATATAAATCCTATCTTTTTTTTTAAATTATAAATTATATAATGGAAATACAGAGCACTTATTTTGAATTTCTACCTTCAGAAAATCATTTTCACTATGTTGTAAATAAGAACTCAGAAATGCATCTGGTGGCTGTGCTCACACAAATGGAAAACTGAAACTACATTCCCTACCTGTGAAGAAAAAATGTTCTGATAAATAAAAATAGTCCATGTCACTAAAACTATTTCAAAATAAGTCAAGTTCTTTATTATTATCTTCCAGGAAACATAGACATGGCCACAGTAATACTAATTCATTCACCCTTTCCTTTCTCTCCTTCCAATATCCATCTTTATCTTCTCTACTCTAGCTCCCATCTCCAACTCCAGAAAGTCCTCAGTCCTCATGCCTTTGACTCCTTTTTTAATGTGTTTCCCCCACATGTTTCCCCCACTGTGGAAGACCTACGGACATGTTCTGTGTCATGTCATCCTCATGACAACCTTATGTCATGACATCTCAGGACATCTCTACTTTACAGATAAGTAAGGATGCCATGGTGGCAAGGATGGATGAAGCACAGCAACAAATCAGCTATATAGAAGACAAACTTACGGAGGATAATGAAGCAGGGAAAAAAAGGAAAACAAAGGCAAAAAATCATGATACAAGAATTAGAGAACTCAATGACTCATTAAAAAGGAATAACATCCAAATCATGGGGGTCCCAGAAGATGAAGAGAGAGAAATAGGGGTAGAGGTTTATGTGAGCAAATCATAGCAGAAAACTTTCCTAACCTGGGGAAAGACACAGACATCATAATCCAGGAATCACAGAAAACTCCAATTAGATTCAACAAAAACCGACCATCAACAAGGTGTATTATCATCAAATTCACAAAATACACAAACAAGGAAAGAATTATGAAAGCAGCAAGGGAAAAAAGCCCTTTACCCATAAGGGAAGACAGATCAGGTTTGCAGCAGACCTAGCCACAGAAACTTGGCTGGCCAGAAAGGAGTGGCAGGATATAGTCAATGTGATGAATCAGAAAAATATGCAGCCAAGAATTCTTTATCCAGCAAGGCTGTCATTCTTCAAAGGAGGGAGAGTGTCCCAGAAAAACAAAAACTAAAGGACTTCATGACCACTAAACCTACCCTGCAAGAAATTTTAAGGGGGACTCTCTGAGGGGAGAAAAAATGTAACAAAACAAAAAGACCAAAAGAAACAAAGACTATAAGGGGCCAGAAACACCACTAGAAATTCCAACTCTACAAGAAACATAATGGCAATAAACTCATATCTTTCAGTACTCACTCTAAATGTCAATGGATTAAATGCTCCAATCAAAAGACATAGGATACCAGAATGGATAAGAAAACAAGATCCATCTAAATTCTGTTTGCAACAGACCCATTTTAGACCTAAAGGCACTTTCATATTGAAATTAAGGGGATGAAGAACCATCTGTCATGCTAATGGTCATGAAAAGAAAGCTGTAATAGCCATATTTATATCAGACACACTAGATTTTATTTTATTTTTATTTTTTTTAATGTTTATTTTTGAGAGAGAGAGAGACAGAACACAAGCAGGGGAGGGGCAGAAAGAGAGGGAGACACAGAATCTGAAGCAGTCTCCAGGCTCTGAGCTGTCAGCACAAAGTGTGATGCAGGTCTTGAATTCATAAGCCATGAGATCATGACCTGAGCAGAAACCAAGAGTCAGACACTTAACTGACTGAGCCACCCAGGCACCCTGAGACAAAGTAGATTTTAAAACAAAGACTGCAACAAGAGATGAAGAAGGGCAATTATTTCATCATTAGGGGTCTATCCACCAGGAAGATCTAACAATTGTAAACATTTATGCCCCCAAAATAGAAAACCCAGATATATAAATCAATTAGTTACAAACATAAAAAAAAACTCATTGACAATAATATCATAATAGTAGAGGACTTCAATACCCCACTTACAACAATGGACGGATCATCTAAGCAGAAAATCCATAAGGAAACAATAGCTTTGAATGACACACTGGACCAGATGGACTTAACAGATATTATCAGAACATTTCATCCTAAAGCAGCAGAATACACATTCTTCTCTAGTGCACATGGAACATACTTTAGAATAGATCACATGCTAGGACACAAATCATACCTCAAAAAGTAAAAAAAGATAAAGATCATACCGTGCATATTTTCATACCACAACACTATGAAACTCAAAGTCAACCACAAGAAAAAATTTGGAAAGACAAAAATACTTAGAGACTAAAGAACATCCTACTAAAGAATGAATGGATTAACCAAGAAGTTAAAGAGGAAATTTAAAAGTACATGAAAGCCAATGAAAATGATAACACCACATCCAAAACCTCTCAGATGCAGCAAAGGTCAACTTAAGAGAGAAGTATATAATAATCTAGGCCTTCCTAATGAAAGAAGAAAGGTCTCAGATACACAACCTAACCTTACAGCCTAAAGAGCTGGGAAAATAACAGCAAACAAAACCCCCAAACAGCAGAAGACAGTAAATAAAAAAGATTAGAGCAGAAATCAATACTATCGAAATAAAAAAAAAAAAAACAGAAAAGATAAAAATAAACCCCGGAGCTGGTTCTTTGAAAGAATTAACAAAATTGATAAACTCCTAGACAGTTTGATCAAAAAGAAAAAGGAAAGGACCCAAAGAAATAAAATCAAGAATGAAAGAGGAGAGATTACAACCAACACAACAGAAATAAAAACAATAAGAGAATATTATGAGCAATTATATGCCAATAAACTGGGCAGACTGGAAGAAATGGACAAATTCCTAGAAACATATACACTACCAAAACTGAAACAGGAAGAAATAGAAAATTTGAACAGACCCAAAACCAGTAAGGAAATTGAATTAGTAATAAAAAATCTGCCAAAAATCAAAAGTCCAGGGCCAGATGGCTTTCCAGGGGAATTCTACCAAACATTTAAGGAAGAGTTAATACCTATTCTCTTGAAACTGTTCCAAAAAGTAGAAATGGAAGGAAAACTCCCAAACTCTTTCTATGAAGCCAGCATTACCTTGATTCCAAAACCAGACAGAGACCACACTAAAAAGGAGAACTATAGCCCAATTTTCCTGATGAACATGGATGCAAAAATCTTCAACAAGATATTAGCCAACTGGATCCAACAATACATTAAAAAAATTATTCACCACAAAAAGCGGGATTTATACCTGGGATGCAGGGCTGGTTCAATATCGGCAAATCAATCAATGTGATACATCATGTTAATAAAAGAAAGGAAAAGAACCACATGATTTTCTCAATTGGTGCAGAGAAAGCATTTGATAAAATACAGCATTTCTTAATAATGATAATAATAATAATAATAATAATAATAAAAACCTTAAGAAAGCAGGGATAGAAGCATCATACCTTGAGATCATAAATGCCATATATTAGAGACTCACCACTAATATTATTCTCTATGGGGAAAAACTGAGAGCTTTCCCCCTAAGATCAGGAATACGACAAGGATGTCCACTCTCACCACTGTTATTCGACATAATATTGGAAGTCCTAGCCTTAGCAATTAGACAACACAAAGGAATAAAAGACATCCAAATCAGCAAAGAGGAAGTCAAACTTTCACTCTTCACAGATGACACAATATTCTATATGGAAAACCCAAAAGATTTCCACCAAAAAACTGCTAGAACTAGTTCATGAATTCAGCAAAGTCACAGGATATAAAATCAATGCACAGAAAACAGTTGCATTTCAACACACCAATACTGAAGCAACAGAAAGAGAAATCAAGGAATCAATCCCACTGACAATTGCACCAAAACCCATAAAACACTAGGAATAAACCTAACCAAAGAGGTGAAAAAATTATACACTGAAAACTATAGAAAGCTTATGAAAGAAATTGAAGACACAAAAAAATGGAAAAATATTCCATGCTCCTGGATAGGAAGAACAAATATTGTTAAAGTGTCGATATTACCCAAAGCAATCTACCTATTTAATGCAATCCCTATCAAATTAACACCAGCAGTCTTCATAGAGCTAGAACAAACAATACTAAAATTTGTATGGAACCAGAAAAGACCCCAAATAGCAAAAGGAATCCTGAAAAAGAAAACCAAAGCAGGAGGCATCACAATCCCAGACTTCAAGCTATACTACAAAGCTGTAACCATCAAGACAGTATAGTACTGGCACAAGAACAGACACTCAGATCAATGGAACAGAATAGAGAACCCAGAAATGGACCCACAAACATATGGCCAACATATGTTGGCCATATCTAATGGAAATCTAATTTTGACAAAGCAGGAAAGAATATCTAATGGAATAAAGGCAGTCTCTTCAGCAAGTGGTGCTGGGAAAACTGGACAGTGACATGCAAAAGAATGAACCTGGACCACTTTCTTACACCATACACAAAAATAAACTCAAAGTGGATGAAAGACCTAAATGTAAGACAAGAAGCCTTCAAAGTCCTCGAGGGGAGAGCAGGAAAAAACCTCTGACGGCCGCCACAACTTCCTACTCAGCATGTCTCCAGAGGCAATGGAAACAAAAGCAAAAATGAACTACTGGGACCTCATCAAGATAAAAAGCTTCTGTACAGTGAAGGAAACAGTCAGCAAAACTAAAAGACAACCGAAGGAATGGGAGAAGATATTTGCAAATGACATATCAGATAAAGGATTAGTATCCAAAATCTATAAAGAATTTATTGAACTCAACACCCAAAAAACAAATAATCCAGTGAAGAAATGGGCAAAAGATGTGATTAGACACTTTTCCAAAGAAGACATCCAGATGGCTAAGAGACACATGAAAAAATGCTCAACATCACTCATCATCTGGGAAATACAAATCAAAATCATAATGATATACCACCTCACACCAGTCAGAATGGCTAAAATTAACAACTCAGGCAACAACGACAAATGATGCCGAAAAAGGGATACTCTTTTGCACTGCTGGTGGGAATGCAAACTGGTGCAGCCACTCTGGAAAACAGTACAGAAGTTCCTCAAAAAATTAAAAATAAAAATACCCTATGGCTTAGCAGTTGCACTACTAGGTATTTATCCAAATAATACAGGTGTGCTCTTTCAAAGGGGCACATTCGCCTCAATGTTTATAGCAGTTATATCGACAATAGCCAAAGTATGGAAAGAGCCCAAATGTCCATCAACAGATGAACGGATAAAGATGATGTGGTATATATATATACAGTGGAGTATTACTCAGTAATCCAAAGAAATGAAATCTTGCCATTTCCAACTACGTGGATGGAACTAGAGGGTATTATGCTAAGAGAAATTAGTCAGAAGAAGACAAATATCATATGACTTCACTCATATGTGGAATTTAGGATACAAAACAGATGAACATAGGGGAAGGGAAGCAAAAATAATATAAAAACAGAGAGGCTCTTAAATATAGAGAACAAACTGAGGGTTGCTGGAGGGGTTGTGGGTGAGGGCATGGTTAAATGGGTAGATGGCATTAAGGAAGACACTTGTTGGGATGGGCATTATATATAGGGAATGAATCACTGAACTCTATCCCTGAAATCATTATTGCACTATATGCTAACTAACTTGGATGTAAATTTAAAAAAAAGGAAAGTATTATTTCTAAAACAGTGTCAACTTTACATCGATATAGTGGCACTAATATGTACTCAATTGTGATACTTATTAGAAAATCTAAGACCCTCTTAAAAAAACGTGATCATCCATACAATGTGCTTAGCAGGATATTAAAGTACTATGAATATAGTAAATACTTCATAAATGCTTCCATTGGCATTAATAATAATTACAACCAATTAATTACTTTGAAATCATGAATTATATATCTGTATCTGCAGCTAAATAAGAATTAAAAAAGTAAAATCAGACTACTTTAACAAGAAATAAATAAAATAACATAAATAACATAGATGGATAATATTAAACCAGAAACCAATGGTTTTCTTAGAACCATTATAGAAGAAAGCAACATAGGAACTACAAATACTCAGCCAGATATGAACTTAAACTATCAATAGATCTGAAGCAACTTCTTGTATCTGAATGTGGAAAGATGTTTATCTTCCAGACAGAATTAAGCAATCAGTGGTTTAATAAAAAATCTTGATAATCAATAGGTGATTAGGAGAGATAAAAAAGATTAACATGTTTTAAAAAAGAAAGAAAATAAATGTGTTCATTAGTGATGGATAGGTTAAATATGGATGAGCTAATGGGGTCTTAATGAATCCATATGCCATGGATTTCCCACTAATTAAGAAATCAACAAAGATGACCAAACAAAATGTGTGACATTTACAAACCATCTTTCAAAATTACTTCAGAAGTGTTAAGTTACTAGAGAAAATTTTTTCTGAATTATACCAAAATATACATGTACCTCACTAGGGTAGTCTTCTCCCATTGGCTTATGGCTCTTTTGTGATGGTGTCCAGAGCAGTGGTTCTCAAACTTTAGTATGTGTAAGAATCCCACGGAAGGCTGGATAAAACATAGTTCCTGAGCCTCACTCCCATGTTCCTGGTTCAGTGGGGCTGGGATAGGGCCAAGATTTGCCTTTCTAACAAGTTCCAGGTGATGTTGATAACTGCTAGTCTTGGGACTAGGTTTGAGGACCACAGTTTTGGAGTCTTTGTATAAACAAAGTACATGCCCTTCAGAACAAGAACACAAAGAACATAAACATAAAGCAGGGTTGAGGTCACAATAATCTAAAGAAATTTGATACGAGAATGGCAGAAACACTCCTTCAAGGAAATTTTTTCCACTCCAATGTCACCTTGCAGTTACAAATACATCTTGTGCAAAACACTTATGCAGAACTTGGTTTATGATCTTGCTCTAACAAGCTATAATGTTTATTTTTTGAACAATTAAAAATATGATTTTGCTGTCAAGCAGTCTTCCTAAGGTATATGAAACACAACAGGTTTTACAGGTTTTTTGTGTCCTACATTTTGGCTCTCATTGTGGGCAGAGGGAAATAAGCTGATGTAAGCCAAAAACACTTCTAACCTGTCAAGTTATTTTTTAAGAACTTACATGTTTATAAGAGAAAAATAACAATCTTGGAAGGATGATTTTCTGCTCTATAAATAAATATGATTACTGGCTTTTTCACTCTTTTTATAGTTTTATTAGTTATATTTTTATTGTTCTTTGGAGATATTTTAATGACAACTTGGGAGTAAAGGCAGTATGAAAACCTCTTCCTGATGAAGTATTCATTATTATTAACAGAAGGCAAATGTTAATGTATTGAAACAGAATGAGACAAAAGGACTCAAGTTCCTGGTCAGATGCTTTGGTTCTAACTAATGAAATAAACGCATGTTACACAGAATGGCTTCTGGCTACCTTATCAGATTTTCCCTCTTGTTTCAGCCTATTTCAACTGAATTGAGCCCATGTTAGCACTATGCACTTAAAAAGACGGAGAAGACTCTTTTAGGTGAGTTGTATCAAGGTAAGAACAGAAGTGGCACCAACTGCCCTTTTCCCTATGCTCTGTCCTCAGGATAGGGCACTTGTCTGGCCCAGTCATTTTCACTGGGAATGAATATGGCTGTGTACAGATCACATGTTAGTAAGCATTCTTGGATTACAAATGGTTGTTTCAGGGAGTCTCACTGGGTTCTAATTAGACTTCAAAAAATAGTCATTCTGTCCTCTGAATTAGTCCTTAGTGTTACAGAAGATTGGGCTCACTTATTTCCTATATCTGGTCTCTCAAAGGCCCAAAAGACCTTTGTTTATGAGAAGCAGATTTTCTCATAAATGTTAAATCTGAAGTGGGAGTTTTTCTTTCATTAACTCACTTTCTATTAAGAACGAGTTAGTGGGGTATTAATGGCTCAACTACTTTATCTGTTTATATGATCCTTGTAGCCTGGCTTTCGTATTCATTTTAAAGGAAAAAGTACTCAATATCTAACATATTCAACATCGAGTTTAATTCTCATTATCTAAAGTTTGATAACCATAAGAGATATTCTGTGGAAAAGTCCTCATAATAAACATGATCAGAGCCTCATAGGCTTCATTTCTGTTTTCTATTTTCTTTATTTCACCAATATTAAATAATCACAGTCAGAACTTTTTTGTAGTTTTTATTTACATTCCAGTTAGTTAACATACAGTGTAAAATTAGCTTCAAGTGTACAATTTAGTGATTCAACACTTCCATACATCAGCTGGTGCTCATCACAAGTACACTTCTTAATCCCCATTACTAATTTCACTCATCCCATCACCCACCTCCCCTCTGGTAACCATCAGTTCATTCTCCATAGTTAAGAGTCTGTTTCTTGGTTTGCCTCTCTTTTTTTCCACTATGATCAATTGTTTTGTTTTGTAAATTCAACATATGAGTGAAATCACATGAAATTTGTCTTTCTCTGACTGACATATTTCACTTAACCTAATACTCTCTAGCTCCATCCATGTCATTGCAAAAGGCAAGATCTCATTCTTTTTTATGGCTGAGTAGTATTCTAGTGTGTCCACATCTTTATCCATCAGTCAATGGACATTTGGGCTCTCTCCATAGTTTGCCTATTGTTGACAGTATTGCTATAAATATCAGGGTGCATGTATCCCTTTAAATTAGTATTTTTGTATCCTTAGGGTAAATATCTAGTAGTGTAATTGCTAGATCATTGGGTATTTCTATTTTTAACTTTTTGAGGACCCTCCACACTGTTTTCTAGAGTGTCTGCTCAGGTTTGCATTCCCACCAACAATGCACAAGTGTTCCCCTTTCTCCACATCCTCACCAACACCCGTTGTCTCTTGTGTTGTTAATTTTAGCCATTCTAACTTATGTGAGGTGATATCTCATTATAGTTTTGATTTGCATTTCCTTGATGATGAGTGACATTGAGCATCTTTTCATATGTCTGTTGGTCATCTGTATGTTTTCTTTGGAAAAATATCTATTCGTGTCTTCTGTCCCCTTTTTAACTGGATTATTTGTTTTTCTGGGTGTTGAGTTTTATAAGTTCTTTATATATTTTGGATACTAACCCTTTATCAGACATGTCATTTGCAAATATCTTCTCCCATTCCATAGGTTGCCTGTCAGTTTTGTTGATTGTTTCCTTTGCTGTGCAGAAGCTTTCTATTTTGATGATGTCCCAACACTTTATTTTGCTTTTGCTTCCCTTGCCTCAGGAGACATATCTACTAAGAAGTTGCTGTGGCTATTGTCAAAGAGGTTACTGCCTGTGTTCTCCTCTAGGATTTTAATGATTCCATGTCTCACATTTAGGTCTTTAATCCATTTTGAGTTTATTTTTGTGTATGGAGTAAGAAAGTGGTCCAGGTTCATTATTTTGCATGTTGCTGTCCAATTTTCCCAACACCATTTGTTGAAGAGACTGTCTGATATTCTTTCCTGCTTTATTGAAGATTAACTGACCATATAGTTGTGGATTCATTTCTGGGTTTTCTAATCTGTTCTTTTGATCTATGTGTCTATTTTTGTGCCAATACCATACTGTATTGATTACTATAGCTTTGTAACATAAATTAAAGTTCAGAATTGTGATACCTCCAGCTTTGATTTTTCTTTTTCAGGATTTCTTTCACTATTCAGGGTCTTTTGTGGTTCCATACAGATTTTAGAATAGTTTGTTCTAGCTCTGGAAAATGCTGGTGTATTTTTTTTTTAATTTTTTTTTTTCAACGTTTTTTATTTATTTTTGGGACAGAGAGAGACAGAGCATGAACGGGGGAGGGGCAGAGAGAGAGGGAGACACAGAATCGGAAACAGGCTCCAGGCTCCGAGCCATCAGCCCAGAGCCTGACGCAGGGCTCGAACTCACGGACCGCGAGATCGTGACCTGGCTGAAGTCGGACGCTTAACCGACTGCGCCACCCAGGCGCCCCAGTGCTGGTGTATTTTAATAGGGGTTACATTAAATGTGTAGATTGCTTTGGGTAATATAGATATTTTACCAATATTTGTTCTTCCAATTCGCGAGCATGGAATGTTTTTTTTTTTTCCATTTCCTTGTGTCCTCTTCAATTTCTTTCATAAGTGTTCTATAGTTTTTAGAGTACAGATCTTTTACCACTTTTGTTAGGTTTATTCCTGGGTATCTTATGGTTTTTGGTGCAATTGTAAATGGGATCAATTCCTTGATTTCCCTTTCTACTGCTTCACTATTGGTATATAGAAATGCAACAGATTTCTGCATGTTGATTTTGTATCCTGTGACTTTATCAGTAAAACATCACATATCAGTTCATGCCATAGTTTGGTGGAGTCTTTTGGGTTTTCTACATAGAGTATTACGTCATTTGCAAAAAGTGAAAGTTTGACTTCTCCTTTGCTGATTTAGATGACTTTTATTTATTTGTATTGTCTGATTGCTGTGGGTAGAACCTCCAGTACTATGTTAAATAACAATAGTGATAGTGGGGCATCCCTGCTTGTTTCTGACCATAAAGGAAAACCTCTCAGTTTTTTCCCATTGAGGATGATATCACCTGCAAGTTTTTCATATATGGCCTTTATTATGTTGAAGTATGTTTTCTCTAATCCCACTTTGTTGAGTATTTTATCATGAATGGATGTTGTACTTTGTCAAATGCTTTTTCTGCATCTGTTAAAAGGATCATATAGTTTCTATCTTTTTATTAATGTGGAGTATCATGCTGATCGATTGGTGGATATTAAACCATCATTGCAGTCCAGGAATAAATCCCACTTGATAGTCATGAATGATTCTCTTCATGTACTGAAAATTTTTGCATCCACATTCATCAGGGATATTGCCCTGTAGATCTTTTTTTTCTTAGTGGAGTCTTTATGTGGTTTTGGTATCAGTAATGCTGGCCTCATAGAATGAATTTGGAAGTTTTCCTTCATTTCTATTTTTTGGAATAGTTTGAGAAGAATAGGTATTAACTCTTCTTTAGATGTTTGGTAAAATTCACCTGTGAAGGCATCCAGTCCTAAAGTTTTGTTTGTTGGGAGTTTTTTGATTACTGATTCCATTTCTTTGCTGGTTATTGGTCTGTTCAAGTTTTCTATTTCTTCTTGTTTCAGTGTTGGTAGTTTATATGTTTCTACGAATTTATCCGTTTCTTCCAGATTGTCTAGTTTGTTGCCATATAGTTTTTCATAATGCTCTCTTATAATTGTTTGTATTTCTGTGGTATTCTGTTCTCCTTTCTCATTCGTGATTTTATTTATTTGGGCTCTTTCTCTTTTCTTTTTGATAAGTCTGCCTCGGGGGTTATCAATTTATTTTATTTTTTCAAAAAACCAGCCCCTGGTTTCATTTATCTGTTCTACTGGTATTTTTTGGTTTCTACATCATTTCTTTCTGCTCTAATCCTCATTATTTCTCATCTCCTGGCTTTAGGCTTTGTTTTTTTTTCTCTTTTCCTAGCTCCTTTAGGTGTAATGTTAGGTTGTTTATTTGAGATTTTTCCTGCTTCTTAAGGTAGACCTGTATTGCTACATACTTTCCTCTTAGGACCGCTTTTGCTGCATCCCAACGGTTTTGGAACACCATGTTTTCATGATCGTTTGTTTCCATGTATTTTTTATTTCTTCTTTGATTTCCTGGTTGACCCATTCATTATTTAGTAGCATGTTGTTTAACTTCCATATATTTGTGGTCTTTCCAATTTTTTTCTTGTGGTTGACTTCAAGTTTTATAATTTTGTGGTCAGAAAATATGCATGGTATGATCTCAATCTTTTTGTACTTGCTGGGGCCTGACTTGTGACCTAGTGATCTATTCTGGAGAATGTTCTGTGAATAACAGTCAGAATTTTGAAAGACATTCTTTGCAGCACATCTTCAGAACTAATGCATTTCAAACATGTTATGAGCAGAATTCAGTATATCTTACTCTCTTCCAGATTCCTTTTTCTGGAATTTCTTGCCATATATTTTTACTTCTATTCTTGTATTTTTCATTATTTAATAAAATTGTGAACAGCTAGCAGACTGCTTTGAGTGTATATATTTCTTATTTTCCAGTACATTTTGTTCTTGAATTAATTGAAATAAATTCCCTTTTAATTCTTTAGCATGAAGCTGAGCCAGAATCCTGGTTATTGATACAGCAATTCCACAGAAATCCTAGCTAATAGATATCTTTTATTAATTACTTAGAGTATTCAGAAACCATGTCAAGTACTTTACATGCATTACCTCATGTAACTCTCATAGCAACTCCATGAACTAGGTATTATTATATACTCATATTTTAAAGATAATACTACAGTAAGTAACTTGCTCAAAGTCTCAAAACTCTTAATGACTGACCCATGACTCAAACCCAAATTATTTTTATTCTGAAACACATGTTTCAATGAATACCATGTACTAGGGCTATTTTCAGGAATTTGAGGCTGTACATATATTTTTGAAGTGAGCAGTTATCTCTGGAGTATGATAGAAGACCTCTCACTGTCAAATATCTCTTCCATGAGTCTATGGTAATTCAAAAATTTATCCTTCAAAATGCATTATTTTAATTAAAGCTTTTCCCTTCTGTTTATGCCTATTACTGGCAATAAATTACATCTTATATATTAATCTGTTCTCTATTATCACCTCTTTCTCTTTCCTCTGACAGATTTTTTCCCCTTGTTTAAGGAAGCCTTCTAGCTGGACTTTTGTTTCCACATTTCCCTGTTTTCCTCTTCTTATCTCAGGATATCAGGATATCTCATATCTTCATGGGAGGCCTCTGAGCAGAGAAATCAGCCCAGAGAAGGTAGGTTTCTGAACTTGCAGCCAACTCTCACCCAGAGAAGTCCTGCCTTTACCTGCTTCAGGTATTGAGTAACAGTACTTGGCATACTAAACCTCTCCCCTTCTACTACCTCCTTCTTCTCTGTTTAAACGGCTAGAGATAACTTGATGTTACTTTGTTCAAAACTTGGAATCTTCTAAAAGGACCAGAATCCATTGGCTGAGCAGTCCTATGCACTAATAAACCATATAACTGAGCCTCTGGGCTTTTTCTCTGAGACATTTTCTCCAATGGCTTTGCTAATCATAACGCTCATCACCTTGTCTCTTGAACCAAGAAAGATATGCTCATACTCCACAAGGGGACCAAAATTTATCTTACAATGAACCTGTGTAATTTATAACAAAATCTAAGGTTTTATTAACATTCTTTTCCAGAAGTGGCTTTCTTCAATATTACCATTTCCATAGTTACTGCTTTTCCCTAACAATTAAACTTTAGACAACTAATAATTCTTTAATATCTGCTCTGTGTTATAATTTAACTTTTAAGACAACTTTGAAAGGTAGACCTTACCATACTCATTTTTCAAATAAAGTACTTGAAGTTAAGAGAGTTTAGATAATTTCCCCAAGAGAACACATACAGAGCTTTGATAACAACCATAAAAGCTGGACTAGACCATAGTGACTTTAGATCCTATATACTTTCTCCTACATCATGCTTAAAGTTGTTTTGCAAATAACAGCTTCATTAAGATTTTGATCCCAAAACTTGCAGATTATTACTTAAGGATGTCTACATGCAAAATAGGTTGTGTTTTAAATGAAAATTATGATTTAAAATATTTAAACTGGAGAAATATTAACTGAATAAGAGCCCCAAGAAAAATCATATGAATTTCTAAATAAATAGTTAGCAAAACAAAAGATGGATTAAACACAAGGAAATGAAAACTTATAAGTCAGAGCAAGAAACACTTTATTTATGATTCATCTCCTGACTCACTCTCAAGTAGGGTAAAAAACATCTTCTAACCCGATATGTATAAAAGGCACAGTGTATTCATTTGGGAAAAGTAATTTTGAAATCTCAAAAAAACTTAAAATACTTCAAAATATATAGCACAAAATAAATTGGAAAATAAGTTTGCTAAGTTTCCAGTCTTTGAAAAAACTTTAGAAAAATTGATCCACATATGTCTAAGAATAGAAAAAAAATTATTGCCATTTAATTTAAAAATTTGAAAAACAGAGATATCTGGGTGGCTCAGTGGGTTAAGCATCCAACTTTGGCTCAGGTCATGATCTCACAGTTCGTGAGTTTGAGCCCCACATTGGACTCTGTGCTGACAACTTGGAGCTTGGAGCTGGCTTCAGATTCTGTGTCTCCCTCTTTCTTTCTGCCCCTCCCCCATTCATGCTCTGTCTCTCTCTTTCAAAAATAAACGTTAAAAAAATGAAAAACATTTGATAACTGAATGACAAATCTAAGCAAAACATTTATTGAAAATTATTAGGAGATTAGAATAAGAAATGTTTCTACATGGACATTATATCATCATTGTCCTCCACTTGGTAATACATATCTTTGACAAACTTATTTTGCAATAAACCAATTGTTAGAGTTCTTAGTGTCATCAGACATTAGGTTTACCAATAATGCTTCGCAATAGTCCCATATTCTAAAATGTGGTCTACATGGACTAAATTTTATTGTTTCAACTTTCAAGATATTAATTGACATAAATATATCTTTAGAGTTTTGGAAACAGTTTCTAACTCTTATATAAAGACAAGGAAGATAAAACAACCTCATTCAAGTGATGTAATTATAAGAAGGCAGGATGTGTTATAGATTTAGCAAGTCAGCATCCTGTATATCCACAATACTTCTCACTGAAGGCTGGTGTCTGGGCTTCCATTATTACAGATGGTTTATATGGTATGAGTTGTCCCTGGGTGATGTTATATTAGTTACGATTCTTGGGCTTTGGCTAAAATTTTTAAAATTGTACTTAGAAAGATATACAGGGTTTAGACAACTGATAGAACAGGCATGAAAAGTTAGTCAAACACTTCACAGTTCAGAAGGATCAACTAGCAAAGCAAATCTCTTTTGTCAGGAATAAGGCTCATCTGGATATATCCGCTATCACCGGACTTTGATGTTTCTGCCACTGGCCACGTCTCTGCTGCTGTCACCAGTGAATTATCCACTTGAGCTTCACCTCCCAGCAATGAGCCAAGTGTGGGACTTAAGCCTTAGCTCCCTCAGAAAAGCAGTGGGAGGACTCTGCTTTTCTGGATCCCATAGTGAAGGGTAGGCCATTTCCTATGTATCAGTCAGGACTGAGGCAGAAAAAGAGAACCCTCTCTGAGTGTTTCAATTGGAAGAGGTTTAATTTTTAAAAAAGAAGAAGAACTAGATGCTTATGAATAATGAGAAGAGTTTCTAGTCCTCAGATTTTTGCTAGCCTTTCAACATGCTGGAGGTAGATAATGTGGCTTTGGCCATAATCTTATGAGATTGTTTATTATCAGTCGCTTGCGTTTCAGCACCCACATGTAGGATTTGAGGGGTTATGCCTAGAGACTGCTGTAAAATCTCGTATTTGACAAAGGCTGTGAATTTGCCAGCTGCTGCTAGAGGAAGGGATAATGACCTTTGCTTCACGTCTACCTTTCAGATGTGGTGTGAATGCCTAATTAGCGGGGTTTAAACACAACTCTGCTGACAAAAAAAAGTCTCCAAAATGTAGCTCCCAAGTGTTCTCTGATTTGGGGATAGGCACAGAAGGGAGCGAGTGTATTGCCAACCCATAGTTCTATATTCCTTCACAGAGACTAGACATATATACATAGAATCATCTCCAAATAGAAAGACAGATCTCACACTGGAGGAAAAGACTACAGAAATACACATCACAATGTAATGCTCACATGTTCTTCATCTCATGTGTATTTTCTGAACAGATGATAATATCCAATAAAAATTTATTTTTTAAATTACCAGTTAATCTCTCTATTCCAGCCATTTTCAGATACAATCTTATGGCACAGATACCACAGCTCTATGGAAGCCCTATTTTTTACTAATATGATTGCTATGTGCTAGTATAACTAGGGAAAACAATACTGAAAAATACAAACGTACACACCCACTCTCTCTTGTCCTCTTCCGTCCATTATATACAAAGATTGCTCTTGGATCTTTGGCTGCGCCTTCAGATAGTATTCTTATATTTGTTACATTTTGGACATGTGGTCTGCCAGAGATAAGCTATTTATTTCATGGTTTTCCTTAGGCAATCTTAGTTTAATTATTTAAACTCACTCTAGGCTATACATGAATTCATTATTCTTTGTCTGCTAGATTAACCATTCTAGACAACCACGGTTTTTCAGAAATTCATTTATAATACACAGCCAATCCAAGGGACCCTAGTTGCCTTAAACCTCATTGTGAGCTCCTTGTGAAATGTAAAACTATTTTAATTCAACCTTTCACCAACATAGAAACTGGCACATAGTAGGCACTTAATAAATATTTGATGAATGAATGAATCAGTAACAGTAAACTAGCCATAGCCAGGACTTAATCATTGGTTGATCTATATTTATTGTTTTATGTAACATAACTCCAGATATAAAAACATGTGACACATGACATAAATCCAAAAAAAATTTCTTTTTAAGTTTTTTTTTTTTAATGTTTATTTTTGAGAGAGAGAGACACATACACACAGAGTGCAGGGGGAGGCGGGGGGAGGGTCAGAGAGAGCAGAAGACACAGAATCTGAAGCGGGCTCCAGGCTCTGAGCTGTCAGCACAGAGCCCAGTGCGGGGCTTGAACTCATAAACGGTGAAATCAGATGCGAGCTGAAGTCGGACACTTAACCAACTGAGTCACTCAGGCACCTCCCCCAAAAATTTCTTTTTAAGATAAGTATCCTTTCAAATTTTTGCTTTCAGTAACTTTCTATTGTAGGTTAAATTATTTTGACATATATTTTCATACCAGTATGAATTATTCTTTTTAATTCTTCAGTTCCTCACAAATGTTATTGCTACTTTGGCAACCACCTTCTATGACAAATTGTAAACACTAAAACTCAAATTACTTCTCAAATTATCTAATCTTTAATCTGAAGGCCCAGGGAGACATTTATTATTTTAGAGTGAATCATTTCCAAGACGAAACTCCCTTGTTGCCTCCCAGATTCTAAGATCTAAACAAATCATTAATTCAATAAAATGCAAAATAAAATTACAAATTAAAGGATAAGAGCATTTTTTTTCTTGAATCTAAGTCAGTTTTATAATACAAACAATAAGAGCCTTTCGCTTAGCTAATGATGATCATTTTTTAAGTGATAATAAATAAGTAACTTTCCCTAAGAAGTAACTTTATTTCCAAGTTGGCTAGCACTTAATAAATCTGACCAATCACCAGATAGTCTTAACATGAAAAAAAATGAAACTATAGGGCACAGATGAGGCTCAGTCAGTTAAGCATCCAATTCTTGATTTCAGCTCAGGCCATGATCTCAGGGTTGTGAGATGGAGCTCAGTGTGATGAGCGCTAAGCTTGCTGAAGATTCTCCCTCCCTCTCTGCCCCTCCCCTGCTCTCATGCTCTCTTTCTCAAAAAAAAAAAAAAAAATTATATATAAGAAATAAATGAAACTATATATTCCATAAATTCTTCAGCTGAATTGTCTAACAAACATCTTATCTTATAAATTTATCAACAATAGAAATTGAATGATGATAAAAACAAATAGTTATTAACAAATGGAGTATACAGTCCCAATAAAAACTCCAACAGGAAAGAAATTGCCAAACCAATTCAAAAATCTATATGGAAATGCCAAGGAAATACGTTTGTCACGTTAATAATAATGCTACCTTCCGGGGCGCCTGGGTGGCTCAGTCAGTTGAGCGTCCGACTTCGGCTTGGGTCATGATCTCACCGCTCCTGGGTGTGAGCCCCGCGTCAGGTTCTGTCCAGCTCTGTCCGGCTCTGTCTGGCTCTGTGCTGACAGCTCAGAGCCTGGAGCCTGCTTTGGATTCTATGTCTCCCTCTGCCTCTAACCCACTCACAGTCTGTCTCTGTCTCTCTCAAAAATAAATAAACATTAAAAAAAATTAAATAATAATAATAATGCTGCCTTCCTATCCATGGAAATGGTATAATTCTCCAGTTACATCTTCTTTAACATCTCTCAGCAATATTTAATAGTTTTCAATTTATAAGTATTAAATATTTTTGTCAAATTATCACTATTTAATATTTACTGATGCTACTGTGTTTTTGTTATTTTTATTTCTATTTCTAAATGCTTTTATCTAATTTATAGTAATAGAATTAACTTTTGTTTATTGATTTTACACCCTCTAATCTTGCTAAACTCCTTTATTAGTTCTAGGAACTTTTTTGTAGTTTCCATAGAATTTCAGCATAGATGATTAAGTCTCTCTGAGTCTAGTTTTATTCACATTCTTTCTTTTACTTGCCTTATTGCTCTGGCTAAAACCATTTCTAGAACATTAACTACACGTGGTGACAGCACATATTTTTGCCTTGCTTCTAATCTTCAGGAAAGTATTTAATCTTGCACCATTAAATAGGATACTAGCTATGTGGGTTTTTATAGATGTCCTTTATCATATTGAGGAAGTTCCTTCCTGTTCTTATTTACTGAGTTTTTGCATTTTTGTTTTTGTTTTTGCTCATAAATGATATGGGGTTTTGACAATTACTATCTCTGTGTTTCATGAGATGACCATATTCTACTTTTCAGCTTTTTTTTTTTTGTCTGTTAATATGATGGATTAAATTGATTGATTTTTAAATGCTAACACAACCTTATGTTCTTGGGTTAAATGTCATTTATTTAGTCATGAGGTATTATATAAAATACCAGAAGAAAGTGTTTTCCTCTGAAAATGTTGACACCAAACGATTTTTTTTAACTTAGTAACTTCAAAGAAATGTTATTGCAATATGACTATATTAGACATTTTGGCCTGCTGTAACATAATAACAGAGATAGTTTGCTTATACACAACACAGAAATTTATTGCTCACAGTTTTGGAGGCTGGGAGGTCTAAGATCAAATCACCAACAGATTCAGTGTCTGGGGAGAGCTCCCTTTTTTGGTTCATAGATAGCACCTTCTCATTGTGTCCCCACATGGCCAAAAGGGCAAGGGAACTCTTTGGGATTTGGGATTTCCTTTATAAGGGCACTAATCCACTAATACCATTCATGAAGGCTCTGCCTTTATAACCTAATCACCTTCCAAAGATCCCACCCCCAAATACCATTGCACTGAGGATTTGATTTCAACATATGAATTTAGGAGGGGGCACAAACTTTAAGGCTATAGCAACGACAATGGCCATCCTACAGCTTTATCCATGATGTATAATACCTTGTATAATATGGCTGGAAGAGAATTCTCAACTCTCTTAATTAACTATGTCCAGAATCTTCCCTTTTCTATTATATCTGCTTTAGGCTTACCAAAGAAGGTAAATGAAAATTAAAAGCAAAACAGAAAACTTTTGAAGTTAAAATTAACTTTTAAGTTTGCTTCCATGAAATATATTTCTATGGTGTTGATAATGGCCTAGTCAGTTAACTCAAAATATAAATGCATAAAATATTTTCTTTAAATGGGAATTCTTGGCTAAAGAATCTGAATGCCTAGACTAACCCTTCAATCACCACTAAAAAAAAGAAAAAGCAAAACATATTTTCCTGCACATCAATGAGTAATATCACCACATAACCTTTAGAGATAAAAACTAATATACACCATATACAGAAGCATGTATGGGAGGTTAAGAGTAACATAAGTTAGGGATCATGCAATGTTACTACTTTTAACCCCAAATTATGATTTAGCAGATACTGATGCAGCTTTATACAGGGAATATCTACAGAGAACTAGCTGTTTTAAAAATGAAAGTGATTCCCTTCTGAATGGTAGAAAAGAAGGCAGACAACTTCTTTTGATGGAAGGAATACAATGGTAAAAAATAGATGACACCCATGCAAATTGCCTTATCAAGGCTGTGAAAAAACTTCTTTAATTTTTTAATTAAGTTTATTTATTTATTTTCAGAGAGAGAAAGAGCAAGTGGGGTAGGGGCACGGCAGGGGGTGGGGGGTGGGGGGGTGGTAGAGAGAGAATCCCAAGCAGGCTCTACAATGTCAGCACAGAGACCAATGCAGGGCTCAAACTCAAACCATGAGATCATGACCTGAGCCAAAATCAAGAGTGGGATGCTTAACCAACTGAGCCACCCAGGCACCCCAAAGAAACTTTAATAATAGTGAAACTTATCTTCTTTACTTTTCCATTGTTTCTTTCCCTGACTAAATTTCCTTAACATGGAAGGATGCCCTCAGCCAGCTATGTAAGCCAGCATCTGGTCCTACCCTCTACCCTTGTCAAGCACCTTAACCCAGTTTACATGGCACTAAATGGCAATGTTAAGTGGATAAGAACCCTCTTCCTACTTCTCCATTGCTTCAGCAGCCTCTGGGGAGCCAGTTAGGGAAAACCACTTTCAAGGAGGCTATGACTAAATATGCTTAGTAGAAAGAGAAAGGGAGAGATGCACAAGCAAAGGAGAAAATTGTTGTGAGTAATTGCAATATGGTGATAAGATCTCTATTCTGTTCATACTTCCTGTGTGGGGTTGTTCACTATAAATTGGTAGCTTCAATGCATAAAGCTACCCCGTACCTAAGACAGAATACTGGGAATGGAACAGAGGAAAGCCAGTTCATTTGAGAGGGTGGGTATGATGCTGCTGATCATCCCTCTCTTTTCTGGACTTGGAGATAAAGTTTTCAGTTTGCCTTTTCTTTGATTCTGGTACTGTCTTAAGAAAACAACAGCTGAGTGTCAACATGGTCCCATGTCTTTGGGAGAAAAGGGAGGGTGGTTGTATGGACAGTGCCTTCACTTATAGGCACCATAGCAACAGTTTTGTTTGAAAGTAGAAGTTACTCAGGAGTGCATTCAGGGCTGCCTAGGGGGCGTCCAACTCTTGATTTTTGCCTCAGGTCATGATCTCAGGGTTGTGGGATCGAGCTCCAACTTGGGTTCTGACCTGGGTGTGGAGTCTGCTTAAGATTCTCCCTCTCTCTCTCTCTCTGCCCCTCTCCCCTACTCAAACTCTCTCTCTCTCTCTCTCTCTCTCTCTCTCTCAAATAATAATAATAAAAAAAGAAAGTAGAAGTTACTCATAAAAGAATTTCCTTTATTTTCCCTGCAATGGGTAGAAGGGTAAAATAAAATTTGGAAACCATGGGTTTGATTCATATATATCTGAGTTTGCTGAATCAGTTGGTAAAGGAGGCTTATCGATACTGTATTTGTAGGGAAGTCTGAGGAGCTCCCTTGGAAAGAACTCATCCATGAGCAAAGAAGTAACTGGCCTAGGAAGAAAACTGAGTTTATTTGCCAGAGGTGAGAAACTATTACAAAGTCATTCCTAGCTATGGTACTGGGAATTGCCTTACATGACCTAAAGGGACTTCTGTCTGAATCCAGTAGAGAGCAAAGATGCTGTGAGTGAAAAGGAAACAGACTTCCATTAAAAACTCTCTCGGGCACCATATTGCCGGCAGCCATGCCAGAGTATCCTACTAACAGAATGTGGTGGACCCAGGAAAGAGCATAATGACTGACTGAGGAACTCAGAAAGCCTGGGTGCCCACAAGGAGTCTCAGAAATGATTGGTAGAGGTGGGAGACTTTAAGAACATCCGTTCTGAGCAAGATGAATTGAATTATTATTTAAATTAATCTATTATAAAAATAGAGAAGGCAGGACCTCTGACTATAGATGCAAGTAGGTGGGAGGCATGACTGTGGGCATCTATGGAAATCCTCTCCTGCTTGCCTTCATTTCCCAGGGAAGATTAGAAATTAGGTCATCATCTGAGAGGGGGTTGTGGTGCTGGAGGAATAAGGAGAGAATAATGAAATCATCACTTAGGAGAAAAGGAGAATGAATCTATCAGGAAAATGTATGTCAGGAAAATGTAGTCTGATTTCTGGGTAGCACTAAGAGCCCACATGAGGCTAGTGAGCATGAATGAAAAGTTAACCTACCAGCAGGTTGTGAGTGTTTCCACCAGCTCTGGGTTCCTCTGTACCCCTGCTGAGAAAAGGGTTGAAGTGAAGGGCAGAGGCGGTTCCAAAAGTACATGGAGCTCAGGGACCTCTCTTCACACCTAGTAGGATTCCACAGTAGGTCACCTTGTTTGCAAGCATCAGTTCAACACTTCCAGAGTAATAGCATGGCCAGTCTCTACAATTCTGTCGGTTGGTCTTAGTATGACTGTTATCTCTCCAGCTCTTGTATCTGAGTTCAAAGTAAGAGGAAGGAAAAATGCACATGGCAAAAAAAATGCCTGTCTGCCAGGGCGCCTGGGTGGCTCAGTCGGTTAAGCGTCCGACGTCAGCTCGGGTCACGATCTCGCGGTCAGTGAGTTCGAGCTGCGCGTCGGGCTCTGGGCTGATGGCTGGGAGCCTGGAGCCTGCTTCCAATTCTGTGTGTGTGTGTCTCTCTCTCTCTCTGCCCCTCCCCTGTTCATGTCTGTCTCTCTCTCTGTCAAAAATAAATAAACATTAAAAAAAAAAATGCCTGTCTACCAATAAGGGGGAAAAGTAGGTACTTAATGAAAAAAAATCTCATGAGAGTCCCTGGATAAAATAAGTGGCCTACAGGGAATGAATAGGCAGTCTTAGGGAAAAGCTTCTTTGACACCATGAATTATAAGAGTCTCACCAAGGACAGGAAAATCTTCCAGGGCGTCCTTTTTATTAGCACCTGCTGCTAAGACATACAGGAAAGAGAATAATACTCAGGGCCAATGGTCTCCAACAACAGAGTTACTGTGATTTATCAGGATGGAAGAGAAACAGCCAACTACAGGAACAACTAATGGGGGCACAGGAAAGGACTGACCTTTCCTCCTTCCATGTGGATCACTAATGCTGTGGACACAGAACATGTTAGGTCCAGGTTTTCTCTTGTGCACCTGGAGCAGGATGAATAGGGCTTCCAAAGACAGGCTGTTGACATGTGTGGTAAGGGCAGAATAAACACTAAATGCCTACTGTTTTGATTACGTTAGTAAAGTCTCACCCAAATTTGAGAGTTGCTTGAAAATCTGTGAGCAACCCCAGGGGGGTAAGAATAGATGGCAGAAGAGGAAAACATAAACTCTGAAAAATAACTTTTAAAAAATTATGGGAAAAATATATAGCAGAAACCAAACCTATTCAATTATGATTGTGTGCAACCCCAGCTAAATTCTGAGGAGGAAAAATAACAGGGAATGAATATAACCCACAAAAGAGATAGAGAATCCACTATAACAGCAGCAACACCCTATGTGATAAGGGTGGAATTTGCCATAAACATGCCATTTGGAGAAAATTGAAAAGAACATTAAATCTATGAAAAAAGGGATGATAGATAATTAAATAAAAGAATGAGATGAGTGGGATTGTAGATACACCAAAAAAGAAAAGAAAAAAAAAAAACACAAATGTGTATTTCTCAAAGGAGGGAGTTAAAAAGTAGAACTTAACTACCTGCCTCATACAAATGCTGCATTTAAAGCCCCAAAGGATGGAAGTCAAAGAATGAAAAAATATGCTTGGCAAATGCTAAGGAAATCAAAGCCCAACTCACCAGGACAATGTCAGGTAAGTTCGAGCTCAAGGGGGGAAAAAAGTTAAATGAGGGGGAAAAAAAGTCATTGAAAATGATAAAAAAAAAAAAAAAAAGAGCAATTCACAATGACAATGCACCAGTCAGACATAATAGTGGACAAAAGGGAAAAAATGCCATAGTGAATATCAAAATAAATCTCGGGGTAGTAGGAGACAATACCTCTCACTTATTAGCCTGTAGCAAATCAAGTAGGAAAAGATTTATGAAAGGTGTAGAAAATCTGAATATGATTATCCTGGCTAGTTTAAGTTGAACACAAAGAACATACTGTTTTTGAAGGATATGAGAAAGGGAAACTGACCCCTCAGTTTCTGACTTCATTTTTAGGAAGTCTCCATCTCTGCTGTTTTTCTGCTAGGCCCCATTTATTCATGTTCTACATTTCACCTTGATTCTGAATAAACCATAAAAATGATTTCCCCCTCCAAGGGGGAAACAAGAAAGTTAATCTGAGTTTCATCCTGGGCCCCCAACACCAGATCCAACTGGATCCCAAACATGGGATCTTTAGCTTAAAACTTTAGGACTTCAGCTTCAAACAAACCTTGGCCCATGCTGGCATCAATAGACCCTACCTTCAGTGATTTATGAAATAGCACCTACTACTCACTTGTCACTTGCCTTTGATTGGACATTACCCTGGATTCCTGAAGGATCACATACCCTAGACCCCTTTCCAATATAAACTCCAAACCCCAAGCGATGACAAGACTTACTCTCTTTTTTTTTTCTGAGTCTCCCAGACACTCCATGTACTAATATCTATCACTTACCCTATTCAATAAACTCTGCTTTCACTTCCTTCTGGCTCATCTTTGATTTTTATCCTACGGGAAGCCAAGGTCCTCGGGGTCCTTGGACGGGCCCACCTACTTCAGATCCACAGGGTTTAGAGAAAAAAATGATCATACACTGAATCAAAAGAAAAAAGTCACTGAATTCAAAAGGTAGAAATATGAGAAATTGTGTTCTCAGATACAAGGCAATAAAATGATCAAAATATTTTAAGAATCATTAGAAACAAACTCGAATTTAGAAAATAATCTCTGAACATTGAGGTCAAGAAAAAAAATACAAAATTCAGGATTTTTATAATATATACTAAAAACCACTTGTACTTGATAGTCTTAAATCTTGCTTGATAAATAAGAAATAATAAAAATATATAAACTATTGATCTCAAAAAATTAAGAAAAATCACAAGTAAATCTATGGAAAGTAAAAGCAAATCGTAAACATAAAAAAAGCAAATTGTAAAGGATACATAAAAATAAGTAACTTTAAAATAAAAAAAGAATTAGGACAGATATATAAAACTAACATTTCGTGTCTGAAAACAAAAAGAAAAAAAAGTAGCAAAATACAATGATCACCAGCCAGCCACATGAAGTAAAAAAGAGTAAAAACCAAAGTATACTAAATAAAAAAAGTAATGGGAAATAACCAAATACATGGGGAATATTAAAAAATAATAATAAAAGTACCATGCAAATTGCAAAGCAAATGAATTTTACCATTTGGATAATACAAATTATTTCTAAGAATCAATAGTGGTAGGAATCAACTTTAATGAAGCCCATTAGAGTTGACTAACTGTTCCTTACCAAAAAAAAATCTAAAGCCCCAAATTGTTTCAAAGAGAAATTTTCCTAAGCCTTCAAGAAACACTATATGGCCATACAGTTTAAACATTTTAAGTGGTAAAAAGTAAAAGAAATCTCCCAATGTTTTATAAAGCCAGAATAACACAGACACCCAAAGCTGAAAATTACCACAAAGACAGAAACCTATAGGTAAATCACATTTATGAACATAGAGAGAGCAAATCTGAATAAAGTATTAGGAGATATCTCTTAGCAGTATTTTGGAACTAGAATGTACCATGATGAGGATGAACAAATTCCGAGAATACAAAGAAAGTTTATTTTGTTAAGAAATATTTTCATTTAATTCAATTCAATAGCTAAATGTGGGGGCGCCTGGGTGGTTCGGTTGGTTTAGCGTCCTACTTCAACTCAGGTCATGATCTCGCGGTCCGCGAGATGGAGCCCCGCCTCGGGCTCTGGGCTGATGGCTCGGAGCCTGGAGCCTGCTTCGGATTCTGGGTCTCCCTCTTTCTCTGCCCCTCCCCCATTCATGCTCTGTCTCTCTCTGTCTCAAAAATAAATAAACGTTAAAAAAAATAGCTAAATATGTACTCAGAAAACATGAACAAATTTAGAAATAAAATGTTTCATGTCTCTTAATTACAAAAGTAATGCATAAGAATCAATAGACCTCTTCAAGACAAGCAAGTACTCTTCAAGTTATTGCAGGAAAAAAATCCATTAAATTCCTATAGCAACGTAGCATAAAACTCTCGGCAAAGTAGATGGCCGGGTCCACCGCCTGAGGTTCTGCTGATTGGAACACCACATCTCTATGGTTTTTTTAAGGGCCATTCTTTTAAAAACCTCTTTTTAAAACCCACGTATAAATCAGGAATCAAGCAAACATTTTCATTTTAATGACTCCTATTCAACAACATACTGGAAGTTGTAGTTAGTGCCAAGGGCAAAAAAGGCATCAAGGTTGACAAAGTTATGCGGAAAACATTCATGGTTGGGTTTGTTTTCAACATCTGAAACAGGGCTGAGACGGACTCTGGAAGTCGGCCCGACATGCAAGCAGGCAGAAGGAGCGCCTTCCTTTTGAAATGTGGTTCCTGTCATCACAAATACTGAGCTAGTGTTGAGGAACAGTCAGTAACTAGATAAGAGAGTGTTGGGACATCTGCAGTGGGCACCTGTGCCTTACCCATCAGGGACTACAATCTGGCAGGGGAGGCACTGTCCTCAGGGGAAAAATGTAAAAGGACACCAAAAACCTCAGAAAGCAACATAAAAAATATGAATGTGAAAATCCACAGTAAACAAAACAGCAAGTTTCAAATGAAGGCTATGTCCAACAAAGGACTCCTGTGACACTTCACTCACCTCACCCCATCCCAGTTCTGTTGGATGAGAAGGTTCTGGGAATGTAGGAACACAAGGAGGAGAGTTCCTGCAGTCAGAGTCTGAAGGTATGGAATGTGATGCCCAAACATGGCTTGAAGGTGTTGCCCACCTGCTGCTGGTTCTCTTGATTAGAGGAGGGGCCCATTTTGGGGGGTTCAGGCCTCTGAAGAGAAACGATGCCCGGCTAGTGACGGTATCGTGAGGGAGCATCAATGAGACTTTTTCTGGTGATATGTGGCAAAAATTTTTTAAACTAAACACTGGAGCCAACTGCCGTTGTCAGGGTGAAGAAACTTTCCTGGGGAGGAGTGTCAGGAACAAGAAAACAGGGGAATGAGTATCTCTTCTCCAGTCTTCAAATCCCCTCTGGTAATTCCAGTTAATGAGCCCAGGCTGGGAGCCATCTGACAAAGTAGAAAAATGGCCCCAGATCCAGCAACATAAATCAGAGTATAGAAAGGTAGGTTTGGAGCGCAGAATCGGTAATTTAATGACAAACACTATGAGCTTGGCAGTGATCAGTGGAAGGTGGGGATAGGAACAGGGCACAGTTCCAAACTGAGGCCTTCCAGATAATGTGTTTTTCTGCTTACTCTCATGTACTTCTGCCAACGGCTGTGAGAAGATGTTTCAGGAAAACAGACCTGAGCCTGACAAGCAGTCTGGGACTCGCCCAGCTGAAGCAGCCAAACTCCGTTGAACCCACAGACTTATGAGTAAGGAAAATAAATTTCTTTTGGTCATAAACCATTTTGTGACAGTCTATTACACTTCAAAAGTCAACTAGAATGCTCAGTCTCTTATCTATAAAATGGGCTTAACGATTACACTTACTTTTCAGGCTTAGTGGGACATCTGCTAAAACAATCTAATACAAAAGAGGGCATGAGGGGCATCTGGGTGGCTCAGTCGGTTAAGTGGCCAGCTTCATCTCAGGTCATGAACTCACAGCTCGTGAGTTTGAGCCCCCCATCCCCACATCGGGCTCTCTGCTGTCAGCCTGCAGCCCACCTTGGATCCTCTGTCTCTCTGTCTCTCTCTCTCTCTCTCTCTCTCTCTCTGCCCCTCCCCTGCTTGCACTCTCTTTCTCTCTCTCAAAAATAAATGAACATTTTTTTTTAAAAAAGGGGTACATGAATTACAGAAATAGAATAAGTAGCTCACAAAATGCAAGGGAGCCTCATTTTCAGGCTTTGGGCCATCTCCTTGCTTATTCTTTTTTCTTTCCTTTTTTTATTGTGGCAAAATACACATATCATAAAATTTACCATCTTAACAGCTTGTAAGCATACAGTTCAGTGGTAGTAAATACATTCACGATGCTGGATAAATTACTCAATCTCCCTCAACATCACCATCTCTTTTCTCAGAAGCTTAGTTTTCTGATCTGCAATTAGTGTGCAGATACACAAAGCTTTATGAAATCTAAAACAACACACATGGAAGGCGTTATTGAGCACAGCTTCAAAATTTAGACTTATTAACAAGAAGAAAATTTTTAAAGAAAGATCCATGTCTCAGTTTTAGCAAATGTAGTTGTTGTCTCACTCTATTTAACTGAACATTGTTTTCCAACCAGTTTTCTGCTTAAATAAGCCTTTCTTCTTCAGGGCAGAGGCATTTAATAACTTCATTTAGCAGCTGCCTTCTCATTTCCAACTTTGACCCCTGCATTTGTATTATTTTACCCCATTCAGTATGGATAGTAATTTTCTGAAGTGTCTTCTTTTCCTGAGATTAATTTGAATCTGTGTAAACCTGTCACATCTATGTTCAGTTGTTAATATTACAAAACAAAGCTCTGAAGTAACAACAGAATACTTTATATGTGGGATTAAAAGCACTTTTTATATTTCACCTTTTGCTCAAAACTGACACAAAATAATATTATCCACAAATGAAATGAAGGCTTTCAGCAGCTTAAAGGATGTTTCATGAATATGAATTATGTTCTTCCATTGTTATCATAGATACTGGTGATTTGGGGCAAAAACACAACTTGTTCTTGCATAATCATTCCATATACTTTACATAAATGAGTTGATTAGGTTTTATAGAATTATGTAGTTTTGTTTTGTATCAACTTTAATAGCACTTAAAGAAGCAAACGCTGCAACAGCATCATAAAAGGTCTAAACACTAAAATTTCCGTAAAATCACCAAAAAAGACACAAAAATAGACACATAGATCAATGGAACAAGATAGAGAGCTCAGAAATAAACCCATACGTATATGGCCAATTAATCTACAACAAAGAAAGCAAGAGTATACAATGGGGAAACAGCAGTCTCTCCAACAAACGGTGCTGGAAAAACTGGACTACTTTCTCTTTTTTGTCTTTCTCTTTTTCTTTCTGTCTTTCTGTCTTTCTGTCTTTCTTTCTGTCTTTCTTCTCAGTATAGTTAACATGCATTATTCTATTAGTTTCAGGTTTACAATATAGTGTTTCAACAATGCTGTACTGAAACTCGGCCACTTTCTTGCACTATACACAAAAATAAACTCAAAATGGATTAAAGACCTAAATTTGAGACCTGAAACCATAAATCCCCTAGAAGAAAACATAGGCAGTAATCTCTTATTCATTGGCTTTAACAACATTATTTATGGATATGTCTCCTTAGGCAAGGGAAACAAAAGCAAAAGTAAACTATTTGGACTACACTAAAATAAAAAAACTCTTGCACAGTAAAGGAAATCATCAACAAAACAAAAAGGCAACCTACTGAATGAGAGAAGATATTTGCAAATGATATATCTGATAATGGGTTAATGTCCAAAATATATAAAAAACCTATACAACTCAACACCAAAAAAAAATAAAATAAAATAAAATCCAATTGAAAACTGGAGAGAGGCCCTGAATAAATATTTTTCCAAAGAATACATACAGATAGCTGATTGACACATGAAAAGATGCTCAATATCACTAAATACCAAGAAAATGCACATCAAAACCACAAGATATCATCACTTCACACCAGTTAGAATGGCTAATATGAAAAAGACAGGAAATAACAAATGTTGGCAAGGATGCAAAGAAAGGGTAACCCTGATAGTGGGAATATAAATTGATGAAAATACTGTGGAGAACAATATGGAGGTTCTTCAAAAATTAAAAATAAAAATATCATATGATTTAATAATTCCACTATTGGGTATTTATCCAAAGAAAATAAAAACACTAATTCAAAAAGATATATGCACCCCTGCATTTACTGCATTATTTACAATAGCCAAGACATGGAAGCAACCCAAATATCCATCAATAGATAACTAGATAAAGAAGATGTGTTATATATGTGATATATAATGGAATATTACTCAGCTATAAAAAGGAATGAGGTCTTGCCATATGTAACAAATGGATAGATCTGGGGGTGGGGGGCAGAGACCTAAGTGAAATACATCAGAGAAAGGCAAATACCATATGATTTCACTTATATGTGGAATCTAAACTACAAAACAAAGAAACAAACAAAAACAGGAACAGACTCATAAACACAGAGAACAAACTGGTGGTTGTCAGAGCAGAGGAGTGGAGAGATGGGCCAAACAGGTGAATGATGCATATTAAATATGTAATATGAATTGGATTACAGATGCAAAAGTACTCATCCCTATAAAAATGTAAGCAGAACTCTGGATAATACAGTTTGATTATCCTATGCTAAAGTCAAGGTGGCGACTGTTCTCAACTCGGAAGGCAAATGAGCAGCAAAGACTTTCTGAGCCCATCCCCTTCCTCAGAGTCTTTGGCACACCCTGCAGAATAATTGAAGCAAGTTGTAGCATAGATGCATCAGTAGAATATTTGCCACAGGAAAGAAGTTTAGAGTATCAAATATATCAGTGTAAAAGTATATTTTGTACCTGCTTTCCAGCCAGCTGGAAAAATTTATAGAAATCAGTATGGGAAAAAACCCACATACCTTTGGAGATAAGCTTATCTTGGTTTCCAAAAGTGTAGACTGGCCCTTTAGGGAAATTTCTGGAGATGGCGGTTCATAGAGAGAGGAATGATTGCTAGCTCTTTCCCCATTTCTGTGGCCTCTTTTGGAGGTAGTGAAAGACAAAGTACAGCTAGGATTCTGTTTGAATTGAAACTGTAGTTGGAAGGGAAAAAAGATTAATTTAGAAGGAAACAACATTCACATGTGTGCGCGCGCGCGCGCGCGCGCGCACACACACACACACACACACACACACACACACACAAATCCAGGTCTGGGTAATTGGTAATTGGGGTATCTGATTAGAATCCGCTTTACCTGTGGGTTGCTTCAGATGCTGTATTTAAACTCAAACAGGCATTCAGACTCTTTCAGCCTCTCCTTTTAAGCTTGAATGCCTTTGTGTATATAAAGATGTTGCACCTTGAAAATGGAAAGGAAGCATTCATGCTTGTTTCTTTAGCAAAGTCAAATTTTAAAGAGCATCGTCTCTTGAGAAGAGAATGATTCTATTTCCTAATTCTGTTTGCTTGATTAAAACGTTTGGTTTATTTTCTCTCATTCTTGGGAAACATATTTCTGTTCTTTTCTCTGCTCCAGAGGTTATGGAGGTAGAAGCAAAGAAAGGCGAGTCCACTCTTGCACTCTCTCCCCATGCTGTAGCAAATTACCTGAGAGCTGCTTTAGAGCTAAGCTACAAAGAGAGATGCCCCTGGAGCAAGCTGAACAGGCAAGGAATAGGCTTTCTCCTGTGGAAAGTCTCCAGGGATGGAACTTCCTTAGGGTCCTTAATAACCATCCTCCTACACTACAATCAGCTAAAATCTCTGACCTGTGTTTGAACTGTCCTTTAATTCAATCAAGCACTTTTATTTCAAAACTACATGCAAGCTTAATGAAATCTGCAGCATAGTGATTAGGGGTTAAATAATTTCATCGATTTGGCACTAAGCCTATGAAAAAGCCCTTAAATCTTTATATTTTTGTATTTAAATTTCACAAAATGGAAGTCTTATAATTTTGCCAATAATGATGGTCTTGATTTAATTCTAGCCACTTTATAATCTTATTGCTTTTTACACTTAAACTGTGTTCCAAATGAACACACACCACTCTTCCTTTCACTGGGACATATAGCGAATAAATTTACATCCATGATTGGGGAATAAAGAAATATTGAGTGTAACCTCCCTTTCAGGAAGGTTAACGGACTTTTTTAACCTGGATGTATGTATGGATGCCTGGGTGGCTCAGCCAGTTAAGCATCTGACTTGGGCTCAGGTCAAGATCTCACAACTCATGGATTGGAGCCCGCATTGGGCTCTGTGCTGACAGCTCAGAGCCTGGAGCCTGCTTCAGATTCTGTGTCTCTGGCTCTCTCTGTTCCTCCCCCATTCTCTCTCTCTCTCTCTCTCAAAAATAAATAAACATTAAAATAATTTTTTAACCTGAATGTTCTTGGAGCCACAGTATAGGGAAAATGTGTGCTACGGGAGAAAATTATGCATTACTTATAGCTCACCCGTTTGCTCTTTATGACTGTGACTCTATGGGAGCCATTTTGCACCTTTGTAAATTATCAATAACTGATAACAGTGCAAAATAATTCTTGTCTACAAACACGCAAATTCTTTTCTGTTCAATAGACTTTCCTAGCTAGTTTTGTCCTCATTTGCATACTCACTTCAGTATTCCTTTACTCTAAATAAGTTTGTACTTTCTGAACTTTTACTTGGAACTGGTTATAATACCTTACAGATCTCCTCATTAATGAGTTAAAGAAAATCTTTAACTTGCGTTCATTAATCTGTACAAGATGTGTACAAGAGTCCTGATTTTACCCTATTTTAAAAATGGTCTTTTAGCAATAGGAAGATACTAAACAAATAACATAAAAGTCAAAGGAGCTTACTTTGACAAAATTTAAGCAAAACGGTCTCATGTAAATGTGGACCCCTCCCATGCATATTCGTTTGACTTTAGAACACGTGCTACACTCTGTCCACCGGGGGTTGGGGTTATCTGCACACTCGACTACTGCCCTCAACCGGGATAGGGTAGTGGACATGTTTTAGTTGCCAGTCTAGCCCCATCATCAATCCTCCCTTCCCCTTTGCCTACAGCGCCCAGATTTTCCTTTAAGAACCTGCCCTCCTCCGTTGTGTAACAGCCAGGACACATGGCTGCATGGTCCCCATTCAGAACTTCAGGTGTGAGCCCTGACTGATCTAAGACACGTCGCACATTCCCATCCTCTTTGCCATAAGCAGTTGGTTCATGGATGGACAAATGAACCAAAGTTAGCTTATGAAGGCAAAACTCAGGTCTTCCTTCAACGTCTGGAGACAAAACAAGTTGTTTGGAGAGCTTTTGGCACAAAAGCAGCTGGTCCAGGAGGAAAGACATTTTTACAATGAAGGTGACATTACGAAAGTTGAAGTGAAGAAAATAAAAACAAATAAACCAAATAGTCCCCAGATTCTTATTGATTTTGCTGAGCCACTGTGTCAAACCACCTTGGCATTTGCTTTTCTTCTTGGCTTTGCAGACACGAGTGAATAAATTTCCTTATTCTTTTAGGAAGTGTGAGTTGGTTTCTATTTACTTATACCATTAACATTTCTTATGTTAATCAAATTGTGAGGTTTCTGAGATTAGAACCTCTGATTTTCTTAATGCCTCCTATAGCATAATGTGTGATAAGGAGACACTCAGAATCATATCATCCTTTTTTTTTTCAAATGTTTAAAACACTGCTTTTTCCAATTTTTACATTCTGTTCCATTCCAGGTGTCTTTTAATATTTTAAAGCCCGTTTATTATCTCTTGCCTGTATCTCATTTCTCATTTCCTCTCATACTTGTTCCATTAATTGTGTATAAAGTATCTTTATTCCTTTGGTTCTTACTCCAGGCATTTTGGGTTTTACTATTTAAAAAAGTATTTATGCTATTTCCAACTGGATTATGAAATCCCATCCTAACTGCCAATGCTCTTCTTTAGTACAACACAGAAGTAGTTAAATGGAAAATAGCCAAACTGACCTAATCCATTTATCACTTTATTGATGCTTTATGTGATCCCTAATTTCTTTTTCACTTGTAAATTATCTCATTAGATTTAATGTCAATAGAATATGTCTAACTCAATCTTCATCAATCAGTGTTTTAGAAGAGAAGAGCATTCTCAAACTCATCTATTTGAAACGAAGCTTCACAATTGTATAATTAGGTAAATTAGAAGGGCAGTTTTGAGGGCCAGATAAAAGTATCTGTTGAAACAAAGGAATTTGCATATCTGTTGATTGAGACACTCATTTAATTTCATCAAGTTGAAATACCCGCATTACTTATAATAGAGCATAAAAAAAAAAACACGGAAATTTTCATCAAAAGGACGATGGCTCAATATATTATACCAGACATTGAATACATAAATGGACAATGGCCAGACTATATATGACAACAGACCTCTGACGCAAGCAGCAACCTCTGCAGGCATCAGCCCAAAATGATCAGGACTTAGTGACTGCTAGCTTCCTTAATTTTTTGTCCATGCTTGCAACTCAGGATCAACCAGAGAAAGCCAAATGTGCTCCCAAACAAATCCCATAACACTTCTCATTAATCTGCCTCCAGCTTCTCCATGTATACAACCTCCAATCAGAGTATACGTGAGATCTTCCTTTTTGTCACTATAAAACTTTCCCTCACCCCTGCCTGCCTTTGAGGCTCCACCAAACACAAGTGATGGCAGCTAACTCCCTTGCTCTAGAAAACTCTGAATAGATTGTGTTGGTTCTCATTTGGCCCTAAATAGAGTTGTTTGTCCCCATGACAGTAAACCAAGACTTAACTGCAGTTTCAACCTTGCCCAGAGATGTCACCTTTAAACAGTCAATCTTCAATTTCTTGATCAGTACTAGTGAGGTCATCTGCATAATAAAACCCCCTCCCATTCCCACCTTCCCAAAAAGATTACGTGGCCTGAAAAAAATCTTTCCTTTTGCTAACAACCTCCTTGACCCATCCCCCTCCTTCTGCCTATTAAAAAACGTTCACTTTGTATAGCTCCTCTGAGTACCTATCCATTTATTAGAAGGGACACTGCCCACTCCCCCCACTCATGAATCATTGAATAAAGGAAATTTGATCTTCAAATTCATTCTGCGAATGTTTGTTCTTTAACAGACAACAAAGGTAGTTTTCTAAAACTGAAAAAAATCAGGTGACATAATGAGCAAGTTCTTTAGAATAAGCCTTTCCAAAGCCTTGAGCTTTCAACTGCGCCATTTTCTTCAAGATTTTATCTTTTTAGGTAATCTCTACACCCAGTGTGAGGCTCGAACTCACAACCCCAAGATTAAGAGCTGCACGCTTCACAAACTGAGCCAACTAGGTTCCCCATCAAACGAACCATTTTTTGGTACATGGTAGGCAAGTTCATTTTAAATTACACTGATGCCTTTGTACCTACCTTTCAGTGACAAAAACAAAAAAAGCAAACAAAAAACAAAAAAAAACACACTGATTCCTAATGGACAGATTCTCTGTGAGAGGAAAGCCAATACCAGGAAGGTCCTCAGACTTCAAACAACATATAATATGCACAAAACAAAATAGTATCAAACAACTTCTATAAGAATTTGTGATTTTGTTTTTCTTAGATTTACTTATGATTGTGCCCTTTCTTTTACAAAGTTGTCGTAGACTCTAGGTCTAAATTTCTCTTTTGGCCAGCAAAAGACCACATGCAGGATTAAAACAAGAGATGGCTAATGTCTGGGGAAAAGACAAGAGCCCCAAATAAGTGTCCTTGCCTGGTATTTACTCAGATCAGAAGGCTTACAAATGTGATGGGTGTGCACAAAGAAACAAAAGAAACTGTGAACATTAACTTGAGGATGTGAGGGGGAAAAGGGGGCTTTGAAGATATACAATGTTTGGGGTTTGGGTCAATATAAAACAAATTCCAGACACTGGGCAGATGGGTATATGTTTGTTAACAGAAGACAGGAGGTGCCATGCCTGTTTATCTTTGCCAGCCTTCGGGATGAGACAGATCGGGAGAATAACCTCAGGGTTGATAAGACACCTTTTCTTTTGTTAACCATCTCCACTCCGGACTGCTTTGCCAGCAGCGCAGTGGTCCATAGTCCAATTCACCAACCTGGCCCTATTCTCCTATGAAAGCAGCTTTCTGCTATAGTACTAAACTTGGGGTGCTTTCACCCAGAATATCTAATCTTGTTATTCCTATGTATTGAGCACCTTTGCACTGTTTCTATTTCAGGCCTTTGCCTCTCTCTATACATTTTTGGGGGCTCTGCACCTCCTATTTTGGGGTGCCTTTGCACCTCCCTATTCCTGGCACCTTTGTTCCTCCCTATTCTCTAGGTGTCTTTGCACCCCCCCCCATTCTTGGGGTGCCAATCTGGCTTACCCAAACTCGGGTGTGAGCATTTTATGGCTTTGTATTTCTTTATGCCTTGTTAACCCATTAGTGTAAGCCCGGGGGATTCCTAAGCTTATCCCCCACAGAAAGTAAAATTCATATGATTTTTCTTTCATGGTGGAGAGCTGGAAAACAGATCATTGATTTAGCACTAAATTTCCTAGCATATGACTTACATTTAAACAATAAGATGACCCTGTTTTGAAGATAATATGTGACCTCTGTGGGTGGGAGTTCAGAGGAGGGTGAACATAAGCAATTCTCCTTCTTGGCTTATGAAGAGGCAATGATTAGCATTGCAGGCAGAATGAAGGATCAGAATAACAGGGTTCTTTTCTTGGGTTTTAATCTCTTAGTCTTGAAACGAATAAAAGGTCTTCTGGGGTGTCTACCATATCCAGTTTCTCTCAAGTCCACAAGGACAAATTATCCCAACAACCAGGAAAAGGGATAATATTTTGTGTAAATCACAAATGCACAAAGTATTACATAGATGTTGATGAAGAATAATCAAAAACCTGAGAAGAACCTAGAAAACTTTGCTCTGAAAATCACAGAACCAGAGGCAGGGCAGCTCCTATGGGCCTGTAAGTTTAGTGGGTTAGAGAGAGAGAGGGATGCACAGGGAGACAAAAAAGCCTAGAAGCAATAAATTGAAGGTCAAAGTTTTTAAAGCTTGCCTTGTGGATTCATCCTGGTGGCAAAAACTTCCCAAGCATTTAACAAAATTCAAAATCAGAAATGGCAAATGTTTTGCTCTCTGAATCACTTTATGTTCTAATTTTTTTTTTTTTCAGACAAGACATGATCTTGAGAAAACTTGTCATATGCCAGCCGGATTCTTGGATTTTAACCGTAGACTTGGCAGTTTGGTCAGAACATCACCACTACACTGACATTTGAGAAGATGTGTAGCTCTTCGAAGACAGAAACCTGAATCTCCTCCAGTATTACCAGTCGGTGGAGTCTGAGGCAACAAACAACTGTATGCCTTTCACCTCACTGAGAGATCAGAAAATGTATCATTTTTACCTGTAGGAATTAATAAGGAACCAAAATTTCAAAAAAAAAAAAAAAAAAAAAAAAGAAATTATTTGGAGAATGCTATTATACCAGTGAATCCCAAAGACTTCCAAAGAAATGACAGGTTTGGTGGAAATTTTCTAGAGCTCACTGCACAAAAAATTTAATTACAGCACCCATGACCTCTACATGATATGACTCACTACACAAAGTGCCATAAAACAATTTTAGAGGGTTTCGGCGCTTCAAAAAAAAAATTGAAAACTGGTTTATTATTTGGGTCTTTATTGAAGAAAACTGAGATACTGTTCCTTTAATATTGTTTACACTGTGGTCTTTAAGGTATGAGAGTGGGGGAAGATGAGAGAATGAATGAGGAAGAAAGGACACATTTTGGTGTGTAAAATATGAAATAGTTGGCTGACATTTTCATCTGATAGACTCTTCTTCTGACTTTTCTCTCCCTTAGGACATGAACTTTCAAACAAAAACAAAAACAAAAACCTTTATCTCTTAACCTACTGAAGATAAAATTTGCTTCCTTTAGAGAGTGTCTCATAAGGAAATAGAAGCTAACATTTAAGTGGTTTTGGAACAATTGACTCACCACTTAGAAAAATAAATTTTATGCCTGTCCTACAAAAAAAATGCTTTTTGCTCTGAGGAGAAAGATTTGTAAAGTTAGGATCTGCCTAAATATATTGACAAGTGGGTTTCATTTTAGGCAAAAACATGTGTAAGCAGTGTTAATTACCTAAGGCCACAAGTGCCTATAGAAGTAAAACAAGTACAGAAATACACTCAGAACACTTTTTTCCCCACTCAAAGTACACAGCAAATCATATTAACAACTATTTATTGAAATGCACTCTGCTTTCCCTGACAGTTTATACCAAATAAAACTAACATTGAGAAAAAATTAGAAAAGTTTTAATGAGGTGGAAATATGACAATATCATGGGTAACAATAATATTTGTATTCATAAATAAATGCCATATTAGTTTCTAGAACTGCCATAACCTGATGCCACAAACTAGGTAGCTTAGGGGCACCTGGCTGGGTCAGTCAGTGGAACATGCAACTCTTGATCTTAGGGTCATGAGTTGGAGCCCCACATTGGGCGTGGTGCCTACTTAAAAAAATATATATCACTCCTCATCAGGAAAATACAAATCAAAGCCACATTGAGATACCATCTCGCACCAGTCAGTGTAGCTAAAATGAACAACTCAGGAAACAACAGATGCTGGTGAGGATGTGGAGAAACGGGAACCCTCTTGTACTGCTGGTGGGAATGCAAACTGGTGCAGCCACTCTGGAAAACAGTGTGGAGGTTCCTCAAAAAAAGTAAAAATAGAACTACCCTTCAACCCAGCAATAGCACTACTAGGAATTTATCCAAAGGATACAAAAGTGCTGATTCATAGGGGTACATGTACCCCCATGTTTATAGCAGCACTTTCAACAATAGCCAAAGTATGGAAAGAGCCTAAATGTCCATCAACTGATGAATGGATAAAGAAGATGTGGTTTATATATACAATGGAATACTATGTGGCAATGAGAAAGAGTGAAATTTTGTAGCAACGTGGATGGAACTGGAGGGTATTATGCTAAGTGAGATAAGTCAGAGAACACAGATATCATATGTTTTCACTCATATGTGGAACTTGAGAAACTTAACAGAAGACCATGGAGGAAGGGAAGGAGAAAAAACAGTTACATAGAGGGAGGGAGGCAAACCATAAGAGACTCTTAAATACGGAGAACAAATGTCCCTATCTTAATTTGATTGTCTAAAAAGAGCCTATTTTCAAATAAATACATTCATAAGTACTGAAAGTTAGGACTTCAACATCTTTTGGGGAAACATAATCCAACCAAGATGTATTATTGCTTATTTATAGTGACTCATTCTAAGAGTCAGCCAATTTGCTAATTAGGTTGATTAATAATTAATTGATTATTAATTATTAATGATCTCCCAGCAGACCTTCAGGTGGTCAGGGAAAGAACCTTGAGTGACAAGAAGACTTTTCAATTGAAACCCCTTCAGCATTGGATTATTGGGGGGTTGGGGGGTGGGGCGGTGTTTGTCCCGGCTTGCCAGCAAAGCTGCAGATTTTCTCTCTTCAGGCAGGGCATCAGAGAGGATCATGAGCTCTTAGAAACCACAAGCTGCCACACAGAGAGCAGGCATGTCGTGTGCCTCCATGTGTTCAACAGAGCACAGGGGAGCCAATATAACTTGGGAAATGATTGAATCTATGAGTTGTCTGCACTGCATAATAAAAACTCCTGAAGGAAGGACAAAAATGTCCAGGGTCCTCCTTTTTAAGATTTTTTGGGGGAAAAAAATCTATGTTCTTTTGTTGTTTCAGTTCTTTCTCCCAGAAGGAAATACTGAACATTTTACAAAATATAGATGAATCACAAGTAAATTTCATCCCAAGACTGTCAGTAGTCCTCTGTCTACCTGACAGCTGAGAGAGACTTTTGTCACCATTCTCCAATAGGAATCTATCCTCACGTTTTGGCTAGGGCAGTGTTCTCACAGTGTGGTCCCTTACCAGCAGCATCCGTATCACCTGGAAACTGGTTCGTAATGCAAATTCCTGGGCATTGCCCAAGACCAGGTGAATCAGGAACTCTGGCCATGAGCTGCAGCTATCTATTTTAACAAGCCTCCAGGAGATGTTTGAAGCTCCCTCAAATTTGAGAACCATTGGTCTTCACTAAAGTGAATGCCCTGCCAGTCAATATGGTTTAAATAAAAACTATTGGATTTTTTGTCATAATCAGCGTTTAGGGTTTACTTTAAATATATGTTTGGTGTTATTGGCTACTGTTGCTCTCCTGAAATATGGCTTTGTTAATAAAACTTTAGAATTGCTTTCTGATTTAAAAATCAGTAAGTGCCAAAATATTTTAGTGTCAAGTGTTCAAACTTACTTTGAGGGGAGAGAACATTTTCAAATGCAGCCTTGAAAATTTCAGACGGGGCATCAGTGTTTTTTCATCTGACTCCAGATTAGAGAAACCTCACAGGAGCTGAGAATTGATTTGCTCTGAGTATCTTGCTTTACATTGTTTCTGAAACACAAATGCCATCCCACACCTGCTGAATCACAATCCTTTTTGTTAGGGCCTCGGGTAGTCCATCTCAAAAATATCCTCGGATGACTCTATCGGACACACGTTATGAACTATATAACAGGCCTCACAAATTCTACCCTTGACATCTTTTGAGAAGCGATTACTTTTAACATGAAGACATCTGTCCTACTACAGCCACTTGAGAGAGTAAGTTACCATTTATAAATAAACAAAGCCCTTTAGTGGCTTATTCATATCATAAAGAATAAGCCACGGAGAAAGAAGCAGTCCCAGCTGAAGGTCCTGGGAAGGAGCCTGACGTAGATGGAAAGGTACAGCATCTGGAGGGTTTAGCCACATGCTGAGAAGTAGCAGCTCCAACTTATTGAGCACTGACCATATGCCACAGGCTCAACTTACATTATCTTCATATTCCCCGCCTCCAATACTTTTAACAACCCTAAGAGACCATGACGATTAGCCCCACTTCCAGACAAGGAAACTGAAAAGGAAAGCGATTTGCCCAATCGCAAAGCCAGGAAGCAGCAGGCGTGAGTTTGGAGTCAGATCTCTCTTGACTTCTTCTACTTCTGTACAGCTGCCGTTCAAGAACGTGGCAGGCATTGGGCATTTGATACACATTTGCCAAGTGTTCTGACAAGACACCCTGACAAAAGGGCCACAAGAAGTCCAGAAGCAGCCAACCAGCTGGCATCGGTGATGCAGGTCAAAAGGCATCACAAGTTGGATGCAACTAAACCATCCAACAGGAGGAGAACAAAGGAAGAAGAAAAATTAGTTAACATTCATTGAAACTTTTACTATGTGCTAGGCTCTATTTCAAACACTTCACCTGTGTTAATTTATGTAATCCTTACAACAAACCTATGTGACAAACATTATTAGTCTCTCAATTTCACAGAGAGGTAAAGAAACTTGCAGAAAGTCACCGGGATAAAACTCAGGCAGTCTGGTTCTAGAGAATGCACTCTTAATCATTATGAAAATTCAGATGTATCTTAATGATATTACCACATGGCCAGTAAACTTATAAACATGTAGACTATACAGACAGATGTGTATGGGAAATATTATATGCCAGTTCAAAAATATTGAATAATTAGCTTGTTCACTTGCACGCCATAATAATTATAAAACATTTGGGGCACCTGGGTGGCTCAGTCAGTTGAGGTCTGACTTCAGCTCAGGTCATGATCTCACAGCTCATGAGTTCAAGCCCTGCGTTGGGCTCTGTGGTGACAGTTCAGCGCTGGAGGCTGCTTCAGATTCTGTGTTTCCCTCTCTCTCTGCCCCTAACCCACTCACATTGTCTCCATCTCTCTCAAAGATAAATAAACATTAAAAAAAAATTTTATATAAGTATAAAACATTTAACATTTATTTTATGCATTATATATAAAGTGTAATTTTTCACCAGGCCATATGAATAATCTTGCTATGTAACAAACTGACCAAAATTTAGCAGCTTTTAAGGACAAACATTTATAATTACATAGTTTCTGTGGATCCAGAATCTTGACATGACATCTAGGTTCTCTCACTCAGCGTCTCTCCTAGGCTGCATTCAAGGCATTGGCCAGGATTTCAACAATCTCAAGGCTCAACTCAGGGAGGATCTACTCTCAAGCTCATTCATGTGGTTGTTGAGTGACCTCAGGTCCTCAGTGAGTATTAGTCAAAGACATCAGTTCCTTGATGTGTGGGCCTCTCTATGGAAGTGCTCACAACATAGCTGCTTGCTCCCCAGACAGGGAAAGAGAGAAAGAGAGAACATAGCCTTTCCATGACCTAATCTCATGACATATATATGACTTTTGCTATATTCTATGTGTTAGAAGTGAGTCACTTCTAGTCACCAGCCCACCCTCGGGGGAGGGAATTACATGAGAAAGGCCTGAATACTAGGAGGTGGAGGTCACTGTGGGCCATCTTAGAGGTTGCCTACAACAAACATTGGTATGTTTCATCATTTCCAGCCTCTTATGAACATCTTTCTTCAAACTATTTTGGGCCGTATTTCCCAAAATGCAACTCCTTAAACAAAACCTTTGAGGAGTTTCAAAACTCTTGAAAATAAAAACTAATATATACCAATACATGACTTACAGCACTCTACAGTGGAAACACTGTTCACATATATAACTCACTTTAGTGCTTGGAAGAGTTTTTAAATTCCGGGTCTCACACTATTGTTTTTTAAATGCCAGAATACCTCTCTTGTTACTTATTATGGGAACACATAAAAAGAAGGAAAATGTACGATTTCACAGATTGGCCCGGCACTGAGCACAGGGTCTGTTATAATAGGAGAAATAAAGATGAAAGGAGGCTTAATGGAGTTGGTGGGAAGCAAAGCTAATTTGAGAGAACAGGCATGTTTGTGAATTCTGATAAGCCCGGAGGAGGCATCTCATCGTCTCTTGGAAATACAGAACTGAAGGCCAGGGAAGAGGGGGGGACGGGAGAGTTTTTCCTTACTTTAATTCCTGATTATAGAAGTAACATGCGCCCATTGCAAAATGGATAATTTGAAGCATAAAGAACATAAAAATCTTACAGTCACACAGCCTAGAGACATAAGCTCTATTTAATATTCTCTAAATATTTCTAAGTATTTCTAAATTCAATATTTTCTAAAGCTCTTTATAGAAATATATATTTGTATATACAAAAATGATATGATATGCCAAGACTGTAACTCTGTCTTCTAAAGGATGTTGCAGATTCACATTAGTAGGAGTAGGTGGGTAAATCTCTTTAACATCAGTGAGGGTAGGAATCAGGAAAGATGAAAATCCCTGCATCATCGGTTCTGGACCACAGGAGGGCACATGGTCTGCAGGGCCCAGGAGAGGGTCTACATGGGCAGGAGTAGTTCCTGGAGCAGAGAAGAGACTGTGGAGTTAAAGAGCTTTGTCTCATAAAGGGCGAGAAATTGAATTTGACCAGGAGCCTAAGGAAGGGGTACCTGGAAATACAGAAGTAGGGAGTTTTAGAAACCAGGGAAGGCTGAAGGACTTTCAAGAACTTATATAACCAAGATTCATTTATTTCCTTATTTCTCTGATAAAGAGAAAATAATAGAAAATGTAAGTGATTGTAGATGTGTGATTGAAAGGGTCTGCTTTCCATGTTTCAGGTGACACAGTATAGGACAGGGATACCACAAAGAACCCAGAGAACTAAGGCTTTGCAAATTTTAATAAAATACCAACGCTACAGGGATAGTAGGTTGAAGAATGAGGATTTAAAGGAAGACATCTCTCTACACAACCTCTCTTTTTAGCAATCATATTTTTTTCCTTATTCCATACTATTTCTCCACTGATCCAGACGAATAAACTGGATACACCGAAGGCCAACATTCAGAGGAGGTGAAACCATTGAGAGAAGTTCCCACAGTGAGGCATTTGGAAATATCCACAGTAAAGATATGATGAAAGATATAGGGCAGAGTGCGGGGGGGGGGGGGGGGGGGGGGGGGAGATAGGCAAAAAAAAAGAAAGAAAAAGTGAGTATTATATAAATGACGGATGAAGAGTTTCAGAAGTTAGAAAGTCAATAGTGTTAAGAACTGTCAGGGCATTTAAACAAATGAAGATAAAAACAAATCCCCTGAAATTGCCATGAAGGAGGTCACAGATGATCTTAGAATGAAAGCAATATACAGGGAGGGAGGCAAGGTGTCCTGGCTGGAACCCAGACACCAAAGAGACAAATGAAAAAGGAGTGGAGGTAAACAAACAAACAAACAAACAAAAACTGATATTTGATAAAGAAGAGAATATTTACATGGCAGTCTTGAAATAACTCGCTACAAATTAATTAGCAATTATAGAGGGGGAAGATAATAATTTTACTGCAGAGAAACCTGGAGAACACCCGGTCATCAAAGTCCACCTCAACTAATGGAACTAACCAGCATCATGTGGCTTCTGATGTGATACAGAGAAAGACACATTTTGTGATATTCCATCTGTAAATGAATATGCTGAATCCAACTGTGAGGAAATATCAGACAAGCCAAATTTGAGAAACATGATATAAAATTACTTGACACATAAAACTGTCAAGATCAAGAAAGGGAAAGAAAGGCTGAAGAAATGTTCCAGATCAAAAGACTCAGGAAAGATCATAGCTAAATGTGATTCATGATTGATGCTGGACTTGGAAAAAGCAAACTAGAATAATAGAGTTGATTATTGGATCAATTGTCAACATTTGAACATTTACTTGTATTAATAGTATTGTACCAATGTAGATTTCCTCATTTTAATAATTGAACTGTAATTTTGCAGGGGAATATCCTTAGGAAATACACTGTGAAAAATTGAGGAGCAAAAAACCATCATTTCAGCAATTCAATCTCAAATGTCTCAAAAAAAAAAAAAAACAATGAAGGAAAGAGAGAATGACGAAAAATTAGGGAAAATGTTAACAAAGGGTGAATTTTGGAAAAGCTATATTGAGTTCTTTGTCCTATTCTTGCAACTTTTCTGTAAGTTTAACATTACACTAAAATATAAATTTCCAAAATAGTATGTTGCACTATTTGCTAAAGACCTGAAAAAAAACCATAGTTTGACAAATTAACTAAATAGGAAATTTTGGAATATCAGGCATAAAATAATGTTGTAAGTAAAATAGTAAAACAAAATAAAAAGACTTAGGTAGTTAAAAACTATATACTAAGATGAAAGTAGGGGTATTTGTTCTGCTTAGAAGTAACTTTCTCACTTTAACCAGACCTTTTTCTTTTTTTTTTTTTTTAATTTTTTTTTTCAACGTTTTTTATTTATTTTTGGGACAGAGAGAGACAGAGTATGAACGGGGGAGGGGCAGAGAGAGAGGGAGACACAGAATCTGAAGCGGGGTCCAGGCTCTGAGCCGTCAGCCCAGAGCCTGACGCGGGGCTCGAACTCACAGACCGCGCGAGATCGTGACCTGGCTGAAGTCGGAGGCTTAACCGACTGCGCCACCCAGGCGCCCCCAGACCTTTTTCTTAATATCGCATAAGTTTATGAGTGAGAGCTTGGATATCAGATTGCTTCTGTTTGAATTCTGACCCTCCCATTTTCCATGTGGTTGACTGTGAGTAAGCTAACCTCTCTCTGCCTTAATTTCCCAATCTATGAAATGGAAATAATAATAGGTTTTCATGTAATCACGAGGATTAACTAATCTAATAAACTGTTATTTAAAACAGTGTCTGGCTCATGGTATTAGCTCTTCTCTGTATTATTGGATCTTTGATTTATACGTTTTCAGGGTTTTGAAGAATCACAAACAATCCCCAGTGACACTAAGAGAGGTTTTCTAGAGAGAAAAATGATGGTGGCTAGAGTTTCAGTACATAGAGCCTGGGCATTGAGTGGTGAGAAGTGGTATGAACCCAGGACTGCGGTCAACCCTGGTGTTTAGTGATCAGGTGAGCAAGGGACTATACCTGTACTTTTTACCATTACAAATTTTTTTTTCCAACTTTTTTTTTTTTTATTTTTTTTTTATTTATTTTTGGGACAGAGAGAGACAGAGCATGAACGGGGGAGGGGCAGAGAGAGAGGGAGACACAGAATCGGAAACAGGCTCCAGGCTCCGAGCCATCAGCCCGGAGCCTGACGCGGGGCTCGAACTCACGGACCGCGAGATCGTGACCTGGCTGAAGTCGGACGCTTAACCGACTGCGCCACCCAGGCGCCCCTACCATTACAAATTTAAGTAGAAAGTGGAATTTATGAGTTGTCAGCATTTTATCCTTCAGTGACTTTCCACTTTGTGTCCTTTTGGTGCTAGGTTTCAATTACTTTTCTGCAACTATAAAAAACAAAAAAGAACATAAATTTGAGCATCTCAGGTGATGCAGAGGGACACAATATATTTTACATTTTCATAATGAGATAGAAACGTGGAATTTAAGAAAAAAATCTATTATTTCCATATATGCTAACAGGCTTAGTATTTTTTTAATTGTTTAATGTTTATTTAATTATTTGAGAGAGAGATAGGGAGCTAGCAGGGGAGGGGCAGAGAGGGGGGAGGGTAACAGAATCCCAAGCAGGATCCACAGCATGGACCCAATACAGGGCTCAAATTTACAATCCCAGGGATCGTGACCTGAGCCAAAATCAAGAGTCGGATCCTTAAACAATTGAGTCATCCAGGTGCCCCAGGCTTAGTATTATTATACATAGCCTCCAATCTCACATGATAGCTGATTCATATCATATGGCTTCTACTTACATTCTCTGGGGTTAGGTAGATCTAATAAATGAAAAATAAATATTAAGAGTCTTAATTCTCAGACAACACAAAACACATAAATAAAACCTTAACTATGTTGAATGCATTTGGATCCTAGCTATTTTTTGATGTTAATAATTAAATTTGACATTAGGAAGATCGGTGTAACTCAGGATGGCCAAATATATAACTCATGATAACCAAAATAACCAATGTCGGATGTTTCAAAATCTTACATGGTTGAAAGATCTATTTGAAGTACAAGATAAAACAGCATATTTTAATGTAACATAGTTCAGTGATATGAAATACCTTTTCCAACTATACATATCTGATAAAGCAGGATTTTCTTCATAAATAAATAGACTTTAAGCTTCATAGTTTTAAACTTCTCAGTTTCAATTTGTAATATAATAAATATTATAAATATAATCCACATGAACAAAAGTCTTCAATAATCTTTAAGAGTACAAAGTCATCCAGCAACTAAAAAGACATGTTGACTTTTTTGATGTGGTCATCTGATTCAATTTTGAGGATACTTTCTGAGTAATTTTTTAACTAAACTAGCATAGTTGGTTCTGAAGCTGTATGCCTTTTTCCATTCATCAGAAGTGAAATGACTGGCAACAGAAGGTTTGCTGTTTCATGGAGCTTCTTTGGAGGATAAAAGATAAAAATGTATAATTGCAGTCTGAATTTATGTTTGAAAATCTACAGCTTTTCAAATGCATCCCATTTGATCAGAACCTTGTATGCCAACACTAACTGAATCAAAACATATTTACAATTTTATGTTTTAGATTTTTTCTAAAAGAAGCTATGCCACATTAGGTTAAAATGTCATTTCTAAATGTCTGGTTATTAGAAATAATCATACTGTAGTTATCTCAGTGAATTCATTTCTGCAGAGAAGAATTGATAGGTGATAAACAATAGTATAACTGAATGATGCGAGACTCTTGTTCTTTAGAAAAAAGAAACTATCCCAAAATAGCTATAAAGTTTACGGGCACAAATTTCATAATGCCACACACCAGTGTAGCAAAATTTGGGATGAGTATTCGTCATTGCAAGGTAAAAATAATAAATAAAATAAAATAGAATAAAATAAAATAAAATAAAATAAAATAATAAAATAAAATAAAAACATCTGTCACAAGTTAGGAGTTAAGATTAAAGGGTCCCTAAGCAATATAAAGAAAGAAAGAAAGAAAGAAAGAAAGAAAGAAAGAAAGAAAGAAAGAAGCAAACTCCTTATTTTTATTATCATGAAATTGCATAAAATTAGAATGAAAATGTAAAAGACATTATTTAGTCAAATAAGAAAAATTCACCTTTTATTTAGGACACGAAGATGTGTGGAATAAAGTTGAGAGAAATTTAACACCTCTGAGAATCTGACCATCAAATATACTGAATGTTTGATAGTCGAGCTAAGAAGACGTTGTCCAAGGTCACCTAAATATGTCTGACAATAAACACGTTTTTCTCTCATAGTACTCACGTAGGACCTACGTGAGTGTTTCTTGATAGTGGGTTACCACTATGTAGGGCAGTCTTTTGAGGACCTCAATCCTTTCCACTTTGTCATTATTTGGTGCACAAAATTTTCTTACATTAGTTGAATAACAGCCCATCAGACAGCGTCAGAGCTTTTTATTCTGCAGTCACCATTGATCTAAGCATGTGGTCTGTCTGGTAGAATCTGTTGACACCATTCAGTGTCATTCTGTCCATTCTTTTATAAATGGCTTCTTTGTCCAAATCCTAAATTATTCTCTTCTTGTATTTTCTCCAACTTCCTGAAACTATTCAAACTCCAATAGAGTTTTCTCTGTAGTAGGGTCTATCAAATAGTTAAGAGGCATAAATCTATTATACATGAAAATCATCTGACTTTGTTGGATTTCAGTTTCCAAGATCATCCCAATGAACTTAATAAAAGAATCTTAGGGCTACCTATTTTTTGAAAATAGGTGAAAAAGCAGACTGAGGAACAGTTGGCCTTTAAAACAAATTTAAACATTTAAAATGAAATCATACACATTTATTTTCTTCCCCTGATTTTCCAGAATCTCCTATACCTGCCTCCAGAATCATTGTCCCAATGCTCTATGAATAATCTTCATAAGTCCTTTCACCAAAGTTCACAGCATCTCCTGGGTTGTGGAGTTAGGAAATAAGGAACAGCAAGAGTAGCATCTCACCAGCAGCTGAAAGTCAATGTAACGTCAGCAAAGAGAAGAGACAACTGGTGATCTCAGATTATAAAATTAATTGAGATGCAAGGAGACTAAATCAAGATGGGGGACAGAGCAGAATGGTACAGGCAGAAGCTAGCTGGCAGACATACCAGGAAGTGGTAGAGATCAGTAGCACTCACTATATCCATGCCTTCTCCTCTTCCTGGGCACACAGCTAGTCCTATGCTCCTCAGTGTGTGGTGCTTGGCACTGTTCTATGAACTCTATAACCCATAATGCTGTGAAGAGATAAGACCAGGGGCACCTGGGTGGTTCAGTCAATTAACCTACTGACTCTAGATTTCAGTTCAGGTCATGATCGTTCATGAGATCAAGTCCCAAGATGGCCACTGCACAGACAGCATAGAGCCTGCTTGGGATACTCTCTTTCTCTCTGCCCCTACCCGACTCAGGTGCAAGCACAAGCACATTCACATGCACTCTCTCTCTCTCTCTCAAAATAAACACATAAACAAAAATAAAGAACTAAGAGCAGACTATGAATCAACTACATCACTAAGCACACAGTTAAGTTCAGCTAACATTTTTTCCCCAGAAAAACTTTCCCAATGAAGGAAGTAATGTGTTGATTTATATTTTCATTTAAGTCTCAAGGATTTAGTAGAACAGTTTACTTTGAGCAGCACTGTTGTAGACAGCACTCCCCCAACTCCTCAGAGCTTGCTGGGGACATGTGACTAGATCTCACTACTGCAATGTGAGAAGTGATACAAGTCAACTCCAGCCAAGATATTTGTAGTGAACACTGTTGTGCCACTCAGATCTCCCTTTTCAGGACTGAAGCCCTCACTCTGCTACCTGCTGTCAGTGTTGACAGTTCAATGCTCACAGCTAAATAGCCTCTTCCAGTGATGGCTCTCACCTGAAGAGAGCTGCACTTCCTCCAAGGACTGCATTTGCTTCTTGGGGACAACTACATTCAGTGATATTGCTGTATGGGTATAAAGTCCTGGCCTTTTACCCTAAATTCTGGACAAATCTGAGTTCCAGGGTTCCCTGTGGGTCAGCAGAAGCCTTTGTTTTGATGGCATCACAGCTTAAGTCTTCTTTCTGCCCAGTTATACTTCCTTCATTCTTTTCCAGGTTTTGATTCCAAAAGCACTCCCCAGGAAACTTCTTGAACACAGACCTTCATCTCCGAGGGTTCTTCCTAAGGAACCCATCCTGCCACCATAATGGAAAGCAGATCTGATTTCCTCTCTTTCTCTTCTCTGGGCTGACAGACTTATGTAGAGGATTTGCTGGAGATCTTAGTAGGTGGAGTAGTCACATAATGAGTCCTTGGTACCTAAGGGCCTCCCTGGAGCCTAAGCCTACCCATCAACTAATCAGCTAATATCGGACGAGAATACAGTAAGGTTTGCCCTGTTTGTTAAGTAACTGAGATTTATGGTTATGTATTGCAATAGTTAATAAACAAACATTAATATAGAGCATAGATTATGGACTTATTAGTAGCTAAGTATTAAGTAGATATTTCCACCCACCTCAAAACTGGAGTGTTTCCTTTTTTTTTTTTTTTTTTTTTTTTTTTTTGCCAGCCAATTGGGACTACTGGTAAAAGAAGACTTTCCTTGGATTTTTAAGTGTTCTTGCTTCTCCATCTTTACTTTTAGCTTTTCAGTTGTGTAATGGTAACTCTTGAAGATATTTTCTAAATTTATTTAAAGAAATTCAAGCAAGCAAAAAGACAATTCCTTCCTTTGGAAATTTTTAAATGATTAGATAAATTCTTAACGGAATAGCTGACATAGGAATCATACACAAAAATGGTACACCCAGACTCAGTCTTAGATTTTAAAGTAATTATAAACCTATTACAGTCTAGGTAGGTAAAACAAGTTGAAATACAACTAAACTGTGCTAATACCCTAACCTATTGTTTTTCTGATAAAATGGCAACTTGAATAAATGATTTTCTATCACTGAAAAGGAACAAAAGATACAGTTCATTGAATATCAGACAAGACAAGTAAGAGTAAACTAAGATAAGAAAGAAAGAAAGAAAGAAAGAAAGAAAGAAAGAAAGCAAAAGGAAGCCCTATGCTTTAGCCAAAGAGTACATAGCCATGTACTATATGTGCTTTTTGTCAACTCATTGAAAGAAGGTACTAAGATATATCCTAAGGAGTAATTAAACTTTATCAAGAGCTGTGAATAGTTTAAATATATGATTTTATGGACATTGATAGAAGACACAAGACTTCTGAAATAGAGACAAGAAACAGTTTATTACTCAGCAATAATGGAAGTCAACTTATCAGCATTTTTTGCAGTGATTCCTTGAGACTAATTCCCACAGAGGGAAATGAAGACTGCCAGATGGTAACTGAACACATGATAGATTGTGTTACAGGAGAGGAACCCAGAGCTTAGGGAACTCAAAATGGGCAGTAAGCATGCCTGCCCTTTGCTCAGAGAGAAACTATCTCCATTATCCAAGGCTATAATCAAACCCTCTCCTGGTCCCAGGAAAGAAACTATCTATGTTACCCAAGCTATGGACTATACAAGCATTCTTGAAAGATAGTCTAGAACAAAGGGCAGTCAGTACAACTGCTCAGAAACTATATAGAAATTTGGGAGACCTGTGGAGAATTGTCCCCCAAAAACCCCATGAGAAAGCCTTTTCTATGTTTGCTCATTACACAACAACATGAAAACATAAAACTAATGATTTACATAATCAGTGTTTTTACATGCTTATGTAAAAAAAAATACAGAAAAGCATAAAAAATAAAATATCAGTGTTTTACTTTTCATATTATATTTAATCTCAGCTAGAACCATTCTTTGATTTTAAACTATCTTGATCCTTTTTAGAGGATAGAATATGTTCCTAAAGAGCTATGAAGATCTGCACGGTTTTCCAAATCTTCCTTTAATTTCTCCCATGCCAATCTGGCCTCCTTTGTGTATAGTTTACCTATGTGTTGAACATTTACCCTTCTGTTTTCTCTCCCTTTGTTACTGACTGATTCAACCACATTTTTGTGTTTTGTGCCTGGAGGAGGATCTCAACTGTCATCATGAATACCCAATTAGGCAATTTTATTGTCTTCCTATTACTTTTCTCCCTGATGCACCCATGAGGTCACAGTGATTGTTTAATGGACCAGAAAACATCTGATGATAACACAGGACCTCTGGACTCCTGGATTCCTGTGAATGTCTCTGAAGGTTCTTTCATTTGGCTTCAGCTGTGGAACTGCCACTCTGTGAGATTAATAGGCTGACCTAATTGAGGCCACTAATGAGCTATTCTTCTCTCTTCAAAGAACATTTTATCTAATTCCTACACATACATAGTACAGCATCAGGGATGTTCATTTTTCTAGCTCCTTTGTTTTATGATAGCATTGAGTATCCTGGGAATTATTAAAAGCTTCATCATAAATACACAGACAGGTCATCTGCTTGGCCTCTGTAGGCATTTGAATTTGAGACTCACTATTTAAAAGATAGTAGTAAGGGGAGCCTGGGTGGCTCAGTAGGTTAAATATCCAACTTCAGCTCAAGTCATAATCTCATGGTTGGTGAGTTCAAGCCCCACATCAGGCTCTGTGCTGTCAGCTCAGAACCTGGAGCCTGCTTCAGATTCTGTCTCCCTCTCTCTCTGCCCCTCCCCCACTCACACTCTGTCTCTCAAAAATGAATAAACGTTAACAAAATTTTTTTTTAAAGATAGCAGTGAGAAAGAAACATGAAATTGCTAACCTGTAGGCTTTGACCTATGGCTTATAGTAGATATGGAACCAAATCCTAAAATTCTAACCAAATTCTCGCTAATTCTTTTCTTAAGGAGAGTTGAGGAAGAAGTGATCAATTTAATGGATGCAAAGATTATAGGGCATGAGAACACTGATATATTTTACTTGATAAATAAAATGCCTGGTATCCATTATATTAAGAACTAGGAAACATACAATGTAGGAAGAGTTATGATTCTTTCATTTAAAAAAAATTTTTTTAACGTTTATTTATTTTTGAGACAGAGAGAGACAGAGCATGAATGGGGGAGGGTCAGAGAGAGAGGGAGACAGAGAATCTGAAACAGGCTCCAGGCTCTGAGCGGTCAGCACAGAGCCTGACGCGGGGCTCGAACTCACGGACCGTGAGATCATGACCTGAGCCGAAGTCGGACGCTCAACCGACTGAGCCACCCAGGTGCCCCAATTCTTTCATTTTAATAGTGTGTAACTTATGAGGAGAAAAAAAAAGATATGCATGTGTGAAAATGTTATGCAGCAAATAAGACAAAATAAAAAAGATGATAATGAAAGAAAACATATGTCATGGGGAACAGCAGAAAGCGATCAGTTATCAACTGGCAAAGATTTAAGAGTGTCAGTGTTCCCAAGGAGATAGGGCTTCAGGCTGGGGGGTGATCAAAGAAAGCCCTTATCTCAGTTACACATGGCAGCTGGTTGTCAATGTTGAGAATGCATGTGTCCCAAGTGAAAAGACATTAAAAGGGAGAAAAACTACAGTCATTGTCTCCATTTAGTCTTTCTCCTGGATATCTGGAATTTAAATAGCAACCTGAGTACCTTTGGGAGTAATGGAAAAAAAGAGAGAAAGTAATTATATGAAAACTGGACATTATTCAAATAGTCCAGGAAATATTAGACTGCATGTCAGACTACATAAATGCAAACTCATTCATATAGAAAAAATAGTTTTAGAATGTAATGTAATATTTAATGTTGAAATTAATATATGTAATATTAGGCATGGCTTTGGGGAAATGGGAGATAGAAATGATTAATAGTAATGTTACAGGTGAAGCATGTGAGATTTAGAGTAATTACATTGCAAGAGGTGTTATGAGGACAGTCAGTGAAAATCCACAACAGTGGTTCTTAAACTTTTTGCCAAAAATGTCTTCGATATTATAAAGAAAGCTCTATTTCCTCTCTTTCAATATCTCCAAGCTCATGCAAACAACATTTTTGTCCAGTTTGAGGTATCCATTTGTCCCCTGGATCTTATACACATACTCAGGATTAAAGAATCCTGCTCACCAAGATCTATTAAGCCACCATCCATCACCACAGAGATCCCTATTGACTATTGTTTGTCAGTAGCCCTGAGTCCTACTTCACAAAGTGAGAGATGGGGCTAGGACAGATCCTGGACACCCTGGTCAGATTCTATTTATGAAAGGCTTTATTGCCAAGCTATTTACATACTCATTCTATCTTTTAAATAGAGAAGAGAAATGCTCATCAGGCAGCACCATTAAAAATGCTCAGCTTTGCCACCTTTGAGCTATGCTTCCATTTCTCATGCCCAAATTTGCCCATTGTAGTTTACACTCATTTCTGTGATTATTTAAATCTCCAGTGACCAGCAAAGATCATACCTTGAGATGAGCAGTATTTGACCTTTATATTTTTACTATTAATATGAGTGAAGTGCTCATATCAAGATATTCTGTTTGAATAATCTTGATATTAGTATTGTTCAAGCCCAAACTGAGCCTTTAAGTTGTTAATAACAACTCTCCGTGTCATGTATTCTGGAATGGTTAGGGTCTCTGCATCCTAGTCATCTTTCTTTTTGTATTCTTTTTTTCTACATTATGGTCACTTGATTTCTGGACCACAACCATGTGAAAAGCTCTCAATATACTTTCCCAAGGAAAATCTTGATCTATGTTTCTATGAATGACTGATTAAACTTTTGTCTTCAGTCTAGGAAATGTGTGTGTGTATGTGTGTGTGTGTGTGTGTGTGTGCGTGTTTTGTTAATATAGAGCATGAATCAATGGCATTGTAACTTTGCTGACTTCACTCATCTGCTTTTTCACATTTTCCTACTTTTCAGGGCTTTTATTTATTTTCAGATGTCCTGGGATCTCATGCTGCAATATACTACCCATAATGGAGAAGAAACATGGGACAAACCCAATCCATTATAGAACAAGAATATTTAGCTTTTCTACTGGCTTAAATACTTATTAGCTGTGCACCCACAGTAATCTGTCTTAAATTCACTGTACCTCATCTGCAATATAAAAATTATAACAACTGCTCTGAGAAACTTATTGGACTTCTGATTTTTGGTTCCACACGTAAGGAGCTTAGAAATTACCATTCTGTCCTAACAACAAGCAAAAGCTGAACAGACTGAAAATTCAATAACTCTTCTTGGATCTATAAGAGAAGGGGGTGGGGAGAGGGATGCAAGGCAAACCACTGCCTCCAAAACTGGAAAGACAGGTGAATACCACAAGTCACAGCTCACTGGAGCAGAGACCTACAAGAAAAAACTGTCACAGAAACCAGAGCTAGAGGAAGAAAGAAAACCTGACTCGTAATTGGCAAAATACTGGAAGCTCAGTGCAGACAATTCTGAGAGTTATAAAGTCCAGGGAGACCCAGTTGTAGAGGGTGCCCTACAATACTGTGAGATTTACCTCCAGGAGTTCAGCCAGGTTCCCACAGTTTTTAACTGGAGAAAAATGCCTTAGGTCTTCTGGCAATAAGAGGGAATAAGGAAAAATTTTGAAATATGCCAGAGCAAGCACGCTGTTCTTAACAGGGCCTGCCCTCAGGGGAAACTAGCTAACCAAAGCCTAATCTGCAGGAGGTATGATCAGAGCCTAGCTGACTTGGGGAAAGAGAAGTACCAAACTTCAACCCACCCTACCCATCCTGTCCCACCTAACCAGGGAGGAAAAAAACTGAGAAACACTTGTGAAATTCACAGTTCAGAAGCTTAGGCTCACTAAACAACTGAGACCTACTGTAGAACACTTCCCCTCCCCGCACACCTTACCACCATATCACTAAGGGCCTATTTGCAACAGTGTTTGTTTGTTTGTTTGTTTGTTTGTTTGTTTGTTTAAAGTAAGCCTCACACCCAATGCAGAACCCAATGTGGGGTTTCAACTCAAGAGCCTGAGATCCAGACCTGAGCTGTGATCAACAGTCTGATGCTTAACCTACTAAGGGCCCCAGCAGTTCTTTTTACCCAGTACATCATGCCTGGCTATAAAGAAAAATAACAAGGCATACTAAAAGGAAAAAGAAAATATTAAAGAGAACACGCATCAAAACCGGACCAGGCAGAGATGTTGGAATTATCAGATTAGGAATTTAAAACAACTTTAATTAATATGCCAAGGGCTTTAATGGATAAAAGAAACAGCCTATGAGAACAGATAAATAATGTAAGCAGAAAGATGGAAATCCTAAGAAAGAACCAAAAAGAAATGCTAAGGATAAAAATATACTGTAACAAATGAAAAATGCCTTTGATGGGCTTATTAGTAGACTGGACACAGCTAAGAAAGAATCTCTGAACTACAGGATACACTAATTGAATTCTTGAAAATCCAAAAAGCAGAGATCAAAGACTGAGGAAAAAGGAAAAAAAAAAACAGAACAGAATATCCAAGGACTGTGGGGCAACTACAAAAGGCATAATATATACATAATGAGAATACCAGAAGGAGAAGAAAGAGAGAAAGGAACGGAAGAAATATTTGAAACAACAATGACTGAGAATTTCCCCAATGTCAGACATCAAACCACAGATCCAGGAAGCTCAGAGAATACCAAACAGGAAAAATACAAAACAAACAAACAAACAAACACCACTGTGCCTAGGTATATCATTTTCAAACTACAGAAAATCAAAGATAAAGAAACTAATTGTTTCAGACCAAAAAAGCTAATGGTAGTAAAGGTTCCTTGAAAAAAATATGAAGTACCATACAAATTTAAGGGCTTTCTATTCTCATTTACAACAATAAGAATGAAATCTTTGATACTAAAATATTGGATTCATAAATTCTGAAACAAGACTGACAGGCCTCTTTCTCCCATTTTAGTCATGACACTGATGGTAATTAAAATAAACTTTGCATTGGTGTGTGTTAGTCGGAATTTCCTAGAATGTTGTATAAATAGAATCCTCTTTTATATACAAAAAAATTTTAAAAAACTTTGCCTTTTTAAAAATTATTTATTTTGGCATTTATATATTTATTCAACAAGCACATCAGAACCTACTGTCAGAGGCTGGGCTAAACACCCATTGTACGTAGATGAATAGCCAGATTCCCTACTTTGGAAACATTCTTGGCATAGTGAAGAAGACATATGGGTCAGCAGAAATCAGAATACAATGGGGTAGAAGTATATACAGAGATTGTTATAGATGCACAGAGAGTACAAAGAAGCTCCAGCCTCTCTGCTCTCCACCTAGGGCAACAACTCTTTTTCTACCTTTCCTTAAGGCTGGAACTGGCTGCTGTAGCACCAGTTATGCAAAATGTGCTCTCCCAATTTACAGATCATAACGTAATGTTTCACCCACCGGGAAAGGAGGGATAGTTCAAGGGTAGGAGAAGTGGGCGTTTGTAGAGACCTCCAGCTTTGCCAGTCTAATATTCCTTTTCCATTTTGTTGGTAACATACTCTTTATTTCATGCGGGTATTTTGAGCAGGCAGGATAGTCTGACCTCTGTTCTTCTGCCCACATGACCCAATCCAGATCAAATAGAATCTTGTTTTGCATTTTCCTTCAGAGCTAGCAGAGTAGAAGCTCTTTCCCTCCCCATGTTACTAAACAGTAAATGTAAGAGCCTGGAGCTATGAGAGACTCCTTTTCCACCATGGGAGTGCCTGTCTGAAAACGACATCAATACAGATGAAGGACAGCTGAAAGATGAAGACATAAAGACTTGATGACATTGTTTGAACACTAAGATCCAGCCACATCTGAATAGCTGCCTCCTTTGGGGTTTCCACTTATATGAGTTAATAAATCCCTTTCTTTGCTTAAGCTGATTTAAATTAGGTTTTGATCACTTGCAGATGAGGATTATTAATACAATCTGAAATACAACTGTGAATCATCCATTATTTTCTCTTTCCAGAAGTTCAGACTGAAGAGAAAGCTGGAATAGTCCTGCTCAGCCACGTGTCTGTGATAAATCAGAAATTACCAATTCAATGGAAAAGTCATTACTAGTTTTACATATGGCTTTCTTTCTTAATATGGTCATTTCCTTCCCCTTCGTCTTATCTATCTACTATATATACCCTATAGCAAATTGAGTTTGTTACTGATTCTGTAGGAGTGTTCTGCTCAGTGTTGACAAGAATGACTGCCTTCAGCTGACAGGCCACTTGTTCAATTTTATGTTACTTCACATCGTTCAACTTGGTGGTTGGTGGCGTTGGATGGGAGGGTTGGGACGGAACCTATTTTATATGTTGGATACACAGATTTGGAAGGTTGAAGATAAAAATAGAAGAGAATTTACTTTCCACAGAGTTAAGTAGAATTATTCTGCTTTAAATGACATGGATTCCTTTTTTTTTTAATGTTTATTTATTTTGAGAGAGAATATGAACAGGGAGGGGCAGAGAGAGAGGGAGACAGAGAATCCCAAGAAGTCTCCACAGTTATCAGCACAGAGCCTGACACCGGAATTGAAACCATGAACTGTGAGATTATGACCTGAGCTGAAACCAAAAGTTGAGTGCTTAACCTACTGAGCCACCCAGGTGCCCCATGACAAGGCTTCCTTAACATCAAAAGTGTTTCATATTAATGGCTACTTTCAAATGCAAATACTTTCTCTGCTGGGGAAAAATAACCATCTTAACATAAATATCTTAGTATTTTTTAATAATTAAATGTGGAATAAAAAAGGAAATCCCGCCTGGGTGGCTCAGTTGGTTAAGTGTCTGACTTCCACTCAGGTCACGATCTCATAGTTTGTGAGTTTGAGCAGTGCGTTGAGTTCTGTGCTGATAGGTCAGAGCCTGGAGCCTGCTTCAGGTTCTGTGTCTCCCTCTCTCTAGGCTCCTCCCCTGCTTATGCTCTGTCTCAATCTCTCAAAAAAAATTTTTTAATAAAACTAAAAAAAAAAAAGAAATGGTCTTGAAAGGAGGATTAGCAACAATTCTGCCTTAAGCACTCACTTAAGTGTCAGCTATAAAATAGAAACTTGTTAAGCAACGTTAAATCCAATAAATTAAGTAATCAATATATAAAAATCATTACCCAAGGCCAAAGCCAAAGTTATTCAACTCTTAAAATGACAAAGCAAAAAGTACCTGAGTACAATGGCAAATAAAGAAGGATCAAGAAGATAAAAAAGGAGAAAATCATTCTTGTTATTGTCCTGCTATCCCAGAGATTTTGAAAAGTGCAGTAAAGTGAAATAAAAATAAATCCTTAGTTTGGATAGAACCATGCTTGCTATCTTGGCATAGATATTATAATTTTATTCATAATAAATAAATATAAAGAAATGAGACAGACAGTGGTAAGAGCCACGTATCAAAACATATGCAGACTTGGAAATTTCCATTACCACTGTATTCCCAGTAGTAAACAAGAGCCAATTGCTACCCAGTATGTAAGTGCAGAATTAAAAACTGTGGTTTTCAGTACAATGAAAACTTAAATTAATAAGCATCAGAGCTCTGTGATTCAAAGACATGAGAACAGCTTCACAGGAAAAACTGAAGTGAATTGTTTATTAATTAAATTTCAATATGCTTAACAGCCAACTGACTGATGAAATGGGAGAAACCTGGACAAATAAAGGCATAACTGTAGCAGGGAGTATGGCCGGAGTCGCAAAAGATGAGTCTGCAAACAAAGTGCAGTTAAGTGAAGGTCCTCATACTCAAGTAGGAATGAGCTCCAGAATGAAGCTTCTTTTTATTAGGATAATTGCTAAAGACTATGTACATAAAGTCAGTTAAGCAAGTATGTTAATCAATCTAATGGTTTAGCTTTTCAAGGTTGAATTTCCAGTTAACTGGTTTCTATATCACTAGGAAGGGTCAGGTGTGAAGGAGAATCTGATCTTGGACAATGTTAATGGCTCTAGGCATTCCTTAGGAGCTGCAGCCACGTTCAGCTATGCAAACATGTCCTAAGGCCTTGCACCTTCTCCAGCCCTTCCCTTTTGAAGTATTTTCCTTTGATGCTTCTCTCCTGCATCTCCCACATCAAACATCTAATGAAATATCATGAGGGGCTCACATGGTTAGTAATATGATGAAAGGGACACATTGTAAGGATATTGATTAATATCCTTTTTATCCAATAACAGTAACCTCACAGCTCCCTTCTGTTTTTCTTTTGATCATGCAAATTAAGCAGTACTCTTGTTAACTGTCCATCTATTTCTTCTAGGAAGGCCATGTTCCATTTACCATCTCCATGTTCCTCTGAAGGTCAAGACCATTGATCTTGCTTGTCATTGCAATGATGAAAACACCTTGCATTGGGTGGTTAAGAGCCATTAACTGCGTCCTCTCTTCATACTCCTTTCCATTAACAAACCAAACCCCATGAATCTTCTCAGACCAACAGTGCTGGCCCAACCAGCTACAACTGAATATGCTGGTGACTCTCTTACCAGTGCAAATGGATGTCTTCTGGGAAATGTAACACTTGAATATGTCCTTTGTTCTCACATAATTTATCCACTTCAGCATTCTCACTTCCCTGGCCCTTTTAGTCTCTTCATCACTTTCTCCCGCAGGAATTTAAGCATTGCAACATCACTTTGGATGAGCCATTACTATCTCCAGGCCCCCAGGGGCAGCAAGTTGGAACCATCTACTGGAATGTTTGCTAGGTATTCAGTACTGTGTCCTGAGAAAGTGCCCTCAAGCCCATAATATCTCCCTTTCTCAACCTTATGCCCCCTGAATTAATCAACAAAAATGCCCAGTCCTCCAGGTACCCCTTTAGCTTATGTTGTTACATGCTGGTTAATATTTGCAGTTCATTCATTTTATAGCAATTCTATCAGGCCCACCTAGGTACGGACAGATCCAGAGGGGGCCTTCTGATGCTTTGCAATGGAAAGGCCACAGAAAGAATGCTGTTTTTTAAGGATCAACCACATCATAGGCCCTGACACCAAATCTTACAGAAAATAATCAGTATAAGGAAAAAGGAGGAAGTATCACTACAAAGATCCTGCAAATATCTAAAGAATAATAAAAGAATGTTATAATACTTGATGACGATACACTTAAAACTGGAAGAAATGGACAAAGTCCTTCATAAGCACAAGTTACTAAAAAAAAAAAAAAAGAAATAGAAAGTCTGAATGGCTCTTAGGAAGTTGAATTCATAACCAAAACCTTCACACCAAGGGAACTCCAAACCCAGATAATTTCATTGGTGAATTCTATCAAATAATTAAGGGGGAAATAATATCAAATATGCAAAAATATTCCTTTAGAAAGCAGAGAAGTTATACTTCTTGACCTGTTCAATGAGGCAAGTATAAACTAACAGAACAATAAACTTCATGAATACAACAGTCCTTGATCAAATATTAGCAAATTAAATCTAGCAATATGTGAAAAGGATAACACATCATGACCAAGTGGAGTTTATCTCTGTAATGCAAGGTCTATCATTTCAAATAAAATCAGTATAATTCACCATGATATAAAAAAAGAGAGAGAACCATGTGATTATCTCAAGAAATGTGGAAAAAGCATTTGAAACAATTCAAACTAATCATGAAAAAAATTCTCAGCAAGCTAAGGACAGAAAAAATCTCATTCTGATATGAGTCATCCATAAAAATGTGTAGCTAACAGCATAGTGAATTAATGAATACTCCCCCTCCAAATCTCTGTGCAATATTTCACTAGCCAGTGAAATATAGTACAAAGAAGAAAGAAAAAAAAGGCATAAAACTTAGAAACAAAAAAGTAAAACAGTCTCTATTTGCAGATATCATAGTTGCATCAATAGAAATTCCTAGAATATCTAATAAAACTAAAAGTTACTTAAAACAGTTGTAGGATTCAGGATTAAAAAAAAATTTTTGTACATTAGAAACGATTATAAAATGAAATAAAAATGAGGAACTAATTTTCATTAGTAAGCAAAAATATAAAATACTTAGGAAGAAATTTAAAAAAAATATGAAAGACTACCATATTGAAAACTATAAAACATTGCTGAGAGAAAATACAGATCTAATTAAATGGAGAGCTAAACTATGTTCATAGATGACAAGACTTAATATCGTTAAGATAACAATATGCAAATACCTCCTCAAAGAAAGTCTTAACAGGGACACCTGGGTGGCTCAGTCAGTTAGCGTCCAACTCTTGGTTTTTGTTAAAGTCATGATCTCACCGTTCCTGAGTTTGAGCCCCACATCGGGCTCCCGTGCTAACAGCACGAAGCCTGCTTGGTATCTTCTTTCTCTCCCTCTCTTTCTGCCCCTCCTCTACTCACACTCTCTCTCCCAAAATAAATAAATAATCATTTAAAAAGACAAAAAGAAAAGAAAATCTCAACAGATTTCTTGGTAGAAGTTGAAAAGTTGATTACATGATTTATACTGAAATTAAAATGACCTACAATAGCAAAACAATCTTTAAAAGAGAGATCAAAGTTGGAATGCCTATATTATCAGAATTTCACATTTACGATAAAGTTAAATCAGTGAGGTATTAGTGTAAAGATAGACAAATAGATCAATGGAACCACAGACACACTCATATTTGATCAATATATTCTCAACAGTATAAAATAAATTATCAGCAATGTTACCATGCAATTCAATGAGTAAAGAAAAAGAAAAACGTTTTCAACAAATGGCGCAGGAATGACTTCAAATTCTTGTTTTAGAAAGAAAAATAAAAGCTCAATCCTACGCCACATGATACACAAAAATTATTTTGACATGGATCATAGACCTAAACATAAGTCAACACTGTAAAGCTCATAAAAGAAACATAGGAGAATATTTTTGTAACCTTGAAGCAAGCAAAAATTTCCTAGGCCACAGAAAGTATACCCATAAAAGAAAAATTGATAAAGTAGACTTCATCAAAATTAAGAATTTTAACAACTCTATTTATGGAATGTGTAAAAGAGATATTTCACAAAAGAAGATAATCAGATTGGCTGTTTTGCACATATACAGTTGCTCAATGGAATTAGTCATCAATAAAATGCAAATTAGAACCACACTGAGATATCACTACATATTCACTAGAGTTGCTGCTGTTAGAAAGACTGGAAATACCAAATGGTGAGCCTGTAGAACAAATGGATCTCTTACATCATTTGTAAGACGAAAAATGACAAACTTGATTTTTGAAAATTACTTGTCATTTTCTTGTATAATTAAACCTATTCTCAAAAGGAATTGTCCAAAGATATTAGTAGCCACTTGTTGGGAGTTTAGCTGAACTACATAATATTGCTGCCTCCGCATCCATTTCATCCATTTCCTGTGGCCAAGGAACCATGCAGGAGCTTTGAACTGGCAGCTAGACCCTCCAGGAGGTGCATGACCTAGGGAACAGCCTGCAGGGTCACAAGTAAATTTAAGTTCCTGATACAACTACCTCAATGACCCTTGTCAATGCCCTTCCCTTAGAAGAGACACCCCACTCCACCGCACCCAAAGCTTACCAAAATCCCGCTTAGTGTTTTAAATTGTCAAATTCTGCCTTAGCTTGGGAACTCTAAAGCACTTCACCCTCAAGACACCAGTGAAGACATGGGGCCCAGGTCCTGCCCTGCTCTCTCTCCCTGGACCCTGTCTTGATCTCCCCAAATGGCTTGCCTGTGTACCTCCTTCCCTTCCTGTGAGTAATACACTCTATTTCACTTTCCCTTGCTGTTGTCTGGTAAAACCTGGCTCACCCTTTCACACCCTGGGGCTCTACTTAACACATGGTAATTTAACAAAGTCACAACCCCACTGTATTCACAATGGCTAAAATTGGAACAACCTAAAATTTTCAACCACAGGAAAATAAATAAATTGTGGTATATTCATATGTACCACATATATTGCTGGAGTATTTCTCAGCAACGAAACGGAATGAATCACTGAAATGCACAACATGGGTGAATTGCTCAATATTATATTAAGCAAAAGAAGCCAGCCACAAAATAATGCATAATGATTCCATTTATATGATGTTTTAGAATAGGCAAAATTGATCTATAGTGATAGAAATCCAAAAAATGATTCCTGAGGTCAGAGAGAAGGGGATATTGACTGGAAAGGGGCACGGGGACCTTCTATGGTGGTAGAAATGTTCCCTATTCTTTTTTTTCTTTTTTTTTTAGTTTTAATTTTTTTTTTAACGTTTTATTTATTTTTGAGACACAGAGAGACAGAGCATGAACAGGGGAGGAGCAGAGAGAGAGGGAGACACAGAATCCGAAGCAGGCTCCAGGCTCTGAGCTGTCAGCACAGAGCCCGATGCAGGGCTCTAACTCACGGACCTGAGATCATGACCTGAGCCGAAGTCGGATGCTTAACCGACCAAGCCACCCAGGTGCCCCGAAATGTTCCCTATTCTTAATCCTCTTGCACTGTTGGTGGGAATGCAAACTGGTGCAGCCGCTCTGGAAAACAGTGTGGAGGTTCCTCAAAAAATTAAAAATAGACCTATCCTATGACCCAGCAGTAGCACTGCTAGGAATTTACCCAAGGGATACAGGAGTACTGATGCATAGGGGCACTTGCACCCCAATGTTTATAGCAGCACTCTCAACAATAGCCAAATTAAGGAAAGAGCCTAAATGTCCATCAACTGATGAATGGATAAAGAAATTGTGGTTTATATACACAATAGAGTACTACATGGCAATGAGAAAGAATGAAATATGGCCTTTTGTAGCAACATGGATGGAACTGGAGAGTGTTATCCTAAGTGAAATAAGCCATACAGAGAAAGACAGATACCATATGTGTTCACTCTTATGTGGATCCTGAGAAACTTAACAGGAACCCATGGGGGTGGGGAAGGAAAAAAAAAAAAAAGAGAGGTTAGAGTGGGAGAGAGCCAAAGCATAAGAGACTCTTAAAAACTGAGAATAAACTGAGGGCTGATACGGGCTGGGAGGGAGGGGAGGGTGGGTAATGGGTATTGAGGAGGGCACCTGTTGGGATGAGCACTGGGTGCTGTATGGAAACCAATTTGACAATAAATTTCATATATTAAATAAATAAATAAATAAATAAATAAATAAATATAAAAAAGAAATTAAAAAAAAAGAAATGTTCCCTATTCTTAACTGTTGTTGTTTTAGATGAGCATATATGTTTGCCAAAATCCATCAAAGGGTATGCTTATATTTCATAGTAAATAAATTAAATGTCAGTAAGTTAAGGAAAAAATGAATATTTTTCTCTATGCTGGATCTGCCTCAGAATCTCTGATTCCATGATGTTTATCTCAAATATAAATCTGAAGTATGAGTGAGGGTAAATATTTAATTTCAACCATAATTCTTGTGTTATAGAGTTAACAGTGGTCACAGGGTCTAGAAAATGTCCTATCCTTTATGTTAAGAATCTAATGTAAAGAATTCAGAAGATGCAACCTAACTTACTTTAGTTTTGGCATCTCTCTTCAGGTACCAATCAGCAGTAGATAAGACAGCTTCCAATTCATATCTTCTCCCCTACAAATTCATTTCCTCACTAGTATTTGACATTTGTATTTTTAATTACAAATGAAATGATAGTTGCTGCATTAATGGAACCTACTCCCTGCTTACCAAATCTCTCACATACTCATATCCAACAAACTTGTCTTCTCTGTTGCATCACAATGTGCCGACTTAACAGGTGATACAGCTTTTAGGTTAAAATGAAAAAGGTACTTTGACTCAAAAATATAGGTTCTGTTCCCCAAATGGAAAAAAAAAAGACAATGTCATTTTCTCTGGTGACTCAAGAGTTGTTTGTGTTGGGAAAATATAAACAGTGAAATGCTAAAACCAGGTGCATTGTCAAACCCTCAGATCTGACAGTGTTGAGCCCTAGGTGGCATTGGGCCATACACTGCCTTCTATGTGGGTCTCTGGCTCATTCTTCTAGAATCACCCTTGCTGCCTTGGTGTCTATGCCCATTACCATATTCATCTTGTAGTTTGCAAGGTCTGTGCCTTCTCCTTTCCATTGGGAGGTACTTTCAAGCAGTGGATACAACTTCTAATTCCATTTGGATTTCTTTTCTAATAACCTAGGATCTAGTGGTCCACACCTGGTCATTCAAAATGCATCTTGTATATACATATAAAAAACTACACCAAACCTTCCTTAGATTTGTCTATATTCCTTCACAATGCATTTATATTTAAAAATGAAGAGTTTCAAAAGTAAATTTTACACCACATATAAAGAATGGGATTTCACTTAATTTCTAGTTGAAGGGTTGAGTCCCAAAGTCCTTGGAGATCATTGCTAGGAAATGGCACACATACCATTGACTCTTGAATCTACTTTAAGGGAAGGTAAATTTTAACATTTCATTAGCGCATATCTCAACATAGGTTGTAGGAGAGATCTAATAATAAGTGTCTGTGTTGGCCAATTTAAGAGAGACACTTGGGAGAGAAAAATATTCTCCCCCATAGATCAATTGAAACCTCTGTCACTTGGAATTTTTCTGAAAATAGGCCTTTCAAGTTTGTTTTTTTTTTAAATCACTCATTCACTATAAGTTTGTGAGACTGAATTTATTATTTTTGTACTTGAGAGAATTCAAATCAAGTGTCTTTGAGATTTTCCTATGATTCATGACAGCCTTTAGAGATGGTTTGTTTACTGTTGACATTCATTTAATTAAATCTTAACAGTAGCTAGAAAATAAGCAAAAATAATATATTTTAGCTTTAAATGTCTGTGAAAAGTAATACATATGACTGCTTAATAAAAATTAATTCTTTTAAATTATAACCATATTTTCCAATTTGCCTTTATTTTATATGAAAAAAAGAGTAATGACAGGCCACTGCAATTATTTTCAAAGCAAGACAATAATTTGCATTTTGCAAAGCCTCATCTTTGAAGGTTATCTTTTCAAATACTATATTGCATCACTTTACAGAAACTTTTCCTTTAGAATGATTTAGTCATCCAGGGGGCATATTAATACAGAATACCTCAGAAAAATCTGGCAAGTAAGTTGACATTCTAAAGGAGTTTTCTTAATTAGCACATAGTTTACCTAATTAGCACATAGATAGTTATCAGAATTTTTTAAAAATCTTCTTCAATTGTGAAATATTTCCAGAAGAAGAGAGATGGATAGAGGTAGGTAGGTAGATAGGTAGATAGATAGATAGATAGATGTTAGATAGATTAGTGATAGATGAACAGATGAATAGATACATGTATATATGGATGGATGGATGGATAGATACATAGACAAATAGATAAATAAAATAATCATCGGATGAATCCCCTGCTATCATTACCTTGGTTATAAAACACAACATCACTAAGATTTTATTTTTTTATTATTTTAAAATTTTATGTATGTATGTATGTATGTACGTTAGAAAGGGAGAGAGTGCCAGCCAGAAAGAGGGGCAGAGGAAGAGAGAGAGAGAATCTTAAGCCAGCTGTAGTGCAGAGCTGGATCCACGACCCTGGGATCATGACCTGAGCCAAAATTAAGACTCAGATGTTCAATCTACTGAGCCACCCAGGTGCTCCAACATTACTAATATTTTAGAAGCCACCCCCACTGCCTACCTTTCCTAGATTATATCCCATTTTCCATCCTATAAAGGTAACCACTATTCTTTTTGCATAAGAAGGTCCTTATTTTTCTTTATGGTTTACCACACATTACTAAACAATACAATTTAATGTTGTCTGATTTTAAAATTTGTTTATGTATGAATTCTGATTACATGCTTCCTTTTGCAACTTGTTACTTTTAGCCTCCATTTTGTTTGTGAGCTTAATCTAAGTTAGTGAGCAGCTATAGTTTTATTTGCAGTGCCATATGGTATTTTGCTGTATGAATGTATCCTAAACTATTTATCTGGTTACCATCAATAGACAAATGGGTTGTTTTCATCTTGGGACTTTTATAAACATTTTTATATTTTTTTCTTGGTGCACACGTAAGAAACCTTCTCTTGGACTGGAATTACCAGGTCAGAGATTATGCATATTTTCAACTTTTCTAAATAAACTCTTTTCCACTGTGGTTGTACCAGCACTGTGGGAGAAATCTCTTTGATGCGTGTCTTCAACAACACATGATGGTCAGTATTTTTTGTGTAACCGCTGGGTGTTTTTATTTTGCATCTCTCTAATCACTACTAAAGTAATGCCTTCTTTCCATAAGATTATTACTGAGTTGGATTTCTTCTTTTGTGGAGGATTTGCTCAAAACTAACAAGTTTTCTGATAGTTTGTCTTTTTTTTTTTTTTAAATATATGAAATTTACTGTCAAATTGGTTTCCATACAACACCCAGTGCTCATCCCAAAAGGTGCCCTCCTCAATACCCATCACCCACCCTGCCCTCCCTCCCACCCTGCCCTCCCTCCCACCCCCCATCAACCCTCAGTTTGTCTTTTTATTATCACACTGTATTGATCTTATTTTGTATATTATTGACCTTGAACATCTGTCCTTATATTTATTCTTGGTACTATTTTAAGTGTTTACCTTTTTAAAAAACTATATTTTCTAAACCTTTATAATTGGTTTGTAGAAATATATCACATGCAACAAATTTCTCAAACTGAATTTTGTGCCCAACTACTTTGTAAAACTCTCTTATTGATTCCAATATTTTGTACAAAATTGTGTTATCTGTAAAGCAAAAATGATAGCTTTTCACCTTTCTTTTTTAATCCTATATTTTTTATGTCTTTTTCTTTAACTTAATGTATGGCTGAGATTACCAGTTCAAGAGTGAATAGAAGTGGAGTAGAGGTAGCAGACTTTCTTGTCTTGTCCCTGATCTCAAAAGGAAACTTTTCAATGCTTCATGATCGACTTTTGCTTTTTTTTTTTTGTATAGTCTCTTGACCATATTAATGACTTTCCTTTCTAATTCTAGTTTGCTAAGAGATTTCATCATGAATGTATGTTGGTTTTATTAAATGCCTTTTGCATCTAGTAAAATATTAATGCAGTTCACTCCATTTACATATTCCTAGGGAAACTGCATTACTTATTTATACGATACTAAATCTACTTTACATTCTTAGAATAAACCCCACTTCATTGATAACATAAGATCATTTTTTCATTCAGTACTGGATCCATTGTTTGTTTAGGATCTTTATATCTCTGTTCTTGAATGATATTAAATTCTATTTACCAAATTTTGGTATCGAGGTTTTGCAAGCTAATAAGTTACAGTGTTTCCTTTTTCTATTCTCTATTCTCTGTAAGTAATTATGTAAGATTAAAATGTAATATCTTTCTTGAATGTTTGGTGGCATTCTTGACTTCCATCAGGGGTGGGGTGAAATTATTCCAAGAATGTGGCCTTTATCTAGCACTCAGCAGATTACTTGTAAGCTTATCAATTCATTTAAAACGGCAATTTAAAAATGTTTTTATTGAGCATTTTTTGACATCAGGTACCAGGAACTTTTCATAATATTTAGTGTGCCATATTGTCAACAACAAAAATCTCTAAATTTAGTTTAAAATATGTTTTGGAGGGGCACCTGGGTGGCTCAGTTTGTTGAGTGACTGTCTTCGGCTCAGGTCACTATCTCATAGTTCGTGAGTTCGAGCCCTGTGTCGGGCTCTTTGCTGACAGCTCAGAGCCTGGAGCCTGCTTCGGATTCTGTTTCTCTCTCTTTCTGCCCCTTCCCCACTCATGCTTTGTCTCTCTCTGTCTCTCAAAAAATGAATAAACGTTTAAAAAAATTTAAAATATGTTTTGGATAATCGTAGGACCTCTAACTGGGACTACCTGTAGGTAGTTGATTTAAAGTCATTCTTGTGGAGTTGAAGTCACACAGTAACCAGGTTTTTTTGGTGTATACATGTGCAAAGAAGAGCAAAAGGTAGCGATTAACTGTCTTCATAGATGAGGAATTAGCTGGGGATCTAATGAGTTTGGAGAAGGTTTGATGAGAAGTGTTCGATGACAGTAGTTAGCACTGTAATATAACATCACATTTACCCAGCATCAAAAGGAAATAATAATATTTGCATATACTTATATAGTGCTTATCATTATGTAGAAAATGTTTTAAGTTCTTTACATGTATAAATTAATCTACAATGCACAATGGTGTAAAATAGGATTAATAAGGTAAGTAAGATAGGCCAGTAAAATATCAGCACCAGAATTTGTAACTGGCAAGTCTGGCTATTGAAGTCATGCCGTTCATTAACCTCTACTCTATACTGCCTCTAGATGCTTCAGTGGACAACATTTTATAATAATTATGTATAGAGGATTGCAACTGACTTCCTTTACTAAATAAGTTTTGATTTCACATTAACATGAAATACATTTCTTATTTTGATAAAAGAACATCCATCAGCAGGGTGCATGATGAAGACAACATATGGAGTGAATTCATCCCAACCCTACTGGGGTCCAAAATGACCCTACACTGGCCTAAGGACACGGCTCCCCCAGACCTTCCACCCTCATTAGAAAAGGAGAGGATGCCCAAGCACTTGGAGTTTCAACTCTATCATGGGAATTCAGTTCAGTACAAGAACACTTGATATAAGCTCAGCCTTCCCCAGGAAGTAAATACAACCATCCTTTGGTTCTACTTTCAGAGCATGATCAATATCTGACTATTGCTCATGACTTCTGTGCTATCATGTTGTTCTGAGCCACCATCATTTTATCCTTAGATTACTGCCGTTGCCTCCTGACTGGGCTCCTTGATTCTGCCCTTGCCACTTCATTCAATCCATTATCAATACAACCAACAAAAATTTGATCCTTTTAAATGCAAGTCAGATCTTATTACTTTTTTGTTCAAATTTTCCAAAGGCCCCATGTTTCACTCAGAACAAAAGCCAAGTCTTTACAATGCTTTTCAAAGACTCTTCCTTCCCTGTTATCTATCGGATCCTTATTCTTACCATTCTTTGCTTTGCTTGCCAGCCCCAATGTTCTTTTTTGCTGTTCCTCCCATGAACCAGACTCATTTGCAGCTTGCAAGCACTGCTTGCACTCCATCAGGAATGCTCCTCTCCCTATAAGCCCTCATGACTAACTCTTTGATCTCTAAAGTGTTTGTTCAGATGTCTGTGCAATGTGGGCTTCCCTGAGCATTCCATTTAAATCTGAAACTGATTCTCTCCTCTCTGCCCCTCCCCCTGCTTTACTGATCACCCTCCCCTGTTTTGTACTTTCTTTTTTCTATAGTACTAATCACCTTTAACATACTATATAATATACACATTTATTTTGTTAAATAAAGTAACTATTAAAGAATTTTGTTTTTCATCACTTCATATTCCTTATGGAGACTTCACTCTTCTTTCTAAATTTTAATAATCAAGAATAATTCATTGACTCCACTTTTAACTTTTACTGTTAAAGAATTTATAATCATGGTGATTTAACTCTGATATAGATAAACAAGTCTCGTGTTTTCAGGTAGAAGCTATTTAAGGAAAATATTGGGGCAATATTTGAGAAAAATTTTGGACATTAGAGTTAACTATGGTGGAACTTGGAAAGGAGATATTCACAAAGAGCAAAATATTAATCATGAAGTTACTTCATTTCCCTGATAGAGTAGGTAGAATAATTATTTTGAGATCCATTAAAATGATGTAAGGCTTTTGAAACACCTTTTCTAAGGAACAATACTTTTCTGTTAATGAGATCTTCATCAGAATGATGAGTTAATTTGCCTGTTAAAATCAGAGGTAATCTGAGAAACATCCCATGTAAAAAGGTAGCCCAATACAACCACTCCAAGTGTATATTCATATGGATGCTGGATTTCGGGGTTTTTTTTCAAGTTTTTTTAAATTTATTTTGAGAGGGACAGAGACAGTGCGAGTGAGGGAGGGGCAGAGAGAAAGAGATAGAGAATCCCAAGTAGGCTCTGTGCTGCCAACACAGAGCCCAACGCAGGACTCAAATTCACAAAACTGTGAGATCATGACCTGAGCCTGAGTCAGAAGGTTAACCCACTGAGCCATTCAGGCACCCCTGGCTGATAAATTTTAAATCTTCCACTATGATAAAATGAAATAATAGATTTTTATATCTTGAAGATGTTCTGTAAGCTTAAATAGCTTGAACTTTTTATTTTGTAGGAAGGAAAATGTGAGCCTTGACTTGAGCTACCTAGAGTCATTCAGCTAATTAACAACATAATTCTGACTCATGTTAAATATTCTCTGCCACAGTATCTTTGGCCAAAATCATACTAGTTATGTTCTCACTTTTTTACATGATAAAATTTCTTGTATTTTATTTGGATTCTAAGCTAACTGTAACCTCAATTCAGTATTTTCATTTTCCTTCTTCAAAAACACAGACTTCAATTTTTTAGGAGTCTGCTTTACACAAAATTACCTATTTAATTTAACATACAAGAGAATCACAGATTAAAAACAAGTTAATTGATCGGCACACATTTCTCTAGGTTTTAAAAATACTTTGATGTTCTTGCTGACATCTGTGTCATGGGATGATTCTACTAAGGATATTAATGCTGGTAATTCAAAGAAGTTGAGTGTCAGATGAGAACTTGACTTCCACTGAAATTCTTTTTTAGTCACATCTTTCCTTCTGATTAACTTCTTTAAGGACCAAGTTTGTTAAAATGAGTATGTTAATAGTAAGCCCCTCCCCCCCAAAAAATCTACAATCACTAATCCTGTTCCCTGGGTTTTGGATTTACTTTTCATTCTGTAAAATAATATGAAATAAGATAGTTGAAATTTATTATATTTTGGTCCTTTGGTTAAAATAGCTCAGCAATTATAAAATAGAATTAAAATCCATAAACTTTAATTTTTTCTTCTTTTATTCTCTCTATTCACCCCCATCTGCCTTAACATCAGAATTTCTTTTTGGTGAATGCATTTTTTATCACAGCTGCAACTTGTGTTTTCAAAGACTAGAGATCCATATGATCCAATGCCCTCATCCAGATAATTGTTTTTCAGTGCTTCACAAAGAAATACTTTGTTTTGGAAGTGTAAGATATTTTATACATTTTTGGCTACTATATGCTTCATGTTATTGCTTATAAATAAACTCAAGGATGAGTTTGATGGCTAACCCATAAACAGGTCAGAGATGTTCAAGGAGAGTGTGGGATGAACAAGGGGGGAGTTTACAGATAAGGGAGGCTCCTGGTGAGCTAATGGAAGTAAATTGATGAAAAAAATGAAATGGCAATCAACTAAAAATAAACATGGAGAAGAAGCTACACAGTCTGGTAATCATTAAAAGTTTTAATACCATAGTGAATGAAGACATCAGTTGCAAATGGTTAAAAAAAACTCAAAGTCACTGTAAAATGCAGCCTCCTGGGGTACCTAGTGGCTCATCCGGTTAAGAATCCTACTATGGCTTAGGTCATGATCTCATGGTTCATGACTTCCAGCCCCACATCGGGCTCTGTGCGGATAACTCAGAGCCTGGAGCCTGCCTGGGATTCTGTGTCTCCCTCTCTCTCTCTCTCTGATCTCCTCACTCATGCCCTGTCTCTCTCTCTCTCAAAAAATAAACATTAAAAAATTTTTAATACAGCTGCCTTGCTGTCTGCTCACTGCACTCATTCACCTACCAAAACAGGTCAGATAATCTCAAGCCCAATTAATGACTCTCTGGAACTGTTATAATATTCAGTGTTGTGAGTCTAGAAGGATAACTTGGCAAACTGGAAACACAAAATGCTTTCTACTTTATTGACTGGTCAACACATCTATAGGCCTTTGCTCAGTCCTCAGAATAAATTCGCATTCCAAAAATGGGATACAACAGAATCCTGCTCCTCAGCCCCAAGAGGGATGCCAGGGGAGAGATTTTTTCCCTCTTAAATATATGACACTTCTGATATTTTATGGCAACTTGTGTGGTTGGAAATATTTGTCAAATAGTTGGATGAGAGCAGCTCTTCATGAAACTTGAGATATGAGAATAGGGTTATTTTGAAAAAATCTATGGACAATCTATGTTCAGGATAAGAACTAAACTTTTGGATGTGTGGTGTCTTAATAAACAGTAGCAGTTTATGTTTTACACAAAGTGCTGATATAACAAAGGCAAAGAAAAAAAGACATGTCAAAAAGGGAAAACCATATTGTTTTACATCAACTGCTCGTTTCTAAAACTCACTTCAAGTAGTTTATTTAACAAGATGTGGGCTGTAGAAAAGTTGGAGAATGTTTACTCTGAACGTGCAATTATTTTCTTCCTGTAACATTTGTACCCCTAGGGAGATGCTGTCAGTCTTACTGATTGAAGAAACTTTCCCTCAGCCAAGAAAACTTGAATTTTGATGAGTATTTCTGGAATGCTGCTAAGTTGTTTACAGCACCTGAGATGTAAATAGCTTACCTCTAGGAGACAAGACATTATCCTCTGACAAGAACTTGATTATGGGGTTCAGTTTCTATTTCATTTATTTCTAATTTTGTGTGTATCTGGTCATGAAAAAAGGAATCATGTCCACTTTTTCCTCTTTATTATGAAACGGTTGATACACATGTGAAAGTAGAGAGAAAAACTAATCAACAATGTTGAACTCCTATCACTTATTTCCCCTGTACTCTTGCCCAATATGCCATTGAGTAGGTCCACTATATTTTATTGAGCAAATTGACTATCGATGGACTGTTGGGCTGTTTTCTGTCTTCTTCTAGAAGACAAAAAACAGTGTTCCAATAAACAGTTTTATACATATGACTTTTTCATGTTTCCTATGAAGTAAATGCCTAGACTTGGGATTTCTTTGTCAAAGGGTAAAGGCAATTGTCATTTTACTGGATGTGGTACACTATTTGCAAAAATGAACTCAACTATTCTCCTATGTATAGCATTTATACACTCTTGTCTTGAGATTTTTCAAATCTTCCCTTCAACAAATAGAGGCTATCTCCCTACTGGTTGAATCAGGACTGGCTTTGTACCTTGCTTTGGCCGGTATAATGTGGTGAAAGTGAACTACATGAAATTTTGATTCCAGTCCTCAAAAGGTTTTGTGACACTTCTGCTCACTTTCTTGGGATCATTGCCTCCGTCAGGTGAACAAGCTCAGTCAAGTCTATTGAAGTCTAAAAGACCACCTAGGACAGAACCATGTCAACTTGCTTTTCTCAGCCAGTGCTCCAGATATGTGAGATGTGTCGGTCATGATCAGCAAAGCTGGTCCTCAGCTGATGACAGACGTGTGAGAGCTAAGCCATGATTAGAGTGCAGCCTAAATCTCCAACCCACAGAACTGTAAGCTGAATAAATGTGTTGTTTGAAACTACAAAGTTTCAGTGTAGTTTGCTAGCCATCAGTAATCAATTTATACACCACATAACTGCCAAATCCTCCCCCACTGGTATTGCACCATTTTGCAATCTCAACACCAACATATTATAGTATCTATTTATTCTTTCCCATAGAGTGTGTTGTTGAAATACTGCATTTTCCTGTATAAAAGGAAAAGCTAATGTATCAGTATTGTTTTATTTTACATCTCTCTTATTATGAATGAGGTGGCGTATCTTTTCAGATGGCTAGGTATCCTCCTATTTGTGACTTCATCGAAAACTTTGCTTTCCTGTCCACCATGAGCATGTTTATTAGAATACTTGAGCACATCTAACAAAGACATGGAGATAACTTAAATCCTGATTTAAGGTAAGCTTCCCCAAATTTTGACCTATTTATTAACTCCTTTACATCCTCACTCTCTTAATGAACTGTTTTTGTAATAGCTAATGAACATTATTGGTCTTGTAAAAACCCTTTGCTCTAATTTAAGACCTAAATAGCCCATTTACTGAACAATGGGAATGCGATAAATTGCAATGGTTGATTCTCCACAAATAACCTGAAAATCAGCTTTATAGGATCAAATTATATATCTCCAGCTCAGGGATGCCTGGGTGGCTCAGTTGGTTGAGCGTCTGACTTCAGCTCAGGTCATGACCTCATGATTGGTGAGTTCAAGTCCCACGATGGGCTCTGTGCTGAAAGCTCAGAGCCTGAAGCCTGCCTCAGATTCTGTGTCTCCCTCTCTCCCTTTCTGCCCCTCCCCCGCTCACGGTCTGTCTCTCTCTCTCTCTCTCAAAAATAAATAAACATTAAAAAAATTTATAAATCTCCAGATCAAATTTAATATATAATTCATATCACACATGTGGTGTATACTTAATGGTTATATTCATCTCAGTGTAATATTAGAAATACATCTTACTCAGAGTAACCCACATTAAAAACCACATTCTTCACCATGTTTTACACCTGAAAGTAAGGTAACATTGTGTTAACTGCAATTGTTTTAAGTTTATTTATTTATTTATTTATTTATTTATTGAGAGAGAGAGAGAGAGAGAGAGAGAGTACATGAGCAGGGGAGGGGAAGAGAGAGGGGTAGAGAGAATCCCAAGCAGGCTCTACACCATCAACACAAAGCCTGATGCAGGGCACAAACCCACGAACTGTGAGATCATGACCTGAGCTGCAACCAAGAGTCAGACACATAACCAACTGAGCCACCCAGGCACCCTTCAACTTCACTTTTTATAAAAGGGGGAAGAAAAGAAAAATACTAACACTTTACAGAATACTAAATAGGAGCTCAAAATTCAGGTCAGTTTCTGACCTGTATTAAGTATTTTCCTGATGTAACTAATCATTTATCATAAATTCTAAAAATAATTTTAAAAACCCACATTGTTCCCCCTTCTAAGTTAACTTACAAGTTATCTAAGAAAGACGCAAGCACGAAAATAATATATGCAAGGAAGCAGAACTTAGAACGCTCATGTCCTCTTTCACTAAGAGCCAAGAGCCGCAGAGAGATCAGACCATGAACAAGTCTATGAATTCAGAATCTCAATCATCTGATCCAAGAAAGTCTACCAGCTGTATATTCCCACCTTCCTGTGCTCTCCTACATCTTTATCTTATCTCTACCCCAGCATGTGGGAACCATCTGTTTATCCATCTGTCTCCTTAAGGACAGCTGCACAGGTGCTGCTTTGCTTACCTAAACATCTCTAGCCATTAGTCTGGTACGTGAAACATGAAAGGTATCCAAAAATATTTGTTACGGTGGAATAAACTGAAAAGTAATTGTTAGAATAATTAAAATTGTCCACTCTCATAGTATGTGTTAGTATAGAAATATAGTCACATAACTTTCAGATCTTGCTATAAAAGATAAGACTCCCAATTCAAACATACTTAGGGTTTTCCTTATATGTGTGCCGTATCCACAGTAATGCTAAGGAAGGTGGGATGGCCTAATGCATTGTAAGGAAGACCCTAATTAATTCTTTCAAAGCTGCTATTTCACAATGAAAATGCCCTGATATTGACATCATATAAGAGAGGGAGAAGGATCATGCATGGAGGAAAATGGATTCTTCCAACACGATTAATATTTTACTTAACTATATTGGATTTATGAACACAAGAGTATGGAGCATTTCTAAACTGCTTTCACAGGACCCAACCTTTCTTGGCCTATCCATATGTGGGGAGAGGACATGATATGTTTCTCAGTCTCCGAATTTCTACATACCTCTTCTTGGTCTTTATCATTACTTGCTCTTAAGTGCTTTGCAAATTTTACAAAATGATATTCAAGGATACTAATCACTTAGTCCCAGTAACAATGGTACATTGAAGTCTCAAACACTTTAACCCAAGGTGATGCCTCTTTTGCCCAGTGGAGGAAAGTGAGGTCAGAAGTATTTGGTTTTAATTCCTTGCTCCTTACTCACACCCACGTGATTCTGGGCTCCCTACCTACTTTCTCAAACTATTAGTTTCATCATCTAGAAAGTAAATGTAAGATGCCGTATACAAATCTGCCCCCCTTGGTGAAATGTATATGCTGCCCCCCTTGGTGAAAACTGGCTGTTCAATATCTGGGGGGTGACTTTCTCATCTCCCTGAAAATGACTGCTCTATTAATCTGGGGATTCACAATGAAACACATTTAAAGGCACTGGAATATTCAGCTCAGCAGACTATAGAAGACTGACACTGGTGTGAACTTGGACAGTTTGCTTAACCTCTGTTGAGCCTCTGTTGTCTCATCAGTAAAATGGAGATATTGAGAGAAACACAGTGTCTAGCACAGAGTAAGGGCCCAATAAATGTGAGGTTAATTTCTTTTCTTTATTTAGAGTTAGTGTACTTGAAACTTATAAAATACTATATTAGTTTGATAGGATACTTGAAAAGTAAAAATCAGCCTACCATAGTTGGTTTTCCCTGAAAACCTGAACTGGCAATACTGACATAAAATAAGACAAGAATATCTTAGAACAGAAATTCTTGGTTCTCTGAACTCTGGTAATGCCTCCTGACATATTGATAGGATTTCACCCAATGCATTTCTATTTTAAATTCACAGGTAAATTATTTCACAGTCCAGGAAATGCTCTCATAGTACAATAACTTCAGGATTTAGTATCTACTTTTAAAATGTCATTTATACTAGCCCCGTTCTTTTTCTTTTCTTTCTTTTAAACCAGAAGCATGATGAGCTAATCAGGGGAAGAAAGGGAAGGAAATAAACCCAAAGGATTCTGCAGGGAAAGGACAGTGAGTGGTTGAACTGAGAGCTGGTCTGATCTGAGTAAGCGAATTCTGGGTTACTTTGTCTTTTAGCCACAGCCACTATTGCCACTCAGTATGACGTAACACGGAACAGGTACTAGAGTGAATTGGAAATCTTTCTTTTATGAATCAGGGAATAAACACTGAAGAAATGACTGCATTCAGCAGAAAGAAGTGACCTCTTGCAGGACAAAAGGTATGACTGAACACAGAGGAGCTGGTTTATTCTAGAATGAATAAGTAAATAAATAAAATTTTCAAAAAAAGTGTAGATCCTTAGGATGCAGTAGTCATCCTACGTAGTAAATACATGTGTCAAAGTAAAATTAAATAAATACATAATAAAAAATAAAAAATTACTTCATCGGGGACTGTCAAATTCTGTTCCAATGACCCCTCTTAGGAACCTCCAAGGTCAAGGGGCGCCTGGGTGGCTCAGTCGGTTAAGCGTCCGACTTCAGCTCAGGTCACGATCTCACGGTCGGTGAGTTCGAGCCCCGTGTCGGGCTCTGGGCTGATGATGGCCCAGAGCCTGGAGCCTGCTTCCGATTCTGTGTCTCCCTCTCTCTCTGACCCTCCCCCGTCCATGCTCTGTCTCTCTCTGTCTCAAAAATAAATAAACGTTAAAAAAAAAAAAATTAAAAAAATAAAAAAATTAAAAAAAGGAAACTCCAAGAGCAAGAAGTGGCAGGTTGGAAAATGGTGGAAAGGTGCACCTTCCATGCAAGAAGCATGATTTTGGTCTAATATGTGTGCTCTCTCCATCACAGGAACCAAGACTAAAAAGAATATCATTTGTGAGAAAATGGTTTAGCCATCATAAAATCAGATAATAATGACAATAAGTACAATAATTTTAGAGATGAACCTGCACAGTTTATTACATGTCATTTATTTAATTTTTTCAAGTACCAGTTACATTTTCCTGCTTCTTTCTCTCACAAATGGTGTCAGATTGTCTTTGCATGTCCTAAGACTCAAACCAAAACTAGGCGAGCTGAGCCTTTCCTTTATAATGTAACTGAAATTGAAATCTATAGGTGTTTTGTTTTAGGAGTGATTAGTCCTCAGTTATCAAAATGCACTAAAGTCTAATTCATTTCATCAACAAAATTTGATAGGAAAACCCTACATTGTTGTAGGACCATTTGTTGTCAGTGCACCTGTTCGCATTCTTCCTTCCTTTCTAAATTTCCTGATGGGAGTTACTAGCAGTGTAAGAAATGTTATTATTGACAACTGTACAGCCATTTCCTCCATTTTGCTTCTCGTAGAAATCAAAATTCTGTTCTAGTATTTAATCCTCTCCTGTGTGGTCTTTAAGTCAGGGCTCTCCAGAAAAACAGAACTAATGATTGAGAGACAGAGAGACAGAGAGAGAGAGAGAGAGAGAGAGAGAGATTTATTTTAAGGAACTGGCTCATACCACTGTGAGGGTTGACAAGTCAAAACTGTATGGCAGGCAGGCAGGCTGGAAATTTGAATTAGAGCTAATGTAGTCCTTGTGCATGAAATCTGAAGACCAGGCCAGCAGACTGGAAACCCAGGAAAGATTTCTAAGTTGCAAAGTTGAGGCAGAATTTCTCCTTTGAGAAACCTCAGTCCTTGGTCTTAAAGCCTTTAACTGATTGGATGAGGCCCATCCATATTATAGAGGGTAATCTACTTTATTCAAAGTTGACTGATGAAATGTTTAACCACACATAAAAGCTATCTTCACAAGACTGATGTGAAGACCAAACAACTGGGCACCACAGCCTAGCCAGGTTGACACATAAAAGTAACTATCGCCCTGTCCGTATGGCTCAGGGAAACTGATCTCATCACCAGCTCAAGGTCAGATTCTGATTGTTACAACTCAATCATAGTGGTCCTGTCCTCTTTTCCAGTGGTTACCTTAGAAGCCAGGTGTGAGCCAAACGAATATAGAATTCTCCTGTCAGCCCTTATTTGTTCAAGAATAGGCATATGATGAGCATGTGGCCCAACTAGACTGAGGTGACTGTCTTTCATTCCATGGTTGGTTCTTATGCTTGGTATGAACGAAGGGAGCATTTTACCTCAGTTGCTACTGATAGACCTCTTGAAACCTCATGAGAAATAAGCCTGTTAATAAAGTTAATTGCTAGATAATTGTGAATAGATGGAGTTAATATGTGAACCATTCCCAGAACCCATGTTCTCTTTTTTTCTATTACACAAAGTCATAACTATCTTCATTTTTAAGCTAATTTGAGCTGCAGTTTCTCTCACATGTAGTCAAAAACAACCTATCCAGGGTTGCTAAGCAACAGATACAGGGAAGGACTATCTCTTTCAGCTCCAGAGATGCCCTCTTGGGTTTAAGCCAATAATTGTATCCAGACCCCAGCTATAGGGAGTAGGTCAAGATTGAGCATATCACCAGGGGGGGCCAATCACCGTTAAAGGGGTTTGAATCTGAACCTTAAACTTTGGGGGACATTGACTTTATTTTTATTTCTCAATGAATATAAATAAGAATACTCATTGCCCTAGGTTCTACTAACAGCTCTCTTGGAATTGTGATGGGATAACTTGCCAACAGAATGAGCCTACAGACCTCCTACCATACGAACACGACAGGGAACTTCAGGAGCTGCACTTTGAAACTCATTACTGGACTTGTGACAAGGTCTTGTGTACCAAGCACTGCTCCCCACTGGTGATTGAGCTCCTAGGAGACACAGAATATTTTTTGCTCATTGACTTTAGCTCAGGGACTCCCAGAAAGTTTTACTGAGACTTCCTTACATTGCAGATGTCTAGGACACTTCTACCAATTTTCTCTCTGTGTTTCTATCTCTGTCTCTCTGTCTCTCTCTCTTTGGCCTTCGCAGCATTGAAGTCTGATGGCTCTCTAGATACTCCCAGCTTTCCTCCCATTTCCATTCACATAGTCACTTCCCCTAATAATATCCTTGCACATTTAATCACATCTCAGAGTCATTTTCTAATAAAATCTTGACTGTCTGAACAGAGCAAGACACTGAGATAAAGAAAGAAACTGGAACTAGTTGCATTGATTAAATCATGGATTTAATCAGGATTTGGCTGATTAAACTTGGCTAAAGGTATATCTAGTCTTGGACTGTTGAATTACATAAAATTCACTTTTTTTTCTTTCAATTTAGATTGAGTATTCTGTGACTTGCAAATAAAAACTTCCTAAATGATACAGTCAGGTCTCCAGACAACACTAACTCAAGTATATATGTGAGTTTCCATTGTGGGTATGATCAACATCCTGACTGCAACTAGGTTTTGAATTAAGTCTTTACAACTCTTGAAAGATCAGAAACAATCCCATTTTTAAAAGAAATCTTTACACAGGAAAATACAAGTGGCTTTACTTAAAATAATGTTACAGAATAATAATGCAAGAAATAATGCAAGAATAATGCAAGAAAATGGACAAAATTCCCTCTTTCTTCTAAAAATTTAAGTCAGAGTTAAGAATAGTCTGGAGTCCCTTCTTTGCAAAACTCACAGTTGTAGAAGAGGGGGCTGGTCAGAGACAGGAATGGAACTCCCTGCACTGAATTTTCCAAAGGCCATCAGCAAACTTCAGAAGGTAAGAATTCAGATGTGTTTTTCATGTATTATGTAGTCAGGCCTCAAGAGTTCATGCTCTACCTAAGAAAAATGTCAGAAGTTCACATCACTGAATTTTTAATATATATAGTATATGTCCCAATGTTTAAACAAGTTAATTAAAAACATGTGTACTGGCTTTTCAAAGTAGCTCTGCTGGGTAGTTAAACAATGCTTATATGGTGCCTGGGGGGCTCAGTCAGTTAAACATCCTCTTGATTTCAGCTCAGGTCATGATCTCCTGTTTCCTGAAATCGAGCCCCAAGTCTGGCTCTGTGCTCTCTGCCCTTCCCCTGCCCTCTCTCTCTCTCTCTCTCACTCTCTCAAAAAAATAAAAATAAACAATAAATAAATGAATGAATGAACGAATAAATAAATAAGTAAATAAATAAAGTTTCCAATAATACTGCCATTTTTCAGAAGGGCTTTGGGGATTACTTTCTTTTGGAAATGCCATTATAGCCTTTGATGCATTCTTTTGAGTACTGTCCATGAGAACAAATTTCTTACTTGACTTGGAATCATTGTATGGAAATAACCCAAATATACTCGGCACCAACCAAGACTTTTGAATAAGTTGAATAAGTTGCGTGGGGAACACCATTTTTAGTTAAAAAAATGAAATGAGACTATGGAGAAGCTATGTGTGAATGTATTTTCCCCCCTGTGATTTGAGTAGATACATGAAAATAACCTGCCTCCCATTCTTGGAAAACTTGTTAAAAACTGAAACAATAAATTGATAATTAACTTTCCCCCACTGTCTATCATAACGACAGCCTGACATGAGAGAAGATTTCCTTGGGTTTTGAAAGCTTTTGGATCTTTAATAATTTCCTGTGAAAATGTATCTGTATATAGGTGGGTTGTAAAGAGGATTAATCTATTGAATATTAATACTTTTTTAAAAATAACATGATGAAGGGGCGCCTGGGTTGAGTGGTTGAGTGTCCAACTTCGGCTCAGGTCATGATCTCTAAGTCTGAGTTCGAGCCCCACTTCAGGCTCTGTGCTGACAGCTCAGAGCCTGGAGCCTGCTTTGGATTCTGTGTCTCCCCTCTCTCTGCCTCTCCCCTGCTCGCACTCTTCCTCTCTCTCTCAAAAATAAATAAAACATTATAAACAATAAGAAAAGAACATGATGAAGAAGTAGATGGTAGAAGGGATGGTATGAAAGAAGGAATTGTTGAAAGGGGAGGGGATAGTCAATGTGGAAAAAAAGTACACTAAATTTGAAGTTTCACATAAGATGCTTCTACGGTATAGGAAAAGAATAAATTTTTAGTGCTCTGGCTGGGCAATGGGAAGGGATTTCTTGCAAGTAATTGTAAGTAGATAATTGATTGAAATTCATTTTCATTAACTCAGAAGTTCTCTCTCCTTTTTGCCTTTTTGCATGCAGAAAATGAGGCTTCCCATTACAAACCTTCTTTATATTGGTGATGACAAATGCATCTTTTAAGTATTATATAACCTATGTAGTTCAGACTTCATTCTCAGAGAACACTGCACATTTTCTAGAGCCTAGGGGAGACAAAGAATGATTTTTCTTTCTGATAGGAAGCTGTAAGCATTTTTCTCAGATTTTTCAGTATATATTCCTGAAGTTATGTCAAGCCTCTTTTTGAAAGTAAAAGAGATTCCTAAAAGATTGGGATATTGTGAGATTTTCAAAAGAACAAACTTCTTGCTTTAAAATGGACTTGAGTCCATTTGACATAAAACAAAGATAGTAGAGTTGATTTAAAGCAGTTGAGGGGCGCCTGGGCTGCTCTGTCGGTTGAGCGTCAGACTTCGGCTTAGGTCATGATCTCCCGGTTTGTGAGTTCGAGCCCCGCGGCAGGCTCTGTGCTGACAGCTCAGAGCCTAGAGCCTGCTTTGGATTCTGTGTCCCCCTCTCTCTGCACCTCCCCCACTTGTGCTCTGTCTCTCAAAAATAAATAAATAAATGTAAAAAATAAAATAAAAAATTAAAGCATTTGAGCAATGAGCTTGGTTTCATTGTACAACTTTCATTTTCTGACAAGTAAAAGCAGATTCAGTCATTTCTAGAGATAGACTTTTTTCTTAAAGTAAAACTCCAGCAGGAATTCAGCATGTGGCCTGTGTTGACAAACTGAAGGACAAACTGAAGGACTTCATTATAACTAGCCAAGAGTATATAGAACTTAGAAACTAGCTGGACGCTTACTTAGTCAAATAAAATTCTGTGCAGTGACTCAAAGTTCCTAAACGGTACCTTGATCAAAATCAAAGAATGCTTTGAGAGTTTTTATCACATTTCTAAGGTCAAAGAGTTGGAAGTTTTCACACTTTGTAATCCAACACAAACTTATTCTTTATAATCTCTTTCATTTCCTACTCCAAATTGATTCTTAAATTTGATCTTTTAACTTCTTGATAATGCCAAGAAGATCTACTCCCTGAATAAATAGGGAGCAGAATATATATGTGGCTTATACAAGATCTTCCTCGATTTGTAACAGAAGTGAGAACAGAGTACACATTTTCTGATTTCTATCTTAAGCCTTGGTAACAGCAACTCTCCTTTGGGAAAATCAAGCCCTGTATCAGAGATGGAGTTACCTCTTCAGAAACATTCCTCTCTGTGAAATTAGCAGCTCTCGGTTGGCAAATTCCCTGGGTGGCCCTTTCAGATGTGTGAGATAATAGAAAATACATATTGTTTTCTGCCCACCAGTTCCTGGCACAGACTCCTAAAACTCTTGGAATTTCATAAGGGAGGAGAGCAATTTAAATGGATTTTGTAATGTTAATTAGGTGACTTTTGGACTGGCCCTGAGAATGGGGGCTGGCTGCCAGGGAACCAATCTTGTGATTAGAGAACTGGAAATTTAAGTTCCACCCCTCCAACCTCCAGGGCAAGAGAGGCTGGAGGTTGAATCAATTGCCAATGGCTACTGATTTAATAAATCATGACTGTATAGAGAAGCCACTATAAAAAAACAAAAGGACAGGGTTTGGAAACCTTCTGTGTTGAACACAGGGGGTCCTGGAAAAGTGGTGCATCCAGAGGCCAGGGAAGCCCTGCATCCTTTCCCACATTCCTTGCCATACTCATCTCCATTCCATCTGGATGGGCAACTGTATCCTTTATCATATCCTCTTATAAAAACCTGGTCAAAGTAAATTAAATTTTCTCTGAGTTCTGTGGGCCTCTCTAGTAAATTAATCAAACCTGAGGAGGAATCTTTGGAACCTCTGATCTACAGCTGGTTGATCAGAAGCCGGCGTGATAATCTGGGCTTGCTATTGGCATCTGAAGTTGGGGGGCCAGGGGGAAGTCATGTGGGATGAGCCCTTAATCTGTGAAATCTGATGCCGTCTCCAGGTAGATAGTGTCAGAATTGAACTGATGTCTGCTGGTGTCTGAGAATTGCTGGTTTGTGTGGGGAAAAAAAAAATCTCCACACATTTGGTAATCAGAAGTGTCAGAAGTGAAGTATTTATGTAAAAGTAAAGGAGACTCACAGGGAAGAAACATACAGGACATAGACTGAACTGAGGATTTTTTTTTCTCCTACAATAGGAGGGAAAGACTGGGGTTTTCCTTTTTTAAGATGAGACATTCAGAGGACACAGGTTGGGTGCAACATTCCTCTAGGTGGAAGTAAGGTTTACCCACAGACTTTTCTTCACCCCCACTGTGGTAGGCAGAATTCTAAAATGACCCCAAAATGACCCTTGCCCTTGAATAACTTTCTCTCCTTGAGTGTAGGTGGAACATGTGGTTATGGTGTGGTCCCCAATCATGTGAGCCCCGTAAAAGCAAAGAGAGTATTTGCGTCTGGTTGCAGAAGACAGAAAGATTTGAAGCACAAGAAGAAGGTGGCGCCCCTTTGCTGGCTTTGAAGATGAGGCAGGCTACGTTAAAAGAACCTAAGAATGGTCTCCAGGAGCTGAGAGCAACCTTCTGGGCCAACAGTTCATACAAAAACAGGAACCTCGGTTCTAAAGCCACAAGACGCTAAATTCCGTCAACAACCTGAGTGAGCTCCCTAAGACCCTACATGGAGAACCCAGCTGAGCCCCCCTGAATAGTGTCCTGAAGAACTTGAGATATTTTAACATTTTGTGCAATATTAACAAAACCATGTTGCCTTGAACTACTAGTTTGTGGTAATTTGTCATGTAACAGTAGAAAATTAATGCACCCACTCTATCAGAGACACTAAATTTTAGAACAACAACAACAAAAATATTCCATGATGGAACACAAATAATTAATAGAGAACTTGAAATTCAGAGTGGAAAACTAGCTAATTAGAGGGAGTTCACACCCTACAGATCTAAAGGATTTTCACCTTACCACGTACTGCATTTTAATATTTGACAATAATGTTAATATGTATATGGAATGCCTATCTCTAAGGAAATGCATGAAGCATATTACTAACTTTCTTTAGCATCCTCTATACAAGTATTCCATAATGTATTTTGTAGTCTTTGAATCCTTTTCTTTAGTTCTGATACCTATCTATCTACAGGAAACTTCATTGATATAAGGAAATAACCAGATATTCTTATTAAATCATAGTAATTCAAATTAACCTGTAAGAGGCAAGCTCTCAAATCTTGTCATTATGAGCCAACATTATCTCTGTTGGAAAGCCATTAAAAAAAAAAAGTGGCTTTCAGAGCCCTATGAATAGAACTTATTTTTGAAGCCTGTCATTTTCACTGGTTCCTGGGGAAAAAAAATTATTCACAAAGATAAAGCTCCCTCTTCATTCATTTATTCATCCAGGTAATTCATTCAATTGTTCAGTCAGCCCACAAATACAGTATTAACTTAAGCCCCCCTTTCATTGCCTGCCAGATTCCTTCTAATAATTCTCAGAGCTACAGGAGGCAAACTACATCTTCGCTTCTATGATCTTATAGCAGCTCTCATTGGCTAACTAGCATTCCAAATTCCTGTTTATGGCCTATCTCACCTGTTGGGAGGTCATTGAGCATCTTGTTGATGGTGCATTTCATGAACCTAGCCCAGCAGCAGGTACATAGTATTTGCTCAATAAATATTTGCTGAAAAAAATAAACATCAATTGCTGTGTTAGGCACTGGGAATTAGGGTGTAAAAGAGCATTCCATTGTCTTTAAACAGTTCAGTCTCCAAGCACACATACTGACAAGAAGAATATTATGATGAGGTATAATAGTGCCTTTGCCAGAACTATAAAAAAGGTGCTTTGGGGGCATCTAAGCACTCTGGGAAATGATCAGAAATAGTGAGCAGAGGTTGGGCAGGTGAAGGAAAGGGATCTAGGCATTCCAGGTAGAGAAGATAATGTAAACAAATATGGGCAAGCAGGACACAACTGAGGTAATCCTAGAAATCCGTATAGGTGGTTCCCTGTGTCAAGAGGGTAGAATAAAGGGGTCACAGTGAGAGATAGAGCTAGAGAGGCATGTAGAAGGCAAATGAAAAAGGTTTTAGTAAGCAATGGTGAGCAGCTTGGACTTTGTTCTTAGAAAAACAGAAGCAATGAGGAATTTTGAAGTGGATTCTCACATGAATGTAATCTGGTGCTCATAGTGATCACCAAATGTGTGGAGGTTTTTTCCCCACACAAACAAGCAATTCTCAGACACCAGCACACATCAGCTCACTTCTGACATGATCCGTCTGGAGATAGCATCAGATTTCAATTCTCCACATCTTTGCCATGACCTCGACATTAACAGAGTGTGTGCATTACAACCTTGTGCTTTTCTCCAGGAAATTGTGGAATCATGGTATTGACCCTTAACAAGACCTGAAGAGAATATACAAACAAATCATTAGCATAGTCCTGTGCTAGAGTTCAGAACATACCAAACAGAAGCCTGCATGAACTTGTCAGTATTTTTTTTATAGAAATATATGCATTGGTGGTTTACTCCTGGCTTTGTTATGTTCTGTGAATTTCTCACATTGAGTTTGATCACACAGGTTGCCTTTAGCTATATGGCCAGTGGGGTATAAAAGACCTTTCTTCCTCAGATGAGACTATGACTTCTTTGAAATCAAGGTATCTCATGCATCTCCTAGTGGTTTATGATGCAAAAACCAAGTTTATCCCGAGCAACTTGGCCCTCTTTAATGTGTTTGTGCTTTCTTTCTCCTGCTTCACTGTACCCTTTTGTTACTAAAATGTTGCAGGAATATATTCTACAGAGTCTCAGAAGTCTTTTCCATAAATTTGGATATTTGTTACTAACACCATTGGCATAACTGCTGCAAAAACTATGCTCCACCAGCTCTTGGCTTTGAGCTTAGACATGTAAGTTGCATTGGCCAGTGATATGTAGACAAAAGTACCAAGGTACCATTCTGAACCAGGATTTAAGAACCCTTGCATGTCTCTGTTTGCCCCCTTGTACTTCTGCCACTGCCATAAGGAGAATTCCCCTCCAGCTAGGTAGCTTCTGCATCTTCCACAGAGAGCCAAGATTGCACATACATGGCATAGAGTTGCCCAAGCCAAGCCCAGCTGGACAGATAACTTAAAACAGAACCACACTGCTTAGTCACACACAGCTTAGGTCAGCCAACCCCAGACAAACTGCAGATACATGAGAATAGGTGATTGTTGTTTTAAGCCCCTGAATTTTGGGGTGAATTATTAAGCAACATTTATAAAGAAAAAACTAACTGGTACGGATCTTAGTGTGGAAATTAAATACTACAAACTTGTTGGAAGAGCTGGAAAACCACTAAATCCAGATTCAGAAAGCTTCAGGACACCACTTCTAGACACTCCCCAAAACCAGTATTAGTAGGGAAATGAGGAGGTTTGTTGCTACATAAATTCTGCCTGCCAAAGCCCACTGGTGTTGGAGGAAAACTGACTGCTACCTCCCTTCTATCTTCCAAATTTTGTGTAATGCATCCAATTGACACAACCCTTCTGACAAAGGAGTTGGGAAAATGCAGTCCTTGGACTTTTAGCCCCCACACAACAGGCACTAGAAGGTGCTGGGAATAAATGTGGAATGCCTGTGTACAATCTCCAGCGGAAGTATTATACTTATCCACAGCGTTCTCTTAAGAATTCAGTAAACAGTATATATAAACTGTTTGTAATTTACAATCGTGGTTATGCCGGTAGGTAAAACAAAATGGCACCATTTAAAATGGAACCCATCTTCAAACTGATTTCCTCGTTTCAGTAAATACTACTTTTAGTTTGGAAAGATCTGCTTGGGGTCATTTTGTGTGAAAGTGAAAGCCCAGAACAAATATGGACATAAGAGAATAAATTTTAAAAAGGAATTGAATTTCTTGATTTGGATAAAACAGACTTGTAATGTGACTGATGAGGCGTTCAAGATAGAAGTTTTGGTTGCTTTGGGATTTGAAGAGGAAAACGTGTGAGAAAAATTGACAGGGTGAGAAAAGAGAGAAAGAAAGAAACTCAGTAAAGGAGTCCAGTAACCAGGGTAGCAGCCAGGGCAAAAAAAGGAAACCAATTTTCTGAAAAGGAACTGAATGGTTAAATTCGATATTTGGTATTGTTTTCATTTGTTCCTTTGCTTTGCTTAAGTCTTCCTATTATCTACTAATCTCCAGCAAAAGACTGTTACACAAGAGACTTGTGTTAGTGGTACTATAAGTAATGAAGGTGAAGAGGACACTTGAAGAACAAAATAAAGTGGGACAGCAGCCTAGGAAGGTATCTTGACAGATAGGAATCAACTGAGTAAGAAAGAGAAATTCAAGGCAAGAAGTGATAGAAAACCACCAGGTAGAATCTTGAAAAATATAAACAAAGGATTCTGCTTTCCATTTTTACATGACACAGAGTGTGAACTCTTTCATTAGAACATTAAAGCAAAGGGAGGCCCCAGAATACTATAATACTCGGGGAATATTGGACTATGTATGCAAGGTCTCTACATATGAGCAATACAGGAGAATAAACTCCAACAGGTCAGAAGCGGCTGAGAATGCATAGACCATTTCTTATCCTTCACTTCCTATTATTTAATTATATAGAAGAGAAAGGAGCACATAATTAATATTCAAGTAATACTTATCTTATCAATGATTTAGACATGAAAAGTACCAGAGATATCAGAAGGTATTTTAAATTTGTACCATGGGGTATCCTAGACTAATCTAGGAGTCACATTATAGATTCTCCCCTTTTAGATTCTTGCCTTAATCTTATCTCATTTGATATACATGTTTTAAAATGTAAAGTGCTAAATGCCTTAGATAAGGTTTAAACTGGGAAAGGTAGATCTTATACGATTTCAGATCTTCAGCAACTAAAAAATACATCTTGTTATATGGAAAAAGGAGAAGAAATAAGGGCATTTTTAGCTTTCATTAAAGAGCTAAGAAACATAGCTAGAGGGGTGTGCTATTAAAATCCCAGATCTTTGAATAATACACTATAAAGGTCAGAGCTCGTTCAACCAAAAGTGAAAAGAATAATTCTTCACCCCAGTTTTTAATTTTAAAAAGTCTCACTTCCTCTTTCCTGAAAGAATGATTTCTTGGAAGTAGATAAAGCAGTTGGGTACTAGCCAGTTTTATTCTGGCTTCCATTCATTGATATTAAAATTATATTTGGGTGTTGAGTGCACTTTGGGTCCAAGAAATACTGATCAGAAATAAAAGGACCAAAAGCCAGAGTGCTCTCAAAACAGACAATAGGAACCAAAGGAAGAAGGGATCTTTTTGGAGAGATCCTTGTCCCATTTACAGTCATTTCAGTCAGTTCTTATACTTCTTAATACCCCAATTCCAAATAAGATTCTTAACGCCATCTCTTTTCTGTAGAGGAGATGAAACTCCTTAATTAAACGAAGAAAAGGGAAAGAAAACGCTCTGTTTAAGTCTTCATCTAAGACTTACCACACAGTGATTTCTCATCTAAGACTTCCTCATTGTCTTCTACTTACATTCCTGTTGTTGTCACCCCTTAAAGGCACAAAGTTCTATTTTAGATCTTCTACCTCTCTGCCAGTGTTTCTCTATACAGTAGGGACTTAGAAAAACTCTGTTGTTCAAAGTGATGATCTTTGTTCTTTTGTGTCATGACTTCTATCTTTTCCTGGTCTCATCCTACTGGCCAAAAAAATCTCAAAAATTTCGAAGTCCAACAGCTTGATGTCCTTCATTTCTTTCAATAGATCTTCGTATATCTGTACTAAAAACGTTACAATTCTATTTCAGGTCCATAGTTTGTTTTCTATTAAAATATGCTTTAAAAGAAGTATGTGATATAGTTCCTTTTATAGTTGACCCCACATGTTATGAATGATCATGAGGAGAAGGCATAAAAAGTCAGGTCATCAACAGGCAGCTAGACATTCAGGTTCTAGGGGAAAATGTGGAATGTACTCTTATGCTTTTTCAAAGATTTTGCACTGTGCACTTACCAAGCTCATTTGGCAGTTAGTAATACCAAGTTCTTTAGGATAAATATCAGTGACCTCTGGTGATTAGAAGAAAGAAAAATTTAGGCACCTCCTTCTCCAATAATCTCTCTGTTACATTATAGTAAAAGCAAATGACAAACTTATGAACATTTATTAGCAAGAAACAAAAAAAAAAAGCCACGCAGCCTGTTTTTTATGCTCAGCCACTAAAAAATTCCCATCCAGATTCACTCCAACAAGCCCACCACAGGATGCAGGAGATTCTCATTCTAAGATAGACAGACAGACAGATAGATAAAGACAGATATATCTTATAATTTTATATATAAAAAATATCCTGATAGGTCATCCAACATTTTGGGGACAAGCAACAGGCAACATGCAAGATACACACTACTAAATAAATCTCTAAGGTCTGCAACACTACACTGTATAAGTGCTAGGCAGCCAGGCTTAATGATCTTGTACTTGGATCATGGAAGGTAATAGTGTCTATACCACTGTTTTAGCCAGTCTTATATCTTGAACTTCACTCATTTCGCCAATTAAATTTTTAACATTCTTCATACTAATTAGTGAATCTTTTAGAGTAGATTGTTGTAATATTTAAAGAATATATGAAAACAAAATTGGAGTAAGATATTCTAGCTAAGATCTTCCAAATGCTACTATCCTACTGTAGTGTGTATACTACAATATATACAAGGTTATATATTAAAGGTAAAATACCTGGCCACTAGCATCATATAATTCAAATGGAGTATTTTAAAGTAAATTATCACATAAGCAATATAATAGTCTTAAACCCCAATCTGATTTTGATCACCTTAGTTTAGTATTCTTTGTGTTCAAATACCATGTTAATATGGATATGAAACTATTACTGACTCAAAATTTATTTGGCAGTGGAATAACAATGGAGGATAAGGAAGTTAAGAACACAATAAATGGGCTGGAGAAAGATCCAGACACAACAAAGCTTCCCATGACAGCAATAGTTGTTCAAAAAAAGTTTCTCTTGGCAGTAAATATGGTCAAGAACCTCTCCCTCTGACTCTCTTATCACTTTATTCTTATTTTTATGTTGCTTTATGAGATCTTTGTTTTTATTGTCTTAAAACAGTGGAAATAAGGAATAAATAAATTTAAAAACTTATTTTGGGTGACGTATCCTATAGTCAGAAACTGTACACCTGGTTTCCCTAATCAAAGTTTTGAGCTAATTCACCTGCTGTTATTACTATTTAGAATGTCCTTCTTCCTTTATGTTGGCAAAATGTGTGCTCTTCTTCTTTCAGTTTACATCCTCCATAAACCTGACCCAAATTAACACTTCTCAAATATCTGTTGAACCCCAGCTCCATATCCCTATATTCTATCTTCATAAGCTGTGTTCAGTAAGTAAGGCACTCCTCAAGGAAGATACTAATATTACTTTGTTTTTTAATTTTATTATAGCACACTTGCAAGTATGTACTTTGCAAGTATATACACACTTACAAAACAAATAGTACTGAGTGGCATTATCTAAAAGTAAGTTATTTGATTTTCTGGTCTTTTCACCAAAATATCTGAAATCATATTTATCGAAGGTTTACAGTACACAGACCGATTGAGTGATATAATAATAGCTCGTGTAATTTTTCTATTTTACCTGATAAATAAAAGCAATAGTTTGGCCTTAACAGCTTTGGGGAAACTTAAGTTTATAAAGGTTAAATAATTTCCCTAAATCACAAAAACAGTACCGCGGTGGGGCCTTGATTCTAACTCAGGTTTGTTTCACTATATAGGCCATGCTATGAACCAACACTGGACAGTAGGTCTCTAAGAAAACTGATGGCTTGATCCTTGAAAAAATATATGTTTCTTAAATGAGAAATATCTAAGCACAACAAATACAGTTAAAAGAATACTTAGAAACAACAAGATTAAATGTACTGGAATCAAAGAGGTAAGACACAGTCAAGTTTAATGAAATTGGAAGTCAGAAGCCCATGACCAGCTATTTCTAAACAATTACGTAACCATGAGTAAATTGCTTAATCTTTTTTTTTTTTTAACGTTTTATTTATTTTTGAGACAGAGAGAGACAGAGCATGAACGGGGGAGGGGCAGAGAGAGAGGGAAACACAGAATCTGAAGCAAGCTCCAGGCTCTGAGCCATCAGCCCAGAGCCCGACGCGGGGCTCGAACTCACAGACCGCGAGATCGTGACCTGAGCTGAAGTCGGCAGCTTAACCGACTGAGCCACCCAGGCGCCCCAATAAATTGCTTAATCTTTGAGTTTCAATAATTCTATCTGTTAAATGAGGTAGCTGAACTAGATGGATTATAAAACCAAAAGTCTACAGTTGAGATATGGGAAGTGAAAACTTTTCCTCAATGATTATTGTCAATAACCATTTAGACTCAGCAAAACTATAAATCAGGCTGTCCTGGGATTTCTGTGTATATTTCTGTGATGTCAAAACTTAATGTTATTTTCCAACCTATATTTATTATTTTTATAGCTTACTTTCTTACATTGCTCTCCTGCATCACTGAGATAACCATTTCTTTCTTCTTGCTTGCATTTTTAGCTGAGAGACAAACAAAATAAGCTGAAGTTTAAAACACATAAATATTTGTCTTTTGCTAACATTGACTTTTAGAAATAAGAAAATGTTCCTTGGAATATCTATGACTTGATAAGTTATCAAAAATATGATTTCCCCTCAGAATGCTTTATCATACTGATTTAGAAGTTGACAGCTGGAGATAAATTTAAACACACACACACACACAAAGTATTAGAAAGGACAAAAACAACAATCTTTTTCTGTGGAATAAAGGATTAACATTCTGAAAAGAGGCATTTTATTCACATTTAAAGGACTAATTGGTATTATTTTAAGTTTTAAACTACAATAACAAATAAAACACTAAACCTATTCTTTCTAAATGAAATGACTATAACTATAATTAAAATAATTTAGCTTTGTTAAAAAATCAACCTAAGAGTGCCTGGGTGGCTCAGTCGATTAAGCCTCTGACTTCAGCTCAGGTCATGATCTCACAGTTTGTGGGTTCAAGCCCCACATCGGGTTCTGTGCTGACAGCTCAGAGCCTGGAGCCTGCTTCGGATTCTGTGTCTCTGAATGTGTGTCTCCACTCCTACTCTGTCTCTCTCTCTCTCAAAAATAAACATAATTTTTTTAAATCAACCTAAGTTTCAATCAATAACATATCCAAAAAAATGCTATCTTTTAAATGGATTCTTATTTAAACCTTTATCTAACATTCCTGGTTAATAAAATGTTTTCTCAGTGAACAAAGATGTGTTGATAATATTTTGTAACTAATGGTGATTTTCTTCTTGAATTTAATCTAGATTTGTATAAGGTTTTTAGTTTATTTTAGATATCATATATCAATGACTTGATATATATTGTCTGAATGACAATACCATTATCTATGAATATTATGATGTACATTCATCAACTGCAACAAATATACCACTGTGGTGGGGGATGTTGATAATAGGAAAGGCTATACATGTGGGGTGGGGTGGGATGGGTAGGGAGTATTTTGGATATCTCTGTACCTTCCTCTCAATTTTAAAACTGCTCTTAAAAAAAGTAGTCATTAAAAAGAAGAAGAAGAAAACCCATGTAATCAATCTAATAGATGTCGTAAAAGCATATGATAAATTCCACTGTTAATTATGGTAAAAGTTGTCAGCAAATTAGGAATATCATGGATTTCCTCAACCAGTTAAGAATATCTACAAAATAAAATCTGTAGGTAACATCACACTCGGTACTGAAATTCCAGCTTTTTACCTTAGGTTAGGAGCAAGGCAAGGCTATTCATCTCATTATTTTAATTTATTATGACACTGAAGATCCTTGCTAGTGTAATAATATAAGAAAAAGAAAAAAGTCACAAAGATGAGAGAAGAAAATAAAACAATCACACAGATTTAATGATTACTTATGTAGAAAATCCTAACAAATCTGTAAGTTACTATAATTAAATTTAGCAAGATAACAGGATGCAAGGTAAATGTTTTTACAAATTTAGTTGTAATTGTGTATATTTGTAACAAACAGTAAGAAAATGAAATTTTAAATATATTAAAATATAATTGATATACAAAAACTATACATATTTGATGAGATTAGACATATGTACACACACTTGAAAACCATCACCACAATCAAGATAATAGATATATCCATCACTTCCAAAAGTTTCTTTGTGTCTCCTTTTTTGTTTACTTGTCTCCTTTTTTGTGGTAAGAACACTAAACGTGAGACTTAGCTACCCTTATCAATTTTTTTTTATTTAAATTCAAGTTAGTTAACATATAGTGTAGCCTTGGCTTCAGGAATAGAATCCAATAATTCATCTCTTACATATGACACCCAGTGCTCATCCCAAAATGCCCTCCTTAATGTCCATCAACCATTTAACCCATCCCCCCACTGACATCCTTTCCAGCAGCCCTCAGTTTGTCCTCTGTATTTGAGAGTCTCTTTTTGTGATTTGCTTCCCTCTCTGTTTTTATCTTATTTTTCCTTCCCTTCCCCTATATTCATCTGTCAAGTTTCTCAAATTCCACATGTGAGTGAAATCATATGATATCTGTCTTTCTCTGACTAACTTATTTCACTTAGCATAATACACTCTTAGTTCCAACCATGTTGTTGCAATTGGCAAGATTTCGTTGTTTTTCATCACCAAGTAATATTCCATTGTGTAGATATATACCACATCTTCTTTATCCATTCATCAGTTGATGAACATTTGGGCTCTTTCCATAATTTGGCTATTGTTGATAGTGCTGCTATAAACACTGGGGTGCATGTGCCCCTTCGAATCAGCATTTTATCAAATTTTTAAGTGAACAAAATTGTTGAGTACAGTCACAATGCTATTCAACATATATCTCAGTACACAATGAAACTTTATACCAATTGAACAGCTTCCCATTTCTCAGTCACCTTAGCTCCTGGCAACCACCACTCTATTCTCTGCTTATATAAGTTTGACTATTTCAGGTGACTTATATAAGAGAAACCATGCAACTTGTTTGTTCTTCTATAACTACAGTATTTCACTCAGCCTAATGTTCTCCAGGTTCATCTATGTTGTTCCAAATGACAATATTTCTTTCTTTTTGAAGGCTGGACAATATTCTATTGTATGTATATACTACATTTTCTTTATCCATTCATCTATATATGGACATTTGGATTATTTCATAACTTGGTCGTTGTTAATAGTGTTGCATGAACTTAGGGGTGCAGATGTCTCTTCAAGATCCTAATTTCAATTCCTTTGAGTATATACCCAGAAATGGAATTGTTGGATCATATGGTAGTTCTATTTTTAATTTTTTTGAGGAAACTCCATACTGTTTTCCATAGCAACTGTACCATTTTACATCTCCACCAGCAGTGTAAAAGGTTTCCAGTTTCTCTGTGTCCCACCAATATTTCTTACCTTCTATTTTTTTGAGAATAGCCCTCCTAACTAGTATGAGATCATATCTCAGTGTGGTGTTGATTCACATTTCTCTGACAATTAGTCAGTGATGTTGAACACCTTTTCGTGTATCTCTTGGTATGATAGCATCAAAACTTTTTAGGAACATATTTTTAAGAAGATATGTAAGATGAATACCCTAAGAACTACAAAGTATTTTAAAAAGTGATTGACTTAAATAAGTGGAAAGATAAATAGAAGAGACAAGCTATAGTGAAAGAAAGCAAATCAGTAGATGCCTCAGGCCCAGTGCTAATGGACAGACAGGATCACCTACAATGGGCCATAAGGAGGGTTTTAGGGAGATAGAAATGTTCTCTATACTGCATGTCATATTAAAGAACAGACCAAGAATGCCAGCAGAGAAAGAAAACTCTGAAAAACAAACAAATGAAAATGCTAGATATGAAGTTATAATTTTCACATTGATCAGTAAACTCATTTGAAGGCATATCAGATTGGACACAGCAGAAAAAAAAAGCCTCAGTGACTTTGGAAAGAGGTCAACAGAAATTACACAAACTAATTGCCCCTCTCCCCAAAGGGAACAAAAAATAGAAGTATCAAGTGGCGACTGGGTGGCTTAGTTGGTTAAGCATCCAACTTCGGCTCAGGTCATAATCTCACAGTTCGTGGGTTTGAGTCCCTCCTCGGGCTCTGTGCTGACAGCTCAGAGCCTGGAACCTGCTTCAGATTCTGTGTCTCCTCTCTCTTTGCCCCTCCCCCATTTGCATTCTCTGTCTCTTTCTCTCTGTCAAAAATAAACATTTATATATATACATATATGTATATATACATACATATATACATATATATATATATATACACACACATATATATACATATATATATATCAAGATCTTTGGGACAGTATCAAAACAGAGAATAGCCAAGAATTTTCCAAGATTTATGAAAGATATCAATCAAAATATCTTAGAAAATCAGTAAGACCAAAGCAAAATATGTCTATAGCAATATTTTTAATAGTCAATGTATATACTCAGAATACAAATATGTAATATTTTAACACATATTTTCTATATATAGTCAGAATTTATATTCATATTTTTAAAAGGCTATGCTCTGATTTAAAAATATATATATAATAACAATATGTTGTGAAGTTTATTACATTTGAAAGTATCACAAAGGGCAAGGAGAGGAGAAAATGAAATCATACTGGTATCAAGTTCTGACATTGTTTATAAAGCACTGTAATATTAGTCAAAAATATATCATGATAAGTTAAAGATGCACACTTTATTATCATAACCACTAAAAAATAGCTTGCAACTTACCATGTGTATTTCATACTCTATGTTTGGGAAATAGGACAACACCCAAGCAGAACAAGCCAAATCCAAATATTAAGATTCTAAATCCGTCTTGTTCACTGAATTATATTAAAGCATGTGAAAAAACTAATTATTTATTGAAAATTTACTATGTACCAGGTACTAACTGAACACCAAACTGTGTTATCTCATTTAATTTCCACAATTCAATGACGAAAACGTTGAAATACTGTTACATCGCTAATTCCTTGAAGAGCCAGAACTCAGATTAATTTCAGACCATGCTCTTTAACCACTAAGGCAGGCAGCTTCTTATGCCTACATTAACACCTTTTTTTTTTCAAGCAGGCAAACAGGATTAGCACAGGTGTATTGTCTGTGCCAAACCATGGTGTGTTGAATAACTTTTGTTATCTGCCTAATGAGTCACTGAGCAAAGTTTGTTTACTACTTTAAAACTTATATTTGAGTATATTACCCTGTATCAATAAATAGGCCCCTTCAGCCCAGGGGAAAATATGATCATATTAGCTGTAACTAACAGCATTTATGTTTCTTGTTCCTGCTCATTATTTCAAGCCCTGTAGCTCTTCCTGAAGTCATTTTTTGGTATCTCCAGGACACATCTCACATGTGTTACAGATGTGACATTTTCCCTTTTGTTCCTCCCCTGTGGGATCTCCCCAGCCACATCTGTAACAGAGAATTCTATGCCTGGATGCTGTGTGAGCCATCTCTGTGTGGTCACCACTCCTGCTACTCACTGAAGTCCAGAACCCAGCTGGTCCTATCGAGGGCACTGTCGTCCAACATCCCTAAAGCCATGCTGGAGCCTACTGACCCCGGTACTGCCTGTTTCTTCTGTGGAACCTGGAAAGCCAGGTGCCCCTGTTGCTCCCAGTGTCTGGAGGGCTCCTCTGCCCAGGCACAGCCGAGCACTGGAGTCAGGCCATGTTACCCTGTGTTGCTAGTGCTCTTTCCCCAGTTTTCCTTCCATGAGCATTTTTCAGTGCAAGGATTCTCAATCTTGCCTCTCATTAGACATAGCTGGAACAGATGGACAAAATACCGACATTTGACACGTGCCCTGAAGTTCTAGGTTAATATGCACGGGTCCCAGGTGGGTCTAAGGTGCAGGTTAATTCGAAGAATCTCTGACTTAGGAGGCTACTGAAACAATCCTGCCTTCTTTCACAATGCGCAACAGGGATTTTAGTGAAAGGGATACATCAACCTCAGAGCTCATAAACCTTCGGTGGAGGGCATCCACTGAGCAAAGTATCTCATTTATAAGGCACTATTTTGCTGCTTAGTTGTGGGGCAGGATAAGCCAATCAGAGAACAAATTTGTCCTCTATGGCCTAACGCTAGTGATTCTACACATTAGGTATTAGTATACCAGGAACACAGTAAACCCGACCTTCCGCAGACCCCTCAGTAGTGGAAGTAGTCATTGCACTTGCACTAGCTCCCTCTCTCTCTCTCTCACTCGCTCTTTCTCTCTCATTCTCTCCCACCCCCTCTTCCAATGCTATACAACATTGATATTGACAGAATCTCCAAAGCCCACAGATTTATTTGCAGGTGAACAATGTAAATATAATCCATGCAGATAAAAAGGGAAGGAATGGGATCTCTGGGGTCAAGTACAGAAATTCATTTTCTCACAGAAAAACCAAAACCACTTAAAATATTTGATCTGGCTCTGTAGATATGCCCTGTTTATCCACCTCTTTAAATGCCCTGTTTGTTCACCTGTGCTAGATTCAAGTTTTATAAAATTTATTTTCACTTGAACGTAGTAGAATTGTGTCTTTATATTGTTCCTATTTAAGCACAATATAAAATCAGTGGTCAATAAGTGAAAAAAAATGCCTGTAACACATTCTTCACTCCACTTCAGCTTCTAAAATATTGAACAGAGGAGAGCAATCTATTGTGTCCGAATTCTCATCAATTGTCTTTCCAGCTGCCAGTAGGTCTCATTAACTAAGAAATATATATAGGATATAAGTAAGCAATTCATTTGAGTTCTGCTGAACACATCTGTTTTCATTCATTTCTGCACGTAGTTCCTCTGTTCAAGACTGGATATTTGCTAGTAAAAAGTGAACAATTAGGAAAATCACTTGGTTCTTTCATCAGTCATACGAAAGCATAGATAATAAAGTCAGAACTCCAGGTTGGAGAGAAAAGAAGGCTGGGAAAACTGTGTCTTTTATACAAGTGAGTTTATATTAGAGCTAGCACTCAACCAGATAGCAACGAAAACACACTTAGAATCACTCCCCCGAAAAACCCCAAGTGCTGTAATAGTCATCAGCTAACTTAGAAAGCCAGAATTTTCCATTTGCATTAGTGTTGCTTGAAGGGCCATAGCAATGGAAGAATACAAGAGTGCTTGATTCCTTCATTCCATGAGAAATAGTGTGCAAACATCTTTTTCCTTATGAGGTAATGCCAGCTTGGCATTTAATCCCTTGCTAACTATGCCAGTGGAATCAAAGAATGTACTGTGATATGTGATACTTTATGGATCATTTCATAAATCAGAATGTAGTTGAGCCAGAAGTAGAAGTCATCTTTCTAGAATTGGAATGTTAACTATGTTTGAAGCATAGAATGAAAACACCAGCAAGAACCTCTAAATAATCTGAATCATTCTTTATACATGTGGTTCAATCCAGCACAATTGACTATAAATCCAGTTTCTGGTAAACTTCTTATAGAGTAATGAAGGCCAAAGACCTTCTGCTCTCAAATTCTGCTCTCTCAAATTCTAGGTATGCTTTTTTTTTCTTAATGTTTATTTATTTTTGAAGAGAGAGAAACAGAGCATGAGTCGGTGGGGGACGGGGTGGAGGGGGCAAGAGAGAGGGAGACAGAGAATCCCAAGCAGGCTCCAGGTTCTGAGCTGTCAGCACAGAGCCCAACACGGGGCTTGAACTCACAAACTGTGAGATCATGACCTGAGCCAAAGTCGGATGCCCAACCTACTGAGCAACCCAGGCACCCCTTAAATTCTAGGTATTCTTACCCATAAAATGTATAAGTGAGTGAGTGATTGAATGTGTGTGTGTGGTTGCATTCAAAAGGAAGACAGGTCCCAAAGCACAGTCTCAAGATAAAACTCATTTGGTTTATTCAGTTGAGAAGTCCTCAGAAAAGACCCAGACTTGTCTGCTCCATTGCCTTGGGTGAGAAATAGTTTGGCTAGGTACAATGTTCTATCAAATAGTCTATTTTTTATAAAAGTTTTATACTGTATTACCTAGCATTTCTCTGATTTTAAGCTAAAAACAGGGATTACTCCCATGAAATGGCAAAAAAAAATATCTGCTAGTTAAAAGTGACAGATTGACAAATGAGATGCTGCTAAAGGTCAGAATCCATTGCTCCCTGTCTTTGGTTCCCTCCATCTGTGATCAAGTTCTTTTAATTGCAGAGAATTTGGATGGGAATATCAACTCTATCTAGAATGAACCAAAGTTAGCTATTTCAAATATTTAAAAAGGTGCCTTTCAGACATTATCCACTTGTGGTGAAATCTGAAGACTTCAGAATTTTAAAAATTGTCAGAAATTATACCCTTAAGTAGTTGCTACACTATTTTTTTAGATTTCATTAGCCTTTGGTGTTTTGGAGTCTTGAACAAGAAAAAGAAAGCAATGGCTTACAGTTTTGCTCCAGGAGGTAAGATAATTTTATCATACCCCCACTTTTCCTTTATTATTCCTTCCCAGTGAAACCTAGGTCTTTATTTTTATTTCTGAAAGCCTTGAAAATATACACGAACAGTTTCATGGTAACACTAATATCAAACTGTTCCTTTGTATCTTGGTGTGGGATAGTATGTTACCCTGGTGATTGGTAAAATTTAGTACTTAGGAAGATTTAGATATAAAAAGAAAACTTTAAGTAAACAAACATTATGGTATCTCATTGGGGATTCCAGTTGAAAAAAAATAACCTTTATTTTTTAGATAATAATACATGTGTGTGTTTATACATGCACCATGCAAGTGTGTTTACCACAAATATTTTGGAAAACTTGTCATATGACAAGAAATTAGCCATTGCTTGCAGTCTCACCATTCAGCTCACCAACTAGAAATAGCCACTATTGACCTCTTAGTAAATATCCATCCTCTTTTTATTTGTTTTAGTTTTTCTCTGTATGAAACAATGTTTTATCATGTATGTTAAACTTACTATAACAGCATTTGACTTACTAAGGATAAGTTAGATTATGCTATAGAAGCAACCCCCAAATCCCAGTGATTTATGGTAACAAATCTTTATTTTTTTTATCAAGTTAGATGCACCATACAGGACAGCAGGCACTCCTCTCCGAAAGCGTCTCCAGGATAGAGGCTGAGGGCCGCTGCATCATTAGCTGGGCCATCCGCAACATGAGGCCACAGCAGTAGTCATCACAGGAGAAGAAAGAATTAACCTCATACAAAGCCTTTTCAGTACCTCAATCTGGAAGTGAACTTATTTCTGCTTACTGTAAATGGCATGGAATAGTCACATGGCCCCTGGGAGGGGGGTGAGAAATGTGGAAAACATATGGAGTATATGGTGAACAGTATGATTTTTTTTGCCACAGACATTTTCTCATGTCAGTGAACATTCCTAAAATGCCTGATCTTTAGTGCTGGAGAAGGTACCATTTTTTGTGTATAATTGATTACATTTAAATTTACAATAATATCTACCATTTCTATCTGTTAGCAAAAACAAGACAAAACAAAAAACAACCAGGAACCGCTCCATGCCTCGTGTGAATGACAAATAAGTGGCCATTTATTCAAGTAAGGTCAAGTATTTCATGGTAGTACAAGGATTTGGGCAGGGAGAGAGTATGTTTTCAACTGATGCATAATAAATTACCACAAATTTAATGGCTTGCAACCCTCATGTAGTATCTCTTGGGTTTCCTTGGGTCTGGAATCTGGGTATACTTAGCTGGGCTCTCCACTTCAGGATCTTACTACTCAAAATTAAGGTGTTAGCTGGGGCTATATTCTCATCCAGGGCTCTACTGGAAAGATCCACTCCCAGCCTTCCTCAGGTGATTGGAAGAATTCATCTCTTTGCACCTAGAGGAGTGAGGTCCCTGTGTTACTGCTGGCTATTCACCAAAAGCCACTCTCAATCCTTTCCACAGGCCCGGAGCACATGGCAGCTGACTTGTTCAAAGCCAGTAAGGAAAGTCTATTAATCTGCTAAGAGGAAATCTTATATAGTATAACCTAATCTAGGGAGTGACATCCCATCACCTTTGCCCTATTCTATTGGTTAGAAGCAAGTCACAGGACCCAACCACACTCCAGTGGAGGATATTATACAAAGGTGTGACTCACTGGGGGGGGTCATGTTAGGATGTGGCCACCACAAGAACATGACCACCCATATCATCAATAGAAAGATGTGTATCATAGTCCTACGGCAAATTAATGACATCCCAACCTGAATGAACACACAGATATGGTAATTATTTTCCCTTCTAGGGAACTCAACCCAAGTCATGTTTCCTCTAATCTATCCACCTGAGTGTCTTGGGATACAGCCTCTCTCTTGCTCTCAGTTGCAGACATCATCTCAGAAACTTAACTGTAAGTTAATTGTGTGACATGGTAGGGACCGTCTACCAGCCTCCATTGTGACAACACCAAATACCCAAACACACTGCGAGATATTATTTATCTGTATGTTAGATGTGCTTCATTTATGGTTCCAGACATTTCTGAAACCTTACCACACACCCCCTTGGGCCCCACAAAAACAAACAAACAAAAACAAAACAAAAATAAGGTCTGAGAAGTCCAGCCTATATAGAAGACTAAAGCTTCTCATTTTGAAAAGGCTGAAAATTCTTTCTTTATTTTGTGTGCACGCTGTACGTACCATCAACCTTTCTATCCAAAAGGGATGCTGCTCTCTGAAAAGAGACTCAAACTCTCTTCATCAGGAATGCCGCTGAGGAGACCATGCTATGTTAAGAAATCATGTGGTGACTTTAACGGTATGAAGGATCCTCAAAAAGTTAAAAATAGAACTACCCTGGGGTGCCTGGGTGGCTCAGTTGATTAAGTGTCCAACTCCTGATCTTGCATCAGGTCATGCTCTCGTGGTTCATGAGATCAAGCCCTGCATCAGCGGGCTCGGCGCTGACAGCATGGAGCTTACTTGGGATTCTCTCTCTCTCCCTCGCTCTCTGCCCCTCCCCCACTCATGTTCATTTTCTCTCTCTCTCTCTCTCAAAATAAATAAACAAACAATTTTTAAAAATAGAACTACCCTGCGACCCAGCAATTGCACTACTAGGCATTTATCCAAAGGATACAAAGTACAGATTTGAAGAGGTACATGTACCCCAATGTTCATAGCAGCACTATCAACAATAGCCAAGTGTCCATCAACAGATGAATGGATAAAGAAGATGTGGTATGCATACACCACACAATGGAATATTTCTCAGCCATTAAAGAATGAAATTTTGCCATTTGCAATGACACAGATGGAACTAGAGTGTATTGTGCTAAGCGAATAAGTCACTCAGAGAAAGACAGATACCACATGATTTCACTCATATGTGGAATTGAAGAAACACAGATGAACATAAGGGAAGGAAAGGAAAAGAAAGAGAAAAACAGAGAGGGAGGCAAACCATAAGAGACTCTTAAATACAGAGAACAAACTGAGGGTTGCTAGAGGGGGATGAGTTAGTGGGTGATGGGCATTAAGGAAGGCACTTGTGATGTGTTGTATGTAAGTGATGAATCACTAAATTCTACTCCTGAAACCAATGCTACGCTATATGTTAACTAACTTGAATTTAAATAAAATCTTGGGAGGAAAAAAAATGAGGAAGAAAAAAAAGAAATCATGTGGCTACATCAAAACATTTTCTGTCTACCACCAGGGTTGCCTAATTATCTGAAAGGCCAATAAACATTTCTGTGGCTATGACAGTTGTGAAGTCCTTCCCAAGATAATGAGATATACCTTCAATTTTACCATGTTTAAATGCAATTTTGGACAATCAGAAGAGTTGATTCTTATCTTTGAACGAGTTTAAAACAACTTAAAAATCACAGAAGTCTTGGAAAAAGAATTGTAAATGATATAAAAGAAGAAATTAATATTTGAATCTTATTTCCAAATTATTGGGCTCTGAAGGCTTAGATATAGTATTGCATAAGGCCATGGGGGGTAACATATAATTGTGCAGAATTGCTTCTAACCCACTCACAGGATTGTAAGGGTTTAATTTGCAGATTGATAAAGGGAAAATCTTTTTCTCTCTTGGTTTGCATCTAAAGCATAACTTTTTGTTTTGGGGTTTGTTTGTTTGTTTGTTTCATTTTGTTTTAGTGTTCTTACTTTTACTTTGAAAACTATTAGTCACAAAGGTGTAAAATAGTACAAGAATATCTGTACACCCTCCTTCAAGATTCTCCAAATATTAACATCTTATATAACTATAGTATAATTATCAAGATGAGGAAATTAATATTGATATAATAATATCAGCTGATCTAGAGACTTCCTTCAAAGTTTTCCAATAGCTCCACTAAATGACTTATTTCTGGTCTCATATCCAACCTAGAACCAGCATTCTATTTATATGTCACCCCTCTCTCTTCTTTCGTCTAGAACAATTCCTTAGTCTTTGCTTTTCATGACCAATACACTTATGAAAGATACTGTCCCGTTATCTTATAGAATGTCCCTCAATGTGGATTTATCTATCATTTGATCGTTGTGAAATTCAGGTTATGCATTGTTGGCAAAATCCCACAGAAATGATGTTGTGTCTTTTTGGCACATTCTGTGGGGAAAACATAATGTCCATTTGTTGCACTACTGGTGATGTTAAATATGATCACTCAGTTAAGGCCGTGTACTCATTTGCTAGAGCTGCTATGACAAAGTACAGCACACTGAGTGGTTTCAATAACAGAAACTGATTGTCTCAGAGCTCTGAAAGCTAGCAGTCTGAGAGCAAGGTGTTGGCAGTGGTGGTTCCTACCAAGGGCAGTGAGAAATAACCTGTTCTGTGCCTCTTCCTAGCTTCTGATGGTTTGCTGGCAATTTTTGTCATTCTTTGGCATTTAGAGGCATCATCCCGATCCTGCCTACATCTTCACATGGCATCTCTGTATATCTGTGTCCACATTTCTCTGTTTTATAAAGACACCAGTCACGTTGAATTAGGTGCCCATACTACTCCAGTGTGACCTCATTCTAACTCCATTTGCAATGACCCTGTTTCCAGTTAAGGTCAAATTCTGAGGCAGTGGGGATAAAGATTTCAACATATGAATTTGGAGAGGGGAACACAATTCAACCCACAACAGGTGCTGTCTAATTTTACACCATAAAATGACTGTTTTTCCCTTTGTAGTTAATATGTATCTTATGGGGAAATAAATTAAGAGTTCATAGTTTCAGTATTTTGTTTTCCACCACACTTTCAGCCACTAATTCCAGCATTCTTTGGGGATTCTTACCGGAAGCAATTACTGTGGTGTTTGCCAAATGACATTTTCTGCTTTTGTCATTCTTTATATTTAATCCTTGGAACTCTGTTTTAAGGAAGAGCCTTCTCTTCTCTTCCACTGATTTTTTAAAATTACTTATATTACTACGAAGTCATGAATTCATATTTTATTGAATAGGTTATAATTCATTATTATCATTATTTTATGATGGCCATTGGGGACTTCAGTTGGCTCCTATGTTTTTTAACATATGCCCATCATTTTTTGATCACTTTCTTAACTTTTGGCACAATATGTTCCAGGCTAATCTTGTACTTTCCCTACTTCAGCCCTGAAATCAGCCATTTGTCCAAAGAGTCCTGGTTCTTTCTATTAGAGAGTGGTAACTAGAACCAAGATCTGAGTGTCAAGTGTGCTCACAGGTACTGTGTGTCGGTGCTTAGTAGGCAGAGCTAGGATATATTTGTATGCATAAGCACACATAAACATATACATCACTAGATAGATAGATAGATAGATAGATCTGCTTTAACATTTACCTTTATAGCTAACTGTATTAAAAACCATCAGAATATCCTGATACCTCCATTTCCAATCCAACACCACAGTGTTCATTCTAGCCCTTCTCTGCTTCCTTATCTGCAACTCCTTTCTCTGACAGTGAGAAACCTGAAGTGAAAGAAATCTCAACTAAAACCTGGGAGAAATCTCTCTCTTAAGTCAGTCACTGGCTCTTAATGTGATCTATTGCAGTACTTTGCAAAGGTTTTTTTCAGATACAGTAAATCATAAAGTTTGACAGGATGCTGGTATAAATTGGTGGTGATTTGGGAAAATATAGGCTTTGGTGCAAATTCATTCTAATTTTTTGCATATAAAACAGTATTTTGGGGCTTTATTGAGGTATGATTGACAAAAATTGCCTATATTTCTGTTGTACAATGTGATGCTTTAAGGTGTACAATGTGATGATTTAATATACATACATATTATGAAATGATTATTTCATCAAGTTACTTAACACATCATCAGCTCACATAGTTACCACAGAGAAGAATGGTGATTGTTGGGGGGTGGGGGGAATGAAAAGATAATGGTCAGATGATACACATTTTCTTTTATAAGGTGAATGAGTTCTAGGGAATCTCATGTACACTATGTTGATTATAGTTAATACTGAATACTTGAAATTTGCAGAGAGTAGATCTTTATATTATACAATTATGAGAAGAAAGACTAAGTATTAGGGAAGATACTTAATATTAAATGTGTGTAAAACTTCCAAATAAATATTTCTAAAACTTTGATAACTTTGAACCTGGTTCTGCAAATACATGTTTGAGGTTTAAAGTGGCTGTACACAGTCTTTCTCTATTCTCTTCACCTCTAGACACGCTCTATAAATAAGAAACATTATTTTCTAAGACAGTGACCAGAAAATAACACCATTTTTTACTACAATTCAATATTAACACTTACAATTGGACATAAAGAATTGTTCTTTTTAGTCATAGACAACTGTAATGTTGAAAATTATTGTGATCATGTGAATGGACCTAAAACCCAATTAAACTTTTTCAAAGCAAGTCTTTCAATATAACAATGAGGCTCTAATTTGCAAAATGTGCAATTGTTTTCTTTTTTTTTTTTTCAACTTTTTTTTTTTTTCAACATTACAGTTGTCGATGAGTAAAAAGGATAATTCTTTATGAATAATTGTAAGTGTTAGGCTCCAGGCTCCGAGCCATCGGCCCAGAGCCTGATGGGGGCTCGAACTCACGGACCGCGAGATCGTGACCTGGCTGAAGTCGGAGGCTTAACCGACTGCGCCACCCAGGCGCCCCTGTGCAATCGTTTTCAAAGTAGCCTCTTTACATCTTGTTTGGACATCTCTGAATGAGACAATAGAGGGCCAGAGAGGCAACTGGGAGGGCCCAAGAAAAGTATCTAATACAACATTCTTAATGACTAAGAGTAATTTTTCCTTCCCAGGGATCTTATAGTGATTACAGATGGATTTATCCTTTGCCTTCTACTGGAGGCTGTCAGCAAGGCCAATGTGGATTATGGAAACTTCCTCATTATTTCTTGCTTCCACATTCCACACTATCCCTTGTTGTTTTTCCTAAGCCCTGCCCACATCTTCCCCCCCCCCCGCCTTGTCTCCTTTTTAAACCCCTTCAATTATTCCATTTCAGTGTGTCATCTGCCTTAATGTATTGAGGGTTCAAGAAGAAAACTGGCCCCTAATGATGAATCCCTAGGAGGGTTTCTACGTCTGTGATGTCACAGACAGTGAATTTAATCACTATAAGCTGCAGCCCACATGGCTGAAGTAGACAGCCCCAGTAGCTGAGCTACCACAAGACTGTGATTATATTCCCCAGGGGAACCCTTGAGACACATGCAGGAATCTGAACCCAAAAAAGTTCACCTTCATGGTGAAAATGACCGTCTATCAGATGACATAGAATGAGTCATTCATACCAGCAAAAGACACAAAGAAAATGCCACTCATACAAATGTGAGTAAGGAGATATCATCTGCTAAGGTTTCCCCAGTAAAACAACACACAGGCAAATAGGTTACAGTTTGATTGTAAATCAAGATCCAAAGAAGGCACACATTTCATAGCGGCTGACTTTTTTCATACAGTGCTTTTAATCTATAACTTATCCTCTTTTTTATTTGCAATTAACTTGTTAAAAAAAAAAACCTGAGTTGTTTTTCCTACTTTTCCAGAGTATAGATTTTAGTGATTTCACCCACATTGCTTAACACAATCCTATATCCTGTGTTTCTCATAAATTAGTAGTTAGATCCAGATAAGTGATCAAATTCGGGGTTGAATTTTGGCAAGAATACTTCAGTTGCTGTATTGGGTACATCCATCAGGGGGCAGAAAATACCTGGTTGTCTCTTGCTTTGTATATTAGCAGCTATTGAAAATTCTTGATAACGTTCATCATTTTATTAAGGTTTCCAGAATGGTAATGCTCTGAATCTATTGTTCCTTTTCTACTTGTTAACTGAAGACCTCTATATGGAAAACCTTTCTCCCTGTATCAATTCATAAAGAAAAAGCAAGACAAATATTCAATTTTTTTCTCTTTATTTACTATTTTTTTTTTCAGAATAATGACTTACTCCCTACTATCGTCCAAATGCAACCAATAATTTTTAGTATAATAATGAACTGATGGTGGGGTGCCTGGGTGGCTTAGTTGGTTAAATGTCAGACTTAGCTCAGGTCATGATCTCACAGTTTGTGAGTTTGAGCCCCACATTGGGCTCTGTGCTGACAGCTCAGAGTCTGAAGCCTGCTTTGGATTCTGTGTCTGCCTCTTTCTGCCACCCCTGCCCCCTCACCACTCTCTCTCTCTTTCTCTCTCTTAAAAATAAACAAACATTTTTAAAAAATAATAAATTGATGGTATTAGTCTTAGTGACATTGAAGGTGTCCCATCTTCTGCCAATGGAAGTCTCTTAATGATGTCTTCTGAGTCCTTTGATGGTTTTCTCACTTTCTGGTTTGACAAGACATTCAAGGCTCATCTTTTATATTTTCATATTTTTTCTCCAAACCTGGGTCCAACCATTTTTCCAAAGGACTCTTAATTTCTTTAATGAATGATGGTATTTAGATACCACAACTCATGCAGTGGGGGGTGATCATTCTTACTGTGTTGGCCATTGTTTTTAGGCCTTTTCATTAGATAGAAATAAATAGTGTTCTTTAAAAACTTTTGTTCGGTTTAAAGATAAAATGCATCCTAAGTTCATACTGATAGACAGTTCCAACTCAAATTCAAGATTACAAGTTTTACTTAAATTCTGATATTACAACTGTGTAGCCTCTTACCCACACTGAAAATACTTATTCTCATAATTATTCATGTGGGTTATCCTATAATTCACATGAAATGGCCTCAAAGTAACAAAAACAAAACTATCCTAAACATTGTAATTAAAGAAACCAGTGTATGGCATTTTTATAGTTCTTTTTGTCCCTGGGATATACCTTACTGAGATGAACAATGAAATTACATTTAAAGTAAATTGGATAATTACTCCGTATGGTTTTGCCATTCACTCCACATTTAAATTATAATTTTATAATGTAATAATTAAACAGTAAAGATATAGCTTTAGAATTTAAAACTTAATTACAATTATACAATTAAAATTTTAAATATAATTTTATAATTACAAAATATTATAAAAATAAAATTACATATTTGTGAACTCATAAAAGAAAAAGTATAATTTTATTTTACAAATATTTTCTTTTAATCTATCTTGCATAAAAAATTCTTTCCAAACTCCCAGAGTTTTTAAAAAAACATTGCTCATGAGTTCAGTTAGTTTAACTACCACAACGAACACAAAAATATTCAGTTAAGAAACACAAAAGAAGAATTTTAACAAACTTGAGCCAATTATTCATGTTAACATTCTTGTAAGATTGTCTTTCTTCAATTTAAGATATTTAAGTGGTATCTAATTTATATGCTGAAGCAAAGTATAAGAACATAAGCTAATAATGGAGGTAACATAATGTCTCACATTTGAATAAGAACTACTCTGAATGACATGAAACATCTACATATATTCCCCAGAGAACAGCACTTGTTCAACAAAGTCTACATTAGAAGTCTGGAGTTTGGTTCAACAATTTAAATTTTCTGCCTTCACCAGAAGAAAAGAGTCAAATGAGTGACAGTTATAGCTATGTTAGTGATAAAGTATTTTCAAGCCCTGCATGGAAACTGGTAGAAATTCATCACTTTTTTAAGTTTATTTATTTTGAGAGAGTGTGAGCTGGGGAGGGATAGAGAGAGGAGGTAGGAGAGAGAGAGGGGGAGAGAGAGAATCCCAAGCAAGCGCTGCACTGTCAGCACAGAGCCCAATGCAGGGGTCAAACCCATGAACCATGAGATCATGACCTAAGCCAAAATCAAGAGTTAGACTCTTAACCAACTGAGCCACCCAGGCGCCCAAGAAATTCATCATTATACAGGGCAAACCAAGCATTTTCGTCTGTTTATTTGGTTAGTGGGTTTTTTTGTTCAGTACACTGAATAACATAGCTTCATAATCTCTAGAGTAGCCAAAGTAGTTATTCAGAGTAATTGTGCTTTAAGAACAAACTGGGAGTGAGGCAATTTATTTCTGAAGAAAATATATTTAAGAAGAATTCTACCAAAACAGGATTGTACATCTCCTACACACCCAATTTCCAAAAATCTATGCAAACTGTTTTACTCTTTTCCACATCTGTAAAATAGGGAGAAGAATTTTCTTGGCAACCTTAACACAATTTCCCTGAGATGCAAAGTGGAGATCATGATTCTAAGTTAGTTTAATGATACATATTTGTATCTCAGGATTATAGACACATAGTCTTTTTAATTCCATCACATGATAGTTGAAGCCAGGCTACTTTATTCTTTGCAGTTATTATGTCTATCTTACCAGTGGATGGCACTGTACAGAAAATAAAGGAATAACTCATATAACCATATAACTTTCAATTAATTCAGAATTTTAGTACACAAAATTCAGTCACATTTATAGTATCATTTATTTGTTTCTAACCTCCATGAGACAAGCAAATCTTTTCCACAGTTGAGGAAACAGAGGGTCAATGGGATGAATTGATTTTCCATGAATCTAGAACTCAGGTCTTTTGAACCCTAGACCATTGGATGAAGAACATCGACACACTTAGCGATGGACCTGACTTCCAGCTCAATGTGTTTGCCCTCATGTTCTGCTGAGGTGCCACTAACCCATGAACTTTCTTTGAAGCAAATTCACAAAGTTGGGAAGCACTGATCTCCGAGTCACAAGAGGATGTCTGAGAGGAGAATGGGAAGAACATGCCTCCTTGGAAAATAACACCATGAAGGTCAACTCTTGTTAGAATAGAGAGCCCTTTTCTACATATCCCAGGAGACAGAAAGAAAGATGGAATCCTTTAGTAAATAAAGACTAGAAAACCAGAAGAAACATTGGTATCCAGAACCTCACCACTGATCTGAAGATGAAAGGTTCAAAAAAAAAAAAAAAGAAATTACAGAAATCTAGGATTTTAATGATGATTTTCCACCTGGCATAGGGAGATTGATCTTCCCGAAAAATGAAACTATGTCCTGTGGACCATTCCCCATACCTGAAATTGTCATCATTTATTAGAAAGGACTCCTTATTAATACATTTGTATTGATCTAAAGGCTTCCACCTTGCTATGTTCATACTCTCGGTATACTATCTTATAATATACTCTCTTATTTCTGACAATATGTCAGATTATTTTGGGTTTTCTATGTAGATGATTTTATCTTCAAAATAACATTTTTTTTTCTTTTCAATCCTTATATTTAAGTTCCTTTTTATGTTTTACTACACTGTCTCAAACATTCAGTTAAATGATAAATAGAAGCTGTAAGTGTAGGCATTCTTGTTTTTTTTTTTTTTTTTTTGATTCTATAGGAAATGGTTTCTATGTTTTTCCTTTAGGAATGATGTTTCTTCATTCACTGGTGGTAGATAAAATTTATCAGGTTCAGGATATTTTTTGCTCTTCCTAGTTTTTATTATTATTATTTTATTATAAGTGGGTTTGAATTTTATTATATTTCTTTATGCTTTAAAGTGATAATTATACATTTTCCTCCTTTCATGAGTGGACGTGTTGAATAATATTCATAGATTCGCTAATATTAAAGTGCCCTTCCATTCCTGAGATAAATACTAATTCATTGTAGTATATTATCTTCCTCATATCTCACTGGTTTAAGATCTTTTCTTTTTAAATTTCTTTTATTTGGACTGGAAAGCAAAATGCAAAAGAATGAACCTGGACCACTTTCTTACACTCTACACAAAAATAAACTCAGAATGGATGAAAGACCTAAATGTAAGACAGGAAATTATCAAAATCCTAGAGGAGAAAACAGGCAAAAACCTCTTTGATCTTGGCCACAGCAACTTCTTACTCAACATGTCTCCAGAGGCAAGGCAAACAAAAGCACAAATGAACTATTTGGACCTCATCAAGATAAAAAACCTTCTGCAAAGTGAAGAAAACAATCAACAAAATAAAATGCAATTGATGGAATGGGAGAAGATATTTGCAAATGACATATCAGATAAAGGGTTAGTATTCAAAATCCATAAAGAACTTACCAAACTCAACACCCAAAAAACAAATAATCGGTGAAGAATGGGCAAAAGACATGAATAGATACTTCTCCAAAGAGGACATCCAGATGGTCAAGCAATACATGAAAACATGCTCAACATCACTCATCATCAGGGAAATACAAATAAAAACCACAATAAGATACCACCTCACACCTGTCAGAACGACTAAAATTAACAATTCAGGAAAATGACAGATGTTGGCAAGGATGCTGAGAAAGGGGAATGCTTTTGCACTTCTGGTGGGAATGCAAACTGGTGCAGCCACTCTGGAAAATAGTATGGAGTTTCCTCAAAAAATTAAAAATAGAACTAGCCTACAACCCAGCAATTGCACTACTTAGGTATTTATGCAAAGGATATAAAAATACAGATTCAAAGGGGCACATGCACCCCACTGTTTATAGCAGCACTATCACCAATAGCCGAAACATGGAAAGAGCCCAAATGTCCATCAACTGATGAACAGATAAAGAAGAAGTGGTATATATACATGTACATATGTATATGTATGAATATTATATATATATAATGGAATGTTGCTCAGCCATCAAAAAGAATGAAATCTTGCCATTTGCAACAATGTGGATGGAACTATAGTGTATTATGCTAAGTGAAATAAGTCAGAGAAAGATAAACATCATATGATTTCACTCATATGTAGAATTTAAGAAACAAAACAGATGAACATAGGGGAAGGAAAGCAAAAATAAGATGAAAACAGAGAGGGAAGCAAACCATAAGAGACTCTTAAATACAGAGAACAAACTGAGGGTTGCTGGAGGAGGAGATAAACTAAATGGGCGATGGGCATTAAGGAGGGCACTTGTTGGGATGAGCACTGGGTGTCTACTCCTGAAACCATTATTACACTATATGTTAACAAACTGGATTTAGATAAATTTTTAAAAAATAATTAAAATAAAATAAAATAAATTTCTTTTAATTTGGTACTCTTCTACTTTGGAACCAAAGTATTTGTTATACAAATAACACAGGATTAATTAGTGAATTCTTTGTCAATTCTCTAAAAGGTTTTATTTAAGATTAGACAGATTTATTTCTTGGAAGTGGATTAGAATATGCCTTTAAAAACCCAGTGAATCTGGAAGTTCATTGCAAGAAAATGTTTCACTCTTGGAGTCTTGAAAAAGTTCTAAGATATTGTCTCCCTCTTTACCTGTGAGTCAGCTGAGTCAGCTGACTGCAAATATTTGTGTATTTATTTATGTATTTTATCTAAGTTTAAATTTATTGGCACAAAAATATTCATAGTGTGCTGTTATTTATTTATTTTATTATAAATAAGTAAAATAACAAATAGGTAGATAAGCAAATAAGTTTCTGGATAGCTAATATATACGACATCTTAAAATTCCAACATTGTAGGTCTTGGATCCTGTTGTTTCCACTGACTCCTACACTTGATGGGTTACCTTCATTCCTTAGTGATCATTTAGTTTTATTTAATTACTCCATATGGGTTAGAAAATTTTCCTCCAAAGATGGTTTGATTCTGCTGGTAATATTGGGACCACTTTTACACACACTTTACCTTCTACATTCTAGCTTACTATTTCTACTTTTAATACCAAACTCAACTTTGCCAATACTTAGCTCAAGATTCATACTCTAAACAATGATTTTACATACATGGTCATCCACAAGGCAAGCCCGTGCCACCCAGAAGAATACTGCCTTGTCCCCCAATCCCAGCTCTATTTTGTTTTGTCTCCACGGCATTCTGTTGGATATCCATCAATGAATGCAGAAGTTTTGCCTGTGTGGAATTCATTTACTCTATAGCAGGAAGTCCTCCATGATACTAGAAGTACAATTTTACGTCCAATTTCTTGGTTTTCAACCAGTGTATATCATTTTATTTCAGATCTAAATCTTTCAGAGACAGAGAGCTGCATTTTGTTATTAGGTTGCTGGTACAATTCAGTTCCTTGCAGTTGTGGGACTGAGACCCTGTTTCCCAGAGGTGGTCACTCTCCGCAGGCAGTTCATGACAGGTTTCTTCATGACCTGTAGGAGATCATCTGTCCCTCTATGAGGAGCCCAGTCTTCTAAGGCTTTCATCTGACTAACTCAGGCTGCCCAGAACAAGCTCCCTTCTGATGAGCTCAAAATCAACTGACTTGAAACCTTAATTATACCTTCCATATCTCTTTATCTATGCTGTAAAATGTAACCTAATCATGGAAGTTAAATTCCAACCCATTCATGGGTCATGCCTACCCTCAAGGAGAGGGATTAGACAGGGCACTTACACCAGGGAGTAGGAATCTTGGGGGCCATCTTAAAATTCTGCCTACCACAGGTATTCTGGCCTCCCCTCATTCACGACTTCCACAACAGCTCTATATACAAATGAGAACTAAGAGGATAAATGAATATTCAGACCATAAAATGAATATTAAAGAAACTCTACTGACATTGAGTTATAGTGAAATGGTTACTACTAGATCAATATAATTGTAGCTTTCATGATTGGTTCGTCTTCTCTGTTCCTCCTCACCTAAGCTATTTACTCTTCTCAGAAGAACAGCATGGTACATGCTTTGCACCACACTGGGAGCCTCTTACTCTAAATTTTGATCCAGTAAATACCATACAAATCTGTGACATTAGGACAATGCCTTTCTCTTTAAAATAAGGTCAATAGTTAACTTATCTCTTTGGCAAAGTATATGTATGTATACGTATATATACACACACATATACATACCATACATAGTCATCACAAGTTAAGTATGAAACAGTAAAAAGGAAATTACTTTAATTGATATTTATTCTGTTTGTGTAACTCCACAATCATCTGATTTGCATCAGAGACGGTCTTAAGTAAAATTCAAAAGGAGAACATTTTGTTGGATTGTTACAGCCACTAAAAGGCAACTGAATAATGTCCCATCAGCAGGCAGGAACAGGGTGAGTCACTCAGTTTTTAGAAGTTCTTCATCTAATTCATGACACTACATGCACCTTCAACTTCGTTACTAGCTAATTCTCGATAGCTAGTAAGCATCAACATTAGATCTTAATTGGCAATCAGGACTTCTGGTATGGCAGGCCCTGTTGAATTAAATCTGAAAGTACTAACCTAATTCCCCAGGACTGACTTTTAGAAAGTATCACTGTCTTGGGGCACCTGAGCAGCTCAGTTGGTTAAGCATCCAACTCTTGACTTCGACTCAGGTCATGATCTCAGTTTGTGAATTTGAGCCCCACATCTGGCTCTGCGCTGACAGTATGGAACCTACTTGGGATTCTCTCACTCTACTTCTCTCTCTCTGTCCCTACCCAGCTCTCTCTCAAGATAAATAAATGAACTTTAAAAAAACCAAAGTATACTGTCTTGATGCTTTCTAGTATACAGGGGCTACAATGGCCCCTTTCATTGTTGCCCCACTGCTTTGAAGAGAGGATTGCTTCTGCAAGAGTTCTACAGGATAAAAGCTGGCTTGAGAACTGAAGCTTTCACAATTTATGACAGAAGCTTAACTATTCTACCATTAATCACCAGTGATTTCTGATTTTGAATGTAAAGCAGGACTGACATGCCCATTTATTCTTTGGCTCCATGCAAAATTGGTACAAATTAACCTGTACATCCCATAATACCCACCACAAAGTCCTTTTGCCAGAGAAACTGTGATGAGCAGAAATATGCTCTATTTTTTTCCACTAGGAAAAGAACTTGGCATAGCTCTCATTCTCCACATCTTTGTTACTCACAGTGTGGTCCAGGGACTCCACATTATTGACCCCAATTTGGGTCATGATCCAGATGGTACTAAATCAGAATCTGCCTTGCAACTAGATCCAGGCAATTCTCATGGGCACTAATGACTGAGAAGCAGTGCTCAACAGAGCTCAGGAGGCTATCAACCAGCTCTGATTATAGTAATGATGATTACAAAAATTGTACTTATTACTATTATATTTGTTAATAATATGGTGCTTGTATTATGTGGTGATAGATCTTATAGGAAGGGCACCCTATCACCCAGGGCAGGTAAAGGAGTGGGTTTTCTGTAAATCCTACTATAATTATCTCTGTCCACATAATATCTCAACTTGATGTAGGCCCTGCAGCATTGAGGAATGGGTTCCTGTGCTCTCAAGACTTCATTGTATTTGCAGAGGTTGCTCAGGGAGGAAAAGTAGTCTTGAGACAACTCAACAGGCCTGGGTCTGGAGAGTCTGGAAAGGCTGGGGTGACCCACAAAGCCTCCCTCTCTTGGAAGGATGGATGTCATAGTGCTGGATGCCTGGATACACACATGTCAACTAATATCTTCCCTTCTGGAACCTATTGTCCTTCCCTGTCTCATTTTTCATTTCCTGCCAAGAAAGGACCATTTTAAACTCACTATAATAGTCAAGTACAACTTTTTCAGCTACTTTCTCTGTGAAGTAAAGAAAATGAACTGAGGCATTTGCTTCCCTGAAAGCCTACTTTTTACCACTTCATTAGACCTCTTTCCACTTCAAAACCAGATCCCTCCTCCAACTTCCTTCCATCTCCTCTCAAACAGACTCCAAACGTCCACATTCCATTAATGAATACTTGTCTTTTAGGTATCAGTGCTTTAAGCAAACAGTTCTCAAACTTCAGCATCTGAATTACCTGAAGGGGTTGTTAAAACACAGATTGCTGGATCCCATCCGGATTTTCTGATTCAACAAGTCTGAAGAGGAGCCCAAATTTTTGTACGTTAAAAATTCTTCGGGTGATGCTGATGTTTCTGTTCAGGGTGCTGTACTTTGAGAACCTCCACTTTCAAAATAGAATTCCAGGAATTGGGAGTGGGTTGAGAGGCTGCGGGGTAGCTGGATGCCAGCCTAATGTCTCTCTTATGGATCAGGTTAATGTGGGTCTGCTGGTGTACACCCAGGTCTGTGAAGACCTGGCCAGTCCAGGATTCACACAGAGCAGTGATGTTCCCTCTCTCGGCTGGCCTCCTGGGCCACTGTCCTGCCACTTTGTGAACAGGCAGTAAATCGCTGTGCAAACACATCTTACAAGTGAGGCTGCAACAATGATGCTCCTCCTATCTTGTTTTGCAAGTGACATAACTGGTGTGAAAAATGAGTTTAACAAAAGCCTCATTTAAAGTGGAGTCCAGGGGCGCCTGGGTGGCTCAGTCGGTTAAGCATCAGACTTCAGCTCAGGTCACGATCTCGTGGTCCGTGAGTTCCAGCCCCGCGTCGGGCTCTGGGCTGATGGCTCAGAGCCTGGAGCCTGCTTCCGATTCTGTGTCTCCCTCTTTCTGCCCCTCTGTCTCTCTCTGTCTCATGCTCTGTCTCTATCTGTCTCAAAAATAAATAAACTTTAAAAAAAAAAGATAATTTAAAATAAATAAATAAGTAAATAAAGTGGAGTCCAGAGGCCCTAAAGGGGGAGTTCATGTGCACATATCACTCATTGTAGACTGCACAACCAGCAGAGAAAAGGAAGATCATTCTTATCTTAACACGGGAGGATACTTTTCATATAAAAATTTCTCTTCTGGGTCACATGCACCCCAATGTTTATAGCAGTGTTATAAACAATAGACAAATTATGGAACGAGCCCAAATGTCCATCAATTAATGGATGGATTAAGATGTGTATGTATACACACACGCACACACACACACAATGGAATACTACTCAGTGGTGAAAAAGAATGAAATCTTGCCATTTGCAACAATGTGGATGGAAATGGAGGGTATTATACTAAGTGAAATAAGTCAGTCAAAGAAAGACAGATAACATATGATTTCATTCATGTGTGGAATTTAATAAACACAACAGACGAACATAGGGGGAGGGAAGGAAAAATGAGATTAAAAACAGAGAGGGAGGCAAACCATAAGAGACTTAAATACAGAGAACAAACTGAGGGTTTATGGGGGTGGGAGGGTGTATTAAATGGGTGACAGGCAATAAGGAGGGCACTTTTCTGGATGAGCACTGGGTGTCATATGTAAGAGATGAATCACTGGGTTCTACTCCTGAAGCCAAGACTACACTGTATGTTAACTAATTTGAGAATAAATAAAAAATTAAAAAAATATGAGGAAGAAAATTTCTCTTCTGCTTTTTTTTTAAAAAGGAAGATCTCTCCCTGTCCCAGCAACAGCACACTAAGTACGGCTTACAGCCAATGAGAAACCACCACAAGCTTGAACTCTTGTTCTTCTCCAATGAACTTCTGTTCAAAACAACCCTCCCCACTTTCCTCCTAAAACATAATTAAAGCTGACCTTCCCTTTGACTCTTCATACTTGCCTAGGGTTCTGCCATTGCTTGCATGTCCTGAATTACAAGTGTCTGCTCTTCCTGAATAAACCCATTTTCTGCTACAAAAATAACTGGTTATTTGTTTTTTTAGTTTGATACTAGCAATGTGACTTCCTGCATTGGCTGTTTAATGGGGAAGGCTGGCATATCAATTTTGGAAAATAGAATTGAAATGGCATGATTCATATATGAATTATTTGGTCTCTGAGACCCATACATTAGTTAACTATGAAATAAAATTGGGAGTTTCTCTCTCTCAAGAGTGATAAGACAAGCATTTCTCCTTTCAGCAAAAGAATGAAGAGGACTGATCTATTGTGCCATCTACATATGTATATTGAACTGCCATATATCCATTAAATATCTGTCAAATTTTCTTTAATAACAAGAAATTATTGTGCTCTAATGTCGAGTGAAAAAATACAAAGTTGCATGTGCCATATGAATATGACAATGTATAACTTCGTGAAAACATTCATTCACTTAATTATTATTTACTGAATGCCTGGTATGTACCAGGAAATGTCAAAGTTCAGAAACAATGAAGATAAGAAGTCAAGAGTGATGTCTGGTCAGTACTAGGATGTGACGTTTGCCAGGGACCCAGGAATGCCAGAATCCAGCCCTGCAAACCATCCCTCTTTTCCCGGGAACTCTAAGTACAAATCACTAATGAAAGTACAAGTTCCAAAGAGATGAACTCTCAGTTAAAATTACATTGGGATACCTGAGCTTATACTTAAATAATTAAACCGACTTATGCTTTATCAGCCATGATTCTGGCAGGAAACCAGTATACACGCAAAGGGTTGAACAAAAGAAAATCTCCTGAAGAGACTATTTAGAGAAGTTTGGACAAGGTTAAGGAAACAAGGGAAGATGAGGTACCCAGGGACTAGTAACAACAGGAATATTTTATCATTCTAGGCCTGATGGGTCAAGGGGGAAAACTAGAACACAGTGAGAATTAGAACCTTAGAAACAAGGCTAACAGGAATCATCATCTGCGGAAATGTAGCCAGTGCCCAAACCTTGGCCAACCTGGGGGAGAAGAGAAGACTATCTCAAACTCACCTGGATCCCATACTCCAATCTCCTGTCAGTGCCTCTCCCTGGCTGAATCCATCCAGAGGCCCAAGTGACATCATTTGTAGAGGTCAACCTCTTGAAGCAGGGCCAAATGGATTATAATTTACACCCTTAAATCCCCCTTTCCTCTCAAACTATAAATTATGGGAGTGGAAAATTCTAGTATTCCCATGGAGGAGTTCTCATGAGAACAGAGAGAAAGACAGCCTAGGCTCCAAAACATTTGGGGCTGATTTGCTTTGACATTTCTGCGGGATGAAGTGGAAGATGTAGAAAGTGAACATCCTTCCCTGAGGAATCAGGTGCTGCCTAGAAACGTAACAAGCATGAAGGTCAAGGAAACACAGTGAACAGTGCAGATGCATAACACAGTGACCCAGCTTGCCATGAACCAAGACTACTCAGGGGGCTGACTCAGACTGGAAACTCCTGCTCCCTTAAGGGCTTATGGCTGGGGAGTGGGTGGGCACAGGCCTTCTGGCATAATTAAGGCGGAGATGCTCTTCTTACTCAAGGGGAATATAGTGACTAGAGTGTACTTATGTAAAGCATTACCAGTCTTCTAAAATTCAGAAAAACGTTGTGTTTGTATTTTCTCATAAAGATAACATGGCCAACAACAACAAAAGCTGCTTTTACTTAGGACTGTTGAGAATACAACTCTGGAAAAAGAATTGTTAAATATTAAAAGTTTTTATGGTTAAATGGCATATATTTATTTACATCTTGCAATGCAATATTTAAACAGATGATATTAATAGGTCACTTATAAGATTAATAAATAACATTTACAAAATTTCATCTGGAGAAATGCAGTTTCATGAAGAGTCAATCTCAGTAAAAGAATAGTCTCAGTCACTGTTTTGAGACACACATACATACATTCCAGAAAAGGAAAAGGATGACTATTTTTTTAAAGATGCGTTGTTCAAAAGGTATGATATTTTTTTTATGTTTTGTCTCTCAGGGCTGTTGTCCTAATTTTCTCTTCGGAAACAAAACAAGAATTTGTGTACTGTATGGTTTTTAATTTTTTTGAAAATTAAGCAAAAGTCCGCAATGATGGTTAAGTAGACTGAATTTTAAAAATAGACAATTTTGGGGTGCCTGGGTGGCTCAGTCATTGAGTGTTCGACTTCAGCTCAGGTCATGATCTCATGGTTTGTGGATTCAAGCCCCGGGGCGGTCTCTGTGCTGAAAGCTGGGAGCCTGGAGCCTGCTTTGGATTCTGTGTCTCCTTCTCTTTCTGCCCCTCCCCCGACTCATGCTCTGTTTCTGTCTCAAAACTAAATAAACATTTAAATAAATAAATAAATAAATAAATAAATAAATAAATGAAATAAAAATAAACAATTTCAAAAATAGCAGAACTAAGCTTGTCTACGTCCAGAATAACTAGAGAAAAAAGGTCTTTTTCATAATGGGTCATTGATACACTGAAAACTATTAGTCATGTATCTCAACTGGTACAAAGCAGTAATCAAGGATAAGGCACAAGATGAGAAAATGAGCTGATCTTTGTTATGCCAACTCAAGAATTATGCTACCATTCACTCTCCAAATAACACATTGTATGCAAAAATAATGTGCAGTGAGTACATTAAAATTCTGTTGAAAAGGAGGAGTATTCTGTCTTGCCCTAGGTCCTCAATCTTAGAAGGATCTGTCATGGGCAGAATAGTCCAGCAATGATCCACAAGATAGCCCCTGAGAGGCCACCCCATGGTGTGAAAGAAACGTATACAAGGATGATGTCTCTCTGATACTCAGGGTGGAAGTGGCAATCTATTTCCTTTTACTACACGTGGAAACATGGAAAGAGAGAGAAGATAAGGAACAGCAGGGAAACTGACCAAAGCAGTGAGGGGCCTTCCTTTTAACATGTACCCCATGTATCCTATTTGAAGTTAAAGCCTTAATTATTTAAAATAGAAAATTTCTGGAGTGCCTGGGTAGCTCAGTTGGTTAAGCATCCAACTCTTGGTTTTGGCTCAGGTCATGACCTCATGGCTTCATGAGTTTGAGCCCCACGTCCAGCTCTGTGCTGGCAGTGCAGAACCTGCTTGGGATTCTCCCTCTCTCCCTCTCTCTATGCCCCTGCCCTTCTCATGCTGTGTCTCTCTCAAAATAGATAAATAAACTTTCAAAAAAAAATAATAAAATAGAGTATTTTTAAGGGATGCCTGGGTGGCTCAGTTGGTTGAGCATCGGACTCCTGATTTTGACTCAGGTCATGATCCCAGGGTCATGGGATTGAGCCCCACTCTCAGTGTGAAGCCTGCATAAGATTCTCACTCTCCCTCTGCCCTGCTTTCCCGCTTGCTCTCACTTTCTCTCTAAAATAAAAGAATAGAGTAATTCTAGTTGGGAAGTGAGGCAGTGAAGAGGAGGAGGAGGAGGGATGCCTTCTGGTGAATCCCCATCAGATTCCTGGAATCCTCCCGATCTCCAGCTCTAATTAAGCTCTAAGTAATTTGTTGCCAGCACAATCCAACTGGCTTCTATTTGTTTCAGTGCTCTTACTATGGTTTCTTTAAACTCTTGAGGTCAAAGGTTAAGTTTATAACAACTCCTCCCCCTATCAGAAGACTTAATGGTTTCAGACACATAGAGAATATTCAATGACCATGTCTGGATTGAGAGGGATTGGTTCTGTATTGTGAAGTACATAAGCAAATCAAGTTCTTGTCAAGGAGCATTTTCTAGAAATGCTTTCATATTATTTTAATAGCAATTCATTCTATAAACAAGAAAGTCACAAAGGCATCATAAATGAAGAGTGACTGGTATTAAACAATACACATGCATACATATGTATACACATATGCAACACAGAATGGTGATGTGTTTTTTATTTTCAATCTCACTTATCTTTGAAGTTTAAAGTTTTCCTTTACAGTAGAAATTTAAAATTTTTTCTTTGCTTGGGCATTATGTTTCTCTTCATTTTAATAGCCAAAGTGTAGTTTAATACCTTCATTTTCCCTTGGCCTAAATTCAACCAATGCTTGCCTTTGTAAGCAAGACTTTGTTCTTTTGTCTCTGAAAAATAATGCCATTACTCTGTAAGAGCTCAGCTGGGCTGGAGGAGAGTGAGCTGAGTGGCAAGGTTTTGGAGTAGCCAGTTAAAGCAACAAGGCAAAAATGAAAAAAGACCTTTAGTTACTTATACAGATCTTCTTTGACTTACGATGGGGTTATGTCCCAATAAACCCACTATAAGTTGAAAATATGGGAGTTGAAAAGGCACTTAATACACCTAATATACCAAACATCATAGCTTAGCCTAGTGTTCTTTAAATGTGCTTAGAACACTTTCATCAGCCCACAGTTGGGTATAATCATCTAACACAAAGCCTATTTTATAATATGTGTTGACTTCATGTAATAATTTACATGAGATCGTGTAATTTATTGAGTATTGTACTGAACATGAAAAACAGAATGGTTGTAAGGATTGTAAGTGTATGGGTTGTTTAGCCATACACTACTCAAAATTCAAAGTAGTTTCTACCAAATGGGTATTACTCTTGCTACATCATAAAGCAGAAAAACAATAAGTTGAAACTTCAAAAGTCAAGGACCATCTATATTAGTGGGGTTGGCCAGGTGCTATATGTGTACATGCTTATGCAAAACAAAGAAACACACACTTAGCCTGAAATGGGGAAAGATATTCCCACACAAGGTGATAAGCCCAGAACAGGTAGTGAGGACTCTTTATCTCCGGGTAAGGAAGTGTTTCAGGCCTAAGGCCCCTTGGTGTAGGAGTCAAAGGCTGTGTGGAAGACCATTTCCCAAAATAAACAACAGCTAATCTTCAAGTAGGGGGACTTTGACGGCACCATGTGTTACGTATAGCTCATCTTAAATTCACATGTTAATTGAAGGGCAATTCGTGTTCACTAATTGCCTTTATCCAAAGGAATAAAAGTTCTCCCAACTCTATGAAAGGTAGTCACAATTTGGAGCCAGCATTCAAAGTCAAATGTCTGTGAAGATAGGGAAATAGAGGTTTTCTCTTCCTTGAGATTTACGTTCAAAGAGATAGTTCCCAAGTTCCTGAAAAATGCATGGTGCGATTGAAAAGCTGACAAAAGTCTTTTTGGTTTTTAGAAAGATTTACATATATATCAAAGGAACAAAGAAAGAATGCAAAAATAAAAGTTTTCTAAAGTAAACGCTCTAAGAAAAAAAAGAGGGGAAATCTTTTGCTCCTTAAAAATTCCACTTTTTCCCTTTTTAGATTTGTATTCACCTTACAAAAGTACATGTGATTTTGAAGACCTTTGTTTATTTTTTTAAATTTTTTTGTTTATTTTTGAGAGAGAGACAGACAGAGAATGAGCAGGGGAAGGACAGAGAGAGAGAGGGAGACACAGAATCGGAAGCAGGCTCCAGGCTCCACACTGTCAGCACAGAGCCCGACATGGGCTTGAACCCATGAACCGTGAGATCATGACCTGAGCCGAAGTCAGATGCTTAACCAACTGAGCCACCCAGGTGCGCTTATTTCTATTCTATGAAGAGGGAGTCATTCTAGGGAAGAAAAGAACTGCTACGTAAGAATGAGATGAGAGAGGCCACCTCCACTGCATATTTTTTTTCAAACAGTGTAACTTTGATCTTCTCTTTCAATCATTATCTACTATTTTCCTTATTTCCTTTATAAACCTTTCTCCTTTGTCTCTATGGGGGAAAAACATCAACAAGTGGAGCAAGAGCAAAAGTCAAAAAGGAAGTGCACACTCTAGGGTAGTGGATAGATGGAGCCTGGTTTTGTGTCATCAAGTGATTCACCAAAGTCACACAACATGTAAGAGGTGGACCTGGGACTTGGACCACAGGTCTTCTGACGACATAGCTGCTAAATGAAAATCCTCTTGAGTCTTTCTTATTTACTGCATAAGTTTAAGAACTGTTGTGGCATCTGGGTAGCTTAGTGTGTTAAGCCTCCATCTCCTGATTTTGGCTCAGGTCGTGATCTCACCGTTTCTGAGTTCAAGCCCTGCGTCGCACTCTGCGCACTGACCTCCCTGAAATTGCTTGGGACTCTCTCTCTCTCTCTCTCTCTCTCTCTCTCTCTCTCTCATTTTTTCTGGCCCTCCCATGCTCACACCATGTCTCTCTCAAAATAAATAAACTTAAAAAAAAACAGAACTGTGCAAAAGTATGTAGAAGATAGAATTCAAATCATAAAATTATTATAGACATATACATATGGAGAACAGAAGTTTCAGGGTATGCTTCTTAAACAGTGATACTTATCCAAATTAGGATTAAACTGTGAAATCATGTCCATCTGCTCTTACCTATTTTTGATTAGTTTTATATTAGCTTTATATCAGTAATCTTTCTTTTGAAAAGTTGCATTGCTAAAAAGAAAAGAATTTGAGAAGTAGTGGGAGAAATAATGATGCAATCAAGCCTGATTTCTACAGCCTGAAATTATTGGTTTGGAAAATTAGTACTTTGGGATAAATACAAAACTCCCTGTGATCGTGAAACTACGGGGGGTAGCCCAGGAATGAGAAGACACCAAGAGTTTATAGCTAATTTATTCCATTTAGCTTTTGATTATAGAGTTTACCTAGCAAGTAGGATCCAATTAAGGTGTGAATCATAATGCACCTGGGGACATTTGTCTGCATGCTCAGAGCTCTCTGTCACCACATGGGATTTTACAGGCACTTGAGGGCACTCCCAAGAGAACAGCCAACAAAACGCTCAGAATCTAGTAAGCAAGACTTGAAAGCACTTCAGTGTTCTTTTCCTGAAAAGCAAAGGCCAGTTTGGACAGTGCTACTTACTCATTCATATTATTAAGACCTGTCAAGAGCTCTTCCTACCAGACTAATAATAGCTTGAAGTCTAAAGTCTCTATGAGACACCAGGGAAAAAGGCTCCATAAACCTCCCTTTCATAGACTTACTCTGTGGAGATACTATGTCATTCCTGATGCTGATTTATGTTTATTCCAGGGTAAGGCTCTACACTAGGCTTGACAGAGACATTGGCAATTATCTGAGTAAAGTGGTGACAACACTGAGAATTTTGCTCCATTTTTTACATGCCTCATCCTATACAGAGAATCCTATGTTCTTCTCTGGCCCCAGCTTTTGTAATGCAGAATATGGAAAAGATAAAGAATGAGGGAGGGGGCACCTGGGTGGCTCAGTCAGTTAAGAACCCAACTCTTGGTTTTGGCTTAGGTCATGATCTCACAGTTCGTGAGTTTGAGCCCCACATTGGGTTCTGCACTGATGGTGTGGAGCCTGTTTGGGATTGCACCATGTGTTAACAAAGTATAAAGAATTAGAAAGTCATAGGATACACACACCCAAATTTGGGTAAACAAGATTAGGTAAATAAGATTAGGCAAACTGGGCAAAGGCCCCCAGTATAAGACAAAGGTATAGGAATAGGAAGCCTCAGGATGAAAGCATCAAAAATGAGTTAAACAAGATTAGGCATTCAGGGCAGAAACGCCCCCCAACTTAGTATAATAGCAGAAAGCTGCTTTCACAGGAAGGAAGGACAAAAACAGAAAAACAGGACTTTAGACTGTAGCAGCACAAAGTTGCCCAGAGCTGGAGCTAATTTGCAAAAGAAAGGTGCCTTGCTGACCCTGAGGTAGCAGGCTCTGTCCTTCTTGCCCCCTAGGCCAGTTTAGGTAAACCGAGGTGGTGCTTCATGTCTGCTGTAAACAACCTTCCACCCAGCTCCAGGATTTTGTTTTGTATTGACCCAAACCCCTAACCCTGCATATCTTCAAAACCCCTTTTCCCCACACCCATGAGTTAATGTTCACGATTTCATTGTCTCTTTGTGCAAGTCCATCACACTTGTAAGCCTTCTGATCCTAATAAAAACAGAGCAAGGACTCTTACTCCGGGCTCTTGTCTCCTCCTGGACATTAGCCTTCTTGCATCTTAATCCTGCATCTGCTATGTTGCTGGACAAGAGAGCACTTCAGACCTGGAGTCTACGACAAAGAATGAGGCAGGACTATGAGTACTGTGGGTCAGTTGTAGGTCAGCTGGCAGTGCTAGACCCCTCTGAAGCCTCTAGGGAGGCAAGCTCCTTTCCCATTCTCCAGAAAAAGAAGGTTCACCCATTGGTTCTACTCACTCTTTTTGGGACTGTTGGAGAACAGGCACATTCATGCAGGATCAAGCCAACTCTCCCTTCTACATCAGTCCATGCATCACACCAGTGCAAGCTCTTCTGAGCGTCATCTACCCTTCTTTTTGGCTCTTCCGTTATTTTTTCTGCCTACTGGATTATTGCTTTCAGTACACAACATTCTGTAACATCTCTCATCTTAAAGCTTTTTTTTTGTCCACCTCTCTCCTCCCAAACACTGCCTTATTTCTCTGCTCTATTTGAAGCAAAACCTTAAACAAATTTTCTTGACTTGCCACCCTTATTTCCTCTCCCTCTGTTCGGTCTTGATCTCACCCCAATCAAGACTGTATCCACATAACTCCAAAGCAAGTGTTCTTGTCAATGTCACCAGTGACTAGGACCTCTATTTAACAAGTGGAGTGAGAAGTTCTTAGGTCTCAACTTGCTCAACAATTGATCACCTTCTCCAAATGTTAAATTGCCACAGGGTCTCAATCTTAGGACTCTTCCTCCTCATTATCCACACCACTTAGTCATTTGGTTCCATACCTTAAAGAGAACGTACACATTGATGTTTCCTAAATTTATATCTCTAGCTTTGATCTCTCTCTGGACCTTCAAACTTGAATAGTCAAATGTCTCTTTCATATATCCACTTACATGTCTAATCAGCATTTCAAATTTATCATCCCAAACCAAAATCCCTCCTGGACTCTTCTCTTTCTCTAATACTCCACAAGCAACTAATTGCCTCTCTATTCAAAATATATTCAGGGAACGCCTGGGTGGCTCAGTCGGTTAAGTGTCCAACTTTGGCTCAGGTCACGATCTCACAGCTAGTGAGTTCAAACCCCGCGTTGGGTTCTGTGCTGACAGCTCAGAGCCTGGGGCCTGCTTCAGATTCTATGTCTCCATCTCTCTCTGCCCCTCCCCTACTCGTGTGCGCATGTGTGCATGCTCTCTCTCTCTCTCAAAAATAAATATTTTTTAAAAATTTTATTGTAAGTTAAATCATGCCATTTACTTACCTAAACCTTCCAAATGGCTTCCCATCTCATTAAGAATGAAATGTTTCACTCCCTTCCAACTGCACTGGCCTTTTTGCTATTCATAGAACAACTGATGCATGCTCCCTCCTCATGGCCTCTGTTTTTGCTTTCCCTTTGGCCTGGAAAACTCTTTGCCCAAATAACCACATGGTTCGATCCCTTGTGCTTTCAAGTATGGGTACAAATATGGGTTCAAGTATGTTATTCATCATGGAACTCTTCATTGACCACCACTTTCCCATCTACCCATTCTCTCCACTCCCATTTATCTGCCTTCATTTTTTTTTCTTCATAGCACTTATCACCATTTGACATATACACCTTTTAAAAAACATTATCTTCTGCCTTGAAATAGAATGTAAATGTAAACTTCATAAGAGCAGGAATTTCCTACTTTTGTTTTGCTATAACCCTAACATCTCAAACAGTGCCTGATGTATAGTTGTCACTCAGAAACATTTTTGAAATGAATGAATGAATCATACTGAATCTCTCTCTAAGGATCTAGAGGGTGAAAATTTTCTCTGTGTTCATATTGATATAGGAAAGTTGAAGGGACTCCATCTTAGAAAGGCTCCATCTTTGCGGGGTTTTTTTGTTGATTGTTTTTGTTTTTGTTTTTGCCAGGCCCCATTTCAGAATAAGCCAAAGAAGCTATGTTCCCACTTTAAGGAGAAAGCAAAAAAGTTAGTCATTCTCTGAGTTCTGTCCTAGGTCCCAAACACCTAATAGCATCTAAGAGCCAGATCCCAAACCTGTTCCAGGACATTAGCTTTGAACAAACCTCTCTGCCACTGGCATCAACATCCCCTACCTTTGGTGATTTATGGAATAACACCTATTGTTCACTTGGCTTTTGCCTTTGATTAGACACTACCCTGGATCCTGAAGGAACACGTACCCTAGGTCCCTTTCCAGTATAAACCCCTAACTCCAAGTAACAACAAGACTTGTGCTTCTTTCATTTCTGAGTCTCACAGACACTCCATCTGCTATCCTCTGTCACTTACCCCATTCAATCAACTCTGCTTATACTTTCTCTGGTTCACTCTACTTTCACTTTCTCTGATTTCTTTTGATTTCTATCCTGCATGAGGCCAAGGACCCTCTTGGCTGGTCCTATGGGACCCCCGCTTCTGGGTCCTCGGACATAGCCTGCCTGCATCAATATTAAGATTCAATTTCCCCTTTTCACTGGCTTCAAGAATGCTCAACACTAAACTAGAGACCTATCTTTTAACCTCAACTCCAGCTGCCTTCCTCCTTTGTGTTCTGTCATGACTTTCCAATTAATATATTTTTTTTTATTTTGTAATTTTATTATATTAATTTTCATTACCTCCCTTAATTCCATTCTTTAAATTTGTGAAATATTAGCAAGGATGTAACATATTTCATGGTTAACAGATAAAACTTTTTTTTCATTTATTTATTTTTGAGAGACAGAGAGAGCACAAGTGGGGAGGGGCAGAGAGAGAAGGAGACAGAATCCAAAGCAGGTTTCAGGCTCTGAGCTGTCGGCCCAGAGCCCAACGCAGGGCTCGAACTCACAAACTGTGAGATAATGACCTGAGCCGAAGTCGGACGCTTAACCGACTGAGCCACCCAGGTACCCCAACAGATAAAACTATTTAAAAAAAAAAGAAAAACAAATAAAGACATGAAAATCTATCAATTTTTATTTTGTGATACAAAGAATTCTAAAAGAACTCTTCAGATCACTTATAAAGATACCTTTAAGAGTCTTCCTAAAATAGTTTTTATAACAGTCAAATAATTAAATTAAAATTAATATATTTATTTGGGTTTATTTCTGCAAAAAGCATGGGAAGACCAATTTTAGGAAAGTGTAGTTAAACCCTATAGGAATATGGAATTCCAAAATGATCTTTTTTCATGAGCTGGAATGATTTTCTTTTTTTTTTTTAATGTTATTTATTTATTTTTGAAAGAGACAGAGACAGCATGATCAGGGAGGGGCAGAGAGCAAGGGAGAGAGAGGATCTCAAGTAGGCCTTGTGTTGTCAGCACAGAGCCCAACAAGGGGCTCAAACCCAGGAAACAATGAGATCATGACCTGAGCCAAAATCAAGAGTCGGTCACTTAACCTACTGAGCCACCCAGGTGCCCCGGAATAATTTTCAATGGTCTCCAAACAGCATTTTCTTATTAGTAATATATTTTAACAATGATGTTGGAAAAATAGGCAAGTCTGTTTTTTTTCCCCCTGAAAAGATGCATACACACACATTAGGAAGTAATTCCTAATCAGACTCTATTGACTTCCTAATGGATTTTGTGTTAGTTTCTTGGAGAGACTGTTTTTTGGCAAGGTAAACATATTTGCAGAAGAAAATGATTCAACTTTAGCCACATGTCATTTTTGAATGAAAATAACATATTACTCATCAAGCAACTGGTTACTGACTTGATTCAGTATTCCCTCCACCCTTCAACAAGCTGATGAACAACTAAATTCCTTTTTTATAAACCCTTGAAATTGGCCTTTGATTTCAAGTGCATTGAGAATGTGGGCTCAAGAACAGTTGAAAGAAAAGTCATTCACCAAATATTCTCTTCTGAATGATCACTGACTACACTATAGCATACAAGTGCACTTCTGAATGAGTATTTGTGTATGTGTGTGTGTGTATGTGTGAATTGCAAGGTAAAACATAATAAATACATAGGGTACATATTGTACATGAATTTAATAAAATTTTTTAAAACCCCAAGTTAAAATTGTTTCTTTGAAAGATGAAATCTTAGTTTCACTCTGTGATAGGCAGAATTTTAACATGGCCCCTGTCTTAGTCTATTCCAGCTACTGTAACTAAATACTACAGACTGGGCAGTTTATCAACAGAAATTTATTACTCATGGTTTGGAGGCTGGAAGGCCAAGATTAGGGTAACAGCATGGTTGAGCGAGGGCCCTCTTCTGTGTCGAAAATACTTCTCTCCAAGTTCTCAACTTCTCTCCAAGTTCTCTCCAAGTTCAGGGTGCAAAGTATGTCCCCTGAGCCTCATTTATAACAGTACTAATCCCATTCGTGTGAGCCTTGCCCTCATGACATAGGCACTTTCCAAAGTCCCCACCTCCTAATACCATCATTTTTGTGGGTTAGAATTTCAACATACGAATGTGGGGGACATTCAGATCCTACAAGCCCCCCAAGATTCCCACCCACCATCGTACTCACCCTATATAATCCTCTCCCGTCAAATGTGGGCAGAAACTGTGAACATAATGGGATTTTACTCCTGTGACCAGGTTACTTATCAGTAATCAACTGGGATATCATCCCGAGCAGGCCTGATCTAATCAGAGGACATTTTAGAACTATATTAGGCTTTCAAAGGTGCAACCTCAGAAAGATAGGCCCCTACTGGCCCTGAAGAAGTAAACTTCCCTGAGTTCTACAGCTGCCAGAAATACATTTTGCCACCTGAGCATGGAAGAGGGCAAAGCCCCGAGATAAGAACCCACCCCCCAGGCAGCATCTTGATTACAGCCCTCTGAGAAGCCCTACCATGGAGGGCCTCGCTAAGCCTTAATTGGATCCCTGATCCACTGAAACTATGATATAATTAATGTGTATTGTGTTAAGCCACTAAGTTTGTGGTAATTTGTTACACAGCAATAGAAATCTAACACACATGTCAAATTTAAATGTTAAATTTGATAAGTGCAGCAGCCTAAAAATAGAGTTAAGATTTTTTAAAGGTTATGATTCCATGAGCAAAAAATAATTATTATTGTGGAAAGGCTAATGTAAAGTTTGTTTCAAACAGATGAACACAGGGGAAGGGAAGGAAAAATAAAATAAGATAAAAACAGAGAAGGAGGCAAACCATAAAAGACTCTTTTTTTTTTTTTTTTTAATTTTTTTTTCAACGTTTATTTATTTTTGGGACAGAGAGAGACAGAGCATGAACGGGGGAGGGACAGAGAGAGAGGGAGACACAGAATCGGAAACAGGCTCCAGGCTCTGAGCCATCAGCCCAGAGCCTGACGCGGGGCTCGAACTCACGGACCGTGAGATCGTGACCTGGCTGAAGTCGGACGCTTAACCGACTGCGCCATCCAGGCGCCCCAAACCATAAAAGACTCTTAACAGAGAACAAACTGAGGGTTGCTGGAGAGGAGATGGTTAAGAGATGGGCTAAATGGGTGATGGGCATTAAGGAGGGCTCTTGTGATGAGCCCTGGGTGTTACATGTCAGTGATGAATCACTAAATTCTACTCTTGAAACCAATATTATGCTATATGTTAACTTGAAATTAAATTAAAAAAAAACCTTTGCTTCAACCATTGAATGGCACTATATATATTTTCTGACCATTGGTTTGGCAAAATTGAAAATATTGGCATCTTTCAATTTAAAATGTTTAAATAATTTTTTAAATGTTCACAGAAGGTAAAACAGCAAAAAGTCATTTAGAATATCACAGCTAATGTCTCTAATAATTAGCATGGCAATGAACACATTGCTAATGAAGTAGAAAACATAGATTTGATTAAATATAGAGTAAATAAAAGTCTTATAATAATTTTTGAAGTAAAGTGGCAGGACAGATGCATTATTCTAGAACAATAACAAAAAAAAATCTCTTTTTGCTGACAATACTTCTCTTCGGGCTTAATTTTTATGTTAGGATTCTCACTTAACATATTCCTATGTTAGGAATACCACCCCAAATAGCAGGCTAGCCAGATTGAGTGAATTATAATCCTACTTCTGATTTAAAGGTCACAAATTTTGCCAAGTCTCACTTGTGAAGCTGGGGTCAGCTTTAGAATCACATAATTAGGCACAATGCAGTTCACATGACAGACATTACATCATATAAAAACCTTTAGTCTTTAGGGAGCTGGAGATCAACAAGGAAGTTAAATCTGACAGACTGCCCGGATTCCAGCTCATCGCCAAAGCGAAGGTGTTATTAATGGTCCAGCTCTCACATTTCTTAGAGATTCTAAGTGACTCCTGCTGCATCTATGCAATTTAAGACAGGCTGGCTAAGTCGGAATGGCACAAAAACAGTTTGAGAGGAGACACTAGTTATAAAGTAGAGCTATATCTCTGGCTTTTTAATATATCTCCCTTCTTTCCTGTTCAGCTATTCTATCTTCCTTCCGGGGATTGATGGATTTGCATTTTGAAAACAGGTCTCTGTTACTTGCTCTCAGAGCAGCTTGTACTTGTATTTTGCAGCACTTTGCATGCTTGTGATTATTTAATAATTTGTAAATATTTACTGATCATCCATTTTCTTGGGGATTCTCTGAGCTTCATGTGGGCAAGTCTGTACCTCTAGGATCTGCCACAATTTCCCTGGTGGCCAGCAAACACCAGGAGCATAAAGGAGATATTCAGTAAAGCCTTGTTTTTGACTTGTCTTTAGAGCTCCTTTTCTGAGATCTGGTTCTCCATTCATACTTTCCCCTGATTTATCCCTATTAAAATTGCAGCAGAGCAGAAAAACATAGCAGTGATTTCCTCTGAAACTCAAATTCTTCTAGGAGAGTAGTTCTTAACCAGGAATCTTTTTTTTTCTTTCTAAAATTCCAATGTCAATGTCCCATTAAATTAAAATCTCTGGGGGTTGGAGTTTAAGCATCAGAAAATTTCAAGTCCCTGGATGATTCAGTTAGCACTGAGAACCACAGCACTAAGCCTGAAGTTCCCAAAATTCAGGGTGTAGAGAATCAGCTGGAGTGGCTGTGAAAAACTTGTATCTCTCAGTCCCAATGTGATTGTCTAGAGAGTTGTTCCAAGTCCTCTCCTTTGCCACTTAAGTATGCAATGCCTTCCCACCCCTTGGTTTCTGCTGAGCCATGTGACTTCTTTTAACCAATGGGATGTTACCAGATAGGACACAGGCAGAGCCTTGAAAGAACACCTAATTGATCTAGCTTGCACACTGGCCTTTCTTCCATTGCCACAGGGGGAATATGTTTCGCCTAGCTGGGGTGGTCTCAGGAGGAGGATGAGAGATCAGTGGAGCAGACCCAAGTTCAGCCAGCTAAGCCCAACCTAGTTCAGCTGATTCCCAGGTGAATGTGAAAGCCCAGACAAGATTAGCAGAGCTGCCAGTCAATCCTCACCCCAGATAAGCCACCTCCCCTTTCAAAATGGGGTGGGTGCAAAATGCTTCTTGAAGTTTTGTGGTTGTTCATAATATAGCAATAGATAATGGATATAATCCTATATCCTAGATATAGGATTTTTGAAAGAATGTTGGTCAAAAATAATGATTCCAACACTGTCCCTGGGACTTTACACATAGTGGAGGTATTGGGCTGCTCTAAATTTGTATCTGTTGATCACTTTTCGGGCTTCAGTGTACGGCATTTTATTGTTGTTTTGTTGTTGTAAGTGTTCTGATTCGTTTTCTTGGGTGGAGAAGGGATGGAGATACTCTTCATTACCTTGACCACTCACATGTAGTTTTGCTGCATTTGGCAGGGCACTTATTTCTCTCTACTAGAGTCAGAACCACAAATGAAACTCAAGCCAGGATGCCATTCACAACAGAATTTCTATTGCAAGACCCCCAAGATTTCATCTTGGGGTCACAGGCCTATTTAGAAGGTTGTGTCCTCATTCACTAAAGAACCTACGTCTTCTGTTTCAATAAAAGGATGAAACAAATGAAAAGCGAAAAGTAAACACGACCCTTAAATTAAACTAAATTCAAGTAATGGATGACTTCTCCGAAGCAAAATCACATTGCCCAGCAATGCCTCACTTCCCTCAGGTTCTTTTTTCTTCGATACAGACCCAGAGTCCAACAGTTTTTGAAGGTCATTTTCTTCTTACCAAATGTCATTCGATGAAATCTAATCTTGAATTTTACTATTATATAGACAATATCTCATTTAAGACTCAGAAAAAACGCAAAGATTTAAAATAATTTTTGTGATGCTTTAAAAAAACAAAAAATAAATGAACTGTTAAAAAAAAAAAAAAAAGCAATGGGCCCAAAATGTGTGGCACTTGGGTTAGGCCCACATCAACCCAACATTTAATACCTGACCCAATTGCAGTTTCAACCTTTCCCCAATATGTAATCCTAACCAGCCAGTTGGAAATTTTCTAGCCAGCATCAATGAGGTAATCTTCCTCATAGACCCTAACATTCTGCCAAAGAAAGAGGACCTTGCCCAAAATAATCCTTTTTTAAATTTGTGACTTCCGGAAAGGGAGGGAAGATGGCAGCGTAGGAGGATGCTGGGCTCACCCCGCGTCCTGCTGATCACTTAGATTCCACCTACACCTGCCTAAATAACCCAGAAAACCACCAGAGGATTAGCAGAACGGAGTCTCCGGAGCCAAGCACAGACGAGAGGCCCACGGAAGAGGGTAGGAAGGGCAGCGAGGCGGTGCCCGCTCCTCGGACTGGCGGGAGGGAGCAGGGGCGGAGGGGCGGCTCGCTGGCCAAGCAGAGCCCCCGAGTCTGGCTGGCAAAAGCGGAGGGGCCTGACGGACTGTGTTCCGACAGCAAGCGCGACTTAGCGTCTGGGAGGTCATAAGTTAACAGCTCCGCTCAGAAAGCGGGAAGGCTGGAGGACAAAGGGAGGGAGAGCTGCTGAGCCCCCGGACGGCAGAGCTCAGCTTGGCGGGGAACAAAGGCGCCAGCGCCATCTCCCCCGCCCATCCCCCAGCCAAAATCCCAAAGGGAACCAGTTCCTGCCAGGGAACTTGCTCGCTCTGCGCAAACACCCAACTCTGTGCTTCTGCGGAGCCAAACCTCCGGCAGCAGATCTGACTCCCTCCCACTGCCACAGGGCCCCTGCTGAAGTGGATCACCTAAGGAGAAGCGAGCTAAGCCTGCCCCTCCTGCCCCCGTGTACCTTGCCTACCCACCCCAGCTAATACGCCAGATCCCCAGCACCACAAGCCTGGCAGTGTGCAAGTAGCCCAGACGGGCCACGCCACCCCACAGTGAATCCCGCCCCTAGGAGAGGGGAAGAGAAGGCACACACCAGTCTGACTGTGGCCCCAGCAGTGGGCTGGGGGCAGACATCGGGTCGGACTGCGGCCCCGCCCACCAACTCCAGTTATACACCACAGCACAGGGGAAATGCCCTGCAGGTCCTCACCACTCCAGGGACTATCCAGAATGACCAAACGGAAGAATTCCCCTCAGAAGAATCTCCAGGAAATAACAACAGCTAATGAACTGATCAAAAAGGATTTAAATAATATAACAGAAAGTGAATTTAGAATCATAGTCATAAAATTAATCGCTGGGCTTGAAAACAGTATAGAGGACAGCAGAGAATCTCTTGCCACAGACATCAAGGGACTAAGGAACAGTCACGAGGAGCTGAAAAGTGCTTTAAACGAAATGCCAAACAAAATGGAAACGATGACGGCTCGGTTGAAGAGGCAGAGGAGAGAATAGGTGAACTAGAAGATAAAGTTATGGAAAAAGAGGAAGCTGAGAGAAAGAGAGATAAAAAAATCCAGGAGTATGAGGGGAAAATTAGAGAACTAAGTGATACACTAAAAAGAAATAATATACACATAATTGGTATCCCAGAGGAGGAAGAGAGAGGGAAAGGTGCTGAAGGGGTACTTGAAGAAATTATAGCTGAGAACTTCCCTGAACTGGGGAAGGAAAAAGGCATTGAAATCCAAGAGGCACAGAGAACTCCCTTCAGACGTAACTTGAATCGATCTTCTGCACGACATATCATAGTCAAACTGGCAAAATACAAGGATAAAGAGAAAATTCTGAAAGCAGCAAGGGATAAACGTGCCCTCACATATAAAGGGAGACCTATAAGACTCCTGACTGATCTCTCTTTTGAAACTTGGCAGGCCAGAAAGGCTTGGCACGATATCTTCAGTGTGCTAAACAGAAAAAATATGCAGCCGAGAATCCTTTATCCACCAAGTCTGTCATTTAGAATAGAAGGAGAGATAAAGGTCTTCCCAAACAAACGAAAACTGAAGGAATTTGTCACCACTAAACCAGCCCTACAAGAGATCCTAAGGGGGACCCTGTGAGACAAAGTACCAGAGACATCGCTACAAGCATAAAACATACAGACATCACAATGACTCTAAACCCGTATCTTTCTATAATAACACTGAATGTAAATGGATTAAATGCGCCAACCAAAAGACATAGGGTATCAGAATGGATAAAAAAACAAGACCCATCTATTTGCTGTCTACAAGAAACTCATTTTAGATCTGAGGACACCTTTAGACTGAGAGTGAGGGGATGGAGAACTATTTATCATGCTACTGGAAGCCAAAAGAAAGCTGGAGTAGCCATACTTATATCAGACAAACTAGACTTTAAATTAAAGGCTGTAACAAGAGATGAAGAAGGGCATTATATAATAATTACAGGGTCTATCCATCAGGAAGAGCTAACAATTATAAATGTCTATGCACTGAATACCGGAGCCCCCAAATATATAAAACAATTACTCATAAACATAAGCAACCTTATTGATAAGAATGTGGTAATTGCAGGGGACTTTAACACCCCACTTACAGAAATGGATAGATCATCTAGACACACGGTCAATAAAGAAACAAGGGCCCTGAATGATACATTGGATCAGATAGACTTGACAGATATATTTAGAACTCTGCATCCCAAAGCAACAGAATGTACTTTCTTCTCAAGTGCACATGGAACATTCTCCAAGATAGATCATATACTGGGTCACAAAATAGCCCTTCATAAGTACACAAGAATTGAAATTATACCATGCATACTTTCAGACCACAATGCTATGAAGCTTGAAATCAACCACAGGAAAAAGTCTGGAAAACCTCCAAAAGCATGGAGGTTAAAGAACACCCTACTAACGAATGAGTGGGTCAACCAGGCAATTAGAGAAGAAATTAAAACATATATGGAAACAAACGAAAATGAAAATACAACAATCCAAACGCTTTGGGATGCAGCGAAGGCAGTCCTGAGAGGAAAATACATTGCAATCCAGGCCTATCTCAAGAAACAAGAAAAATCCCAAATACAAAATCTATCAGCACACCTAAAGGAAATAGAAGCAGAACAGCAAAGGCAGCCTAAACCCAGCAGAAGAAGAGAAATCATAAAGATCAGAGCAGAAATAAACAATACAGAATCTAAAAAAACTGTAGAGCAGATCAACGAAACCAAGAGTTGGTTTTTTGAAAAAATAACCAAATTGACAAACCTCTAGCCAGGCTTCTCAAAAAGAAAATGGAGATGACCCAAATAGATAAAATCATGAATGAAAATGGAATTATTACAACCAATCCCTCAGAGATACAAACAATTACCAGGGAATACTATGAAAAATTATATGCCAACAAATTGGACAACCTGGAAGAAATGGACAAATTCCTAAACACCCACACTCTTCCAAAACTCAATCAGGAGGAAATAGAAACCTTGAACAGACCCATAACCAGCGAGGAAATTGAATCGGTTATCAAAAATCTCCCAACAAATAAGAGTCCAGGACCAGATGGCTTCCCAGGGGAGTTCTACCAGACATTTAAAGCAGAGATAATACCTATCCTTCTCAAGCTATTCCAAGAAATAGAAAGGGAAGGAAAACTTCCAGACTCATTCTATGAAGCCAGTATTACTTTGATTCCTAAACCAGACAGAGACCCAGTAAAAAAAGAGAACTACAGGCCAATATCCCTGATGAATATGGATGCAAAAATTCTCAATAAGATACTAGCAAATGGAATTCAACAGCATATAAAAAGAATTATTCATCATGATCAAGTGGGATTCATTCCTGGGATGCAGGGCTGCTTCAACATTCGCAAATCAATCAACGTAATACATCACATTAACAAACAAAAAGAGAAGAACCATATGATCCTGTCAATCGATGCAGAAAAGGCCTTTGACAAAATCCAGCACCCTTTCTTAATAAAAACCCTTGAGAAAGTCGGGATAGAAGGAACATACTTAAACATCATAAAAGCCATTTATGAAAAGCCCACAGCTAATATCATCCTCAATGGGGAAAAACTGAGAGCTTTTTCCCTGAGATCAGGAACACGACAGGGATGCCCACTCTCACCGCTGTTGTTTAACATAGTGCTGGAATTCTAGCGTCAGCAATCAGACAACAAAAGGAAATCAAAGGCATCAAAATTGGCAAAGATGAAGTCAAGCTTTCGCTTTTTGCAGATGACATGATATTATACATGGAAAATCCGATAGACTCCACCAAAAGTCTGCTAGAACTGATACATGAATTCAGCAAAGTTGCAGGATACAAAATCAATGTACAGAAATCAGTTGCATTCTTATACACTAACAATGAAGCAACAGAAAGACAAATAAAGAAACTGATCCCATTCACAATTGCACCAAGAAGCATAAAATACCTAGGAATAAATCCAACCAAAGATGTAAAAGATCTGTATGCTGAAAACTATAGAAAGCTTATGAAGGTAATTGAAGAAGATATAAAGAAATGGAAAGACATTCCCTGCTCATGGATTGGAAGAATAAATATTGTCAAAATGTCAACACTACCCAAAGCTATCTACACATTCAATGCAATCCCAATCAAAATTGCACCAGCATTCTTCTCAAAACCAGAACAAGCAATCCTAAAATTCATATGGAACCACAAAAGGCCCCGAATAGCCAAAGTAATTTTGAAGAAGAAGACCAAAGCAGGAGGCATCACAATCCCAGACTTTAGCCTCTACTACAAAGCTGTCATCATCAAGACAGCATGGTATTGGCACAAAAACAGACACATAGACCAATGGAATAGAATAGAAACCCCAGAACTAGGCCCACAAAAGTATGGCCAACTAATCTTTGATAAAGCAGGAAAGAATATCCAATGGAAAAAAGACAGTCTCTTTAACAAATGGTGCAGGGAGAACTGGACAGCAACATGCAGAAGGATGAAACTAGACCACTTTCTCACACCATTCACAAAAATAAACTCAAAATGGATAAAGGACCTGAATGTGAGACAGGAAACCATCAAAACCTTAGAGGAGAAAGCAGGAAAAGACCTCTCTGACCTCAGCCGTAGCAATCTCTTACTCGACACATCCCCAAAGGCAAGGGAATTAAAGCAAAAGTGAATTACTGGGACCTTATGAAGATAAAAAGCTTCTGCACAGCAAAGGAAACAACCAACAAAACTAAAAGGCAACCAACGGAATGGGAAAAGATATTTGCAAATGACATATCGGACAGAGGGCTAGTATCCAAAATCTATAAAGAGCTCACCAAACTCCACACCCGAAAAACAAATAACCCAGTGAAGAAATGGGCAGAAAACATGAATAGACACTTCTCTAAAGAAGACATCCGGATGGCCAACAGGCACATGAAAAGATGTTCAACGTCGCTCCTTATCAGGGAAATACAAATCAAAACCACACTCAGATATCACCTCACGCCAGTCAGAGTGGCCAAAATGAAGAAATCAGGAGACTATAGATGCTGGAGAGGATGTGGAGAAACAGGAACCCTCTTGCACTGTTGGTGGGAATGCAAATTGGTGCAGCCGCTCTGGAAAGCAGTGTGGAGGTTCCTCAGAAAATTAAAAATAGACCTACCCTATGACCCAGCAATAGCACTGCTAGGAATTTATCCAAGGGATACAGGAGTACTGATGCATAGGGGCACTTGTACCCCAATGTTTATAGCAGCACTCTCAACAATAGCCAAATTATGGAAAGAGCCTAAATGTCCATCAACTGATGAATGGATAAAGAAATTGTGGTTTATATACACAATGGAACACTACGTGGCAATGAGAAAAAATGAAATATGGCCTTTTGTAGCAACGTGGATGGAAATGGAGAGTGTGATGCTAAGTGAAATAAGCCATACAGAGAAAGACAGATACCATATGGTTTCACTCTTATGTGTATCCTGAGAAAC